>NC_069738.1:14572534-14947534 GCF_027358585.1 Pangasianodon hypophthalmus
ACTAAATATGATGCTTTTCATGAAATATGCAGTAAGTCTCTGGTTTCTTAACAAGAACGTGGGTGCTAAAACACTTGTGCTTTAGACGCTGAAAACGCTATTTTAGGCAGTTTCAAGGCGATTGGAGCTTGGGAAAGTCCTTTTTCTAACAAACCATGAAAGCACTTGCACTATGTGCACAACAATGATATTTCTCACAGATTGATGACTAAATAATGATGCTTTTCATGAAATATGCAGTAAGACTCTGGTTTCTTAACAAGAACTTGGGTCCTAAAACACTTGTGCTTTAGACGCTGAAAACGCTATTTAGACAGTTTCAAGGCGATTAGAGCTTGAGAAAGTCCTTTTTCTAACAAACCTAGAAAGCACTTGCACGTTGAGCACAATGATATTTCTCATAAATTGATGACTAAATATGATGTTTTTAATAAAATATGCATTAAGACTCTGGTTTCTTAACAAGAACTTGGGTCCTAAAACACTTGTGCTTTAGACGATGAAAACGCTATTTAGGCAGTTTCAAGGCGATTGGAGCTTGGGAAAGTCCTTTTTCTAACAATCCAAGAAAGCACTTGCACGATGTGCACAACAATGATATTTCTCACAGATTGATGACTAAATATGATGCTTTTCATGAAATATGCAGTGAGTCTCTTGTTTCTTAACAAGAACGTGGGTGCTAAAACACGTGTGCTTTAGACGCTGAAAAATCTATTTAGGCAGTTTCAAGGCGATTGGAGAATGAGAAAGTCCTTTTTCTGACAGACAAATATAAATTCTTAATGAGTATTCATACAAAGGGAATTTTTCACATGTTCCCCTTAAAAATTGATTCTAAATATAAGTGCTTATATTAAAATGCACGATTAAGAAATAAAATGCAAATAGAGAGAAAACATTAAAATTCATTTTTTGATTTCAGTCATTTATGATGAAATATGCGTTAAGACTGTGGTTTCTTAACAAGAACGTGGGTCCTAAAAACACTAGTGCTTTAGACCCTGAAAACGCTTTTTAAGCAGTTTCAAGCGATTGGAGCATGGGAAAATCCTTTTTCTAACAAACCTAGAAAGCACTTGCACGTTGAGCACAATGACATTTCTCAATAATTGATGACTAAATATGATGTTTTTAATGAAATACGCAGTAAGACTCTGGTTTCTTAACAACAACTTGGGGTCCTAAAAACGCTTGTGCTTTAGACGCTGAAAACGCTATTTAGGCAGTTTCAAGGCGATTGGAGAATGAGAAAGTCCTTTTTCTTTCAGACCAATATAAATTCCTTAATGAGTATTCGCACAAAGGGAATTTTTCACATGTTCCCCTTAAAAATTTATTCTAAATATAAGTGCTTATATTAAAATGCACGATTAAGTAATAAACGTAAATAGTCAGAAAACATTACAATTCATGTTTAATAAAGTAATTTATCATGAAATATGCATTAAGACATGGTTTCTTAACAACAACTTGGGTCCTAAAACACTAGTGCTTTAGACGCTGAAAACGCTATTTAGGCAGTTTCAAGGCGATTGGAGCATGGGAAAGTGCTTTTTCTAGCAAACCTAGAAAGCACTTGCACGATTTGCACAACAATGACATTTCTCATAAATTGATGGCTAAGTATGATGTTTTTCATCAAATTTGCATTACGACACTGGTTTCCTAACAAGAACTTGGCTACTAAAACACTTGTGCTTTAGACGCTGAAAACGCTGTTTAGGCAGTTTCAAGGCGATTGGAGCTTGAGAAACTGCTTTTTCTATCAAACAAAGTAAGCAGTTGCACGATGTCAAAAACAATGAGATTTCTTAAAGATTTATGAGAAAATATGATGTTTTTCATGAAATCTGCATTAAGACTCTGGTTTCCTAACAAGAACGAGACTCCTAAAACACTTGTTCTTTAGACGCTGAAAACGCTATTTAGGCAGTTTCAAGGCGATTGGAGCATGGGAAAGTGCTTTTTCTAAAAAACGAAGTTAGCACTTGCACGATATGCATAATAATCATATTTCTCACAGATTTATGATTAAATATCTCATATTTCATGAAATATGCATTAAGACTCTGGTTTCCTAACAAGAACGTTGTTCCTAAAACACTTGTGCTTTAGACGCTGAAACGCTTTTTAGGCAGTTTCAAGGCGATAGGTGCTTGGGAAAGTCGTTTTTCAAGCAAACAAATTTAAGCACCTGTATGATATGTATATTAAACCACCTTTTCAAATGTTTTCAATAAAAAAAAAATGATACTAAAGGGAATTGCGTGTACTAATATATATATATATATATATATATATATATATATATATATATATATATATATATATATATATATATATATATATATATATGTTTATACATTTATACATATTTATATTTTAATTTATAGTTTAATATGTATTTACTTTTATTTAAGTAATAAAATGTAAATAGTAAGAAAGTATTAAAATTCATGTTTAGAAAGTCTCTTTTCATGAAATATGATTCAACACTAACATGGACGTGTCTCCTAAAACAGTTGTGCGCCTTAGACGCTGAAAACGCTATTTACGCAAAAAAAAAAAAAAAAAACTCTTGAAACTTCAAGGCGATAGGAGCTTGGGAAAGTGGTTTTTCAAGCAAATGAATGATTGTGCATAATATGTCATCTTTTTTCCGCGTTTACAAAAAAAAAATTTGACCATAAATATGATTATATAAAAATGCATAATTAACAAATAAAGTGTAAATAGTAAAAAAATATTAAAATTCGTGCTTAGAAAGTCGTTTATCATTTAATATGCATTAACACTCTGGTTTCCTAATAAGAATGTGGGTCCAAAAACACTTGTGCGCTCTAGACGCTGGAAACGCTATTTAGGCATTTTCAAGGCGATTAGAGCTTAGGAAAGTGGTTGTTCTATCAAGCGAATATAAGCACTTGCATGATTGTGCATAATAAATCACCTTTTTGACGTGTTTACGATAAATCACCTGTTTCACATCTTTACTTTAAAAAAAAATGATACTAAATATGATTGTTTAATATAAAAATGCATAATTTCCTTATAAAGTGTATACAAAGTGAAAATTATGAAAATTTATGTTTAAAAAGTTGTTATTCATTATATATGCTTTAACACACTTGCTTAATCCAAAGCACTGTTTAGCTTACACAGTTGGGCGGGTTAGGCCCTGATAACGCTATTTAGAAGGTTTAAAGGCGAAAGGAGCTTTGGAAATGCACATATAAATAACATTTTTCACATGTTAATGTTCATGACAACACATGATACTAAATATGACTGTGTATATTAAAAGGCATAATTTAATTGTAAAGGGTTAAAAGGTCAAAAATATCAAAGACACACGTGCGTGTCTTAACACAAGTGTGTGCTTACACATGTGTTCACTTTAATCCCATAAAGCGCTATTTAACGCTATTTAAAGTTTCAGGAGCCTAGGCAAGTCGTTTCTCTAACAAACGTAAATATGTACTGTAATATATGTAATATATGTTTTATATTATATATCAAAAACAAAAGGCAAATTCCTGTTAATTAAGTCTTATTCATCAAATATGCCTTAACACCCTGGGTTAATACCAAAGACGAGAGTACTAACACAGTTATACGCTTTAGGCGCTAAAAACTCTCGTTAAGCAGTTTCAAGGTGGTAAGAGCTTGGACAAGTGATTTTTATAACAAACACAACAATGCACGGGCCTGTAAATGACATTTTTGACATGTTTATGATTAAAAAATGATGCTAAATATGATTTTTTATATTAAAATGCTTAATTTCAGAATAAAGTGTAAAAAGTCAAAAATATGAAAATTCATATATATACACACACTTGTTAACATCTGTCATCAGTCATTTAATATAATTATATTAATATATTATATATAGGCTATATTATAACCTTTGTCTTTCTCTCTCTTTATATATATATATATATATATATATATATATATATATATATATATATATAATATTAATAATTATATATATAATTATATATATCAATGTTATGTTAATGTGTATGATATATATTTTTCCGTTGAAAAGCTAAGTGCGGTTTGAACCTCGGATCTTAAAAGCATATATGTAATATGATATGCATGTGATGATATGATATCGACACACACAGACACACAGATGTTCTCTCTCTAATGAATGTGCTCTGCATGAGATGTAAATTTCAGTTTGGAATAAACATTGATTCTTTGAGTGTTCAACTACGGCCGCTTATTCCGATGCAAGTTAAATCTACTTTGGGAAGATTTCAAAAGATTCAATACTGAGTATTGTCAAATAGCGTTTTTTTAAATTAAATACAGTAAAAGTTTTCGTTGGGCTTTTAAATTTGAAGCTACCGGGTCACATTCAGACAGTAATTTTTGATGATTGTGACTGTGAACAGTTCCGTAAATGGTGTAAGGACTTTGACGACATTATCAGACTAGATTTCTTTTCACCAGGACCATCAGATCAACAAATTTCTCCAAGAACCAGGTTTCACTGCACTAGCAAACTCTTACTGGTGACTGTGCATCAAAGAAAACTGCAAAGTGAGCTACTAAACAGCTGACGCGATCTACCATGCTACTTTAAACAAATCTTTAAACTGGGAAGAAACAAAGAAACAGCAGAAATGAAAGTAAGACTAAGACGATCTCTTCTGGGGCCATCATTTTACTACTCTTTCAAGACTGAGCAGAAACCACACGTTTTTTCAAGATATATAGTCAGTATCAGAATGTATTTTTGATAGACTTCAAAGCACTATTGTAAGTCGCTCTGGATAAGGGCCTCTGCCAAATGCCTTAAATGTAAATGTAAATATATTTAGTTAAAAGCCTTCTGACAACACACGTGTTTGTTCGATCCTGATGTGTACTATCTGTACATGAACGCCTACAGCTTGGTGAAAAAGCTGTTTAAACTGAAGGCTGAAGTACACGTTGGCTAGAGGTCTGAGATTGTTTGGTACCAAACACACCCATCCCTGGGAAAAAGTCAAAAAATGCAAACGCTGAAGCCGTCATCTGCGATTGGCAAAATGAGCCTCACATCAGAATGTTCTCAATGAGATCAAAGAGAAAACAAAAGAAATGTGTAGTGACCAGGTGTATGAAGAGGTTGTGGACTTTCACTCATCTGTGGAGCCCCTGAACAGCCACATATATGGGAAACTTCAAAACACGCCATGTCCATTCTGACTTTGAGAAGACTGAGTTCACCTCTGCTCTCGAAAAAATTGTTGAACTTAGAGCCAAGGACCAAAATATTTTTACTAATAATCGTCCAGTTGTTTGTCGACTAGAAATGTTTATGAAAAACGTGGGAGATTGTACTAAAAACTGGGATTCTTTGTTCGACGTTCATACCATGTATTCCTTGCACACTTATTCACAACAATTTTTATCTTTCATGTTTTCTTTTTGAATGCAAAACTAGTCATGTATTATGTGTTTTAAAATAACCAATATGTGTTTTAAAATTTCTTAGAAGGGAAAATGATGTCACTAAAATATTTATTTAATGCATAAAAATTCACGTCATAAGTTTTCTGTGATGAAATGCTTAATTTATACCTCATTATTTTTCTGATACTCCAAAATGACTGAATGATTGATGAAGAATATATATTATACTCAGTCAATCCCAGGGTCGTGGTGGTGTTGAGAGTTTGCAAAGAGCTATTGTTGAGAAAATAGGTAAAAGAGTTAATGATGCTGAAATAAAAAAAACTGGTTAACAGAGCAGGATGCGTACAGTCTACATACACCAGTATCTGCAAGTGTAAAAGACACAAGGTTTTTATAAAGAACATTTTTTTATACATTTTTATAAACAATATGCACTATATAAAGTTACTTTGAGGGATGGAGATAAAGTACAAAACAATTACTTGCAAATCATACAAGGATATTTTAAAAGTGGATTTCACTGGTTAGTGAAATCAAGAAAATAATGAAAAAATGGATATCGAAATGGAGATCACCTATAACCCTAGGAAAAATAACATACATATGGTGTCCCAAAAAACTTAAATGTTCAAAGCTATTGGAAATTTCGCATATATGCTCAGTATGAATCTCAGCAGTCTGTTAACATCCCAAGAACAAGAAGCACCTCAACCCGCTGATATTCATGCAGACTTTTATACAACGTGTGTATATACAGACAGTATTAACGACTTGGTGACAGCTTTGCTCCATTACTGAAATCAGTACATATAATGAGTGAAAACAACAAAGTCGTAACTATTATTTATGTTAAGCCACATTACATACTTCTCACCAAGAAGATTTCTCACCGAAATAGTAATCGAAGTCAAATCGGATCAGAACAGGCATATACCTTTTAATTACAGGAAATTTATAGCTAAACTACACTTTAGACCCACTAAACATTTGTTCAGTCTGTAAAAATGATAGGGTGTATGCTGGATCCACTGTCCAAGTGGATTATTATGTCCATCAGGCTGGAAATGGCCTTCCAGGTTTTCACAGCGTCCCCACCATGTATGGGTCAGGTCTCTTCAAGGGTCTTTATAGAATGGCAGTTCCGTTCCTCAAAAGGGGATTTGCAATCACAAAACTTCATTTAAACACAGTGGCCAAAGGTATTTTAAGCGATGTAGTGAGCAACATTATGAGCAAAACACAAACTCAGGATCAAGACGGATCAGGTCTTGCATTGATTGCGCATAAAAAAATCTAAAGAATCCCATTGGCGTTGGCACACGATTCCGAATAAAAGACATAAAGTAACTAAAATCAAGACCAGTGTGAAAAAAGACCAAGCAGAGAGGCAACAAGCATCCTTTTATCTCTCACAAAGGAAAGCATTTTCTAACTTTATGACTTTCTTACCCCTTTGATGCACAGCATGGGTCTAAAGTGACCCGACTGAGTTTTTAGTTTCGATATCTTTGCAAGAAATTAATTTCATCATTCAGTATTCCTGGTATTCCTCAATGAACTTGTTTTTGATCATCACAAGAACATATTTTAACTATTCCTTTCTTACTTTTTGAATAAAAATCATTTTTGTATCACTACCCTTCTAATACACGACATGGGTCTATAATGACCCATATTCATTCCCTATGTTATTCCAATCATGGCTGAGTGTTTCTTTGCTGAATCTTTGAAAGTAATGTATTTTATCATTTGTTATTCCAGGTACTCATTAAATATCTTGTTTTTAGTTTCTACAAATCATTATGTCTATTTTACCTTTCTTACTTTATAAACAAACACAGTTTTTGTATTTCTACATCAATTTTACACATATGGGTCAAAAATGACCCATATAGGAAACTTCGATATTTGCAGATTTTTGCAAGTAGGAACATATTTACTGCAGAAAACTATTCACATTCCACACATTTTCACTACTCAACACAGCTGCTTTTGTAAATTAGATACATTATTAACTTATTATATTTATTATATTTCGTGATTTTTATTTTTTGTCATAATCCAATGTTACCGGTCACCCTTTACGTCTGTCAGTGTTCCTGAAAAGTAGTAGTTTTGGACATACAAGGTTGCTGTCTGATAGTGGCAATATCTAATAATGCTGCATGAAGAACAGGATGAGGAAGAAGAATTCTTAGTCCTGATTCAGAGTCTGAAATATCTGACGCTGATGACCTAGACTCACAGGGACAATCTGGAGTTGTGGGGGTAAATCCAGCTCTCCTGGATGAAGAAGACCCCTCTGATGACATTGAAGACTTGTCTGATGAGTCCTCTGAAGAGGAAACTCAGACGCAGTCAAATAGATCGAGTAAAAAGGGGTCTTACTGGAGCGAGCATTCCCCCCCAGGGCAGAACAAGATGCCACAACATCCTGAGGAGCTGCCCAGTACCTGCACCTGGTTCAACAGCTATTTCACCAAAAGATGCCTGGGATATGTTCATCAGTGACAACATCATTGAAGAGGTTCTGAAATGTACCAACTTAGAGGGGAGAAGAGCAGCAGAAGCAAAAGGGAAAGAGTGGAGAAGCATTGACAAAGAGGAACTCATGGCCTTTGTTTGTTTGACCCTCCTTGCAGGGGTGGAGAAGAGCTGGGATGTGGCCTTGTGGGAACTGTTTCTGGATCCGCTGCAAAATCCAATGTACAAAGCCACCATGGGGCTGAGGAGATCTGAGGATATTCGCAGGTCCATACGATTTGATGATAAGAGGACCAGGGCTTTGCGACTGGAAACAGATCACAAGGCAGCATTCAGGTATGTGTGGGACTATTTCCTGGCCAACTGCAGAAGACGGTTCATCCCCAGTAACACGGTTGTCACCATAGATGAGGAGCTTGTGCCATTCCGGGGCAGGTGCAAGCTCTTGCAATACATGCCCAGCAAGCCTGCAAAATACGGATTAAAAATCTTCTGGATGTGCGATGCAAGGGTCCCTTATGCAATAGATGGAATGGTCTACACAGGGAGACAGCCAGGAGAGGAAGTTCAGCAGAACCTTGGAGAGAATATCGTCCAACAGTTGTGCAACATAATCAGACAGACAGGTGAATATACAACACATAATTGAACACACTCTTGAAATGATAAAACGTAGATCATTGTTCCAAACTCTTATAGTGTATATTTTATTTTTAATTACCATTATGAGAAATTTATGTATTTCTTAGAAGAAGAGTAGAATGGAATAAAACACAATGCAAAACAATGCAATAGATCATCTGTTCATTGTTTATTTTATTGTTAGAATTGAGAGATTTCCATATTGAGTAAATCGACCATCGTTTTTTATTTTTTAATCATAGGTCACAACATAACAATAGACAACTTCTTCACCAGTGTCCCTCTGGCTGAGAAGCTTCTTGAGAAGAGCCTGACCATTGTGCGGACTCTTTCCCAGAACAAGCCGGACATACCGCCTTTCATGAAGCCATCCAAACTGAGGGAGAAGTATACCTCAGAATTTGGATTCAATGGCAACATGACCATGGTAAGCTATGTGCCGAAGAAGTGAATGGCTTCCTCAGCACAATGCATGGTAACAAAGCATTGGATGACAACAGTGTTAAGAAAAAAACAGAAATGATCCAGTACTATAACAGAACCAAAGGAGGAGTGGACACAATGGATCAGATGGTTTTCACCTACTGTAAGCGGAGAACACGGAGGCGACCCATGGTGCTATGGTACAATGTGCTGGATGTTACCACCCTCAATGCCTACACCAACTTCACTGCACATCACCCTGATTACACGGGTGGTGTGACTATTCATCAAGGAGCTGGTCATGTCACGTATGAAGACACACTTGGAGGGCACACCCCACCTTCAAAACCATATTACAGAGGCAATGGGAAGATGTGGGTTAAAAAAACAAAACGCAGCCACCACCCAGCCACAGGTGGACTTCAGACAGGAGGGCCATTTAAAGAGGAAGAAGTGCAGGATCTGCCCAGCTGCCAAAGGCAGAAAAGTCAGCAGCCGGTGTTCCCTGTGCACCAAGCCTGTTTGCAAGGAGCACAAACATGTAGTTGTTATTTGCGAGGCATGTGAGCACTGAGATGGCAATTTGAGATGGTGCTTAACCCGTGTGATTTTATTTTGTCAGTTTTATTTTCTTTTACTAGGTCACATTCACCACACTACAGTGGCACTACAGATACACTACAGTTCAATTTCAGAGTTATTAGTGATATGTGTGTGTTACATATGACAAAGTGGCAAATAAACATTTAAATGCGTCTAAATAACTGCTAAAATGATTATTTTAACAAAATTTTGCCTTTATTCTTTTGTTTTATCACGCTTGCATAGATGAGTCATTTTTGACCCACGTGTGTAAACTTGACGTAGTTAACACAAACCACTGTATTATGCATAGTCTTGGATCATGGAATTCATAGCTAATGGAATATTAAATGCTGAAATAAACTGATTTCAACAGATAAAACAAAAAAATACCCAACCATGCATGAAACAACACAGGAAATGAATACAGGTCATTTTAGACCCATGTTGTGCATTAAAAGGGGTTTGCATAGCTTGTACTTCAGAGGGTTACAAAGTCTATCCTCGGAATGGAATGTACCAAGACAAAAATGAATATTTTCACAATGCCTTACATCCAAACAAATATTGAAAAGTACACTGATGTCGAAATTACTCCACTTTCTGCCCTAATGGACAACAGGCCCCTGGTGTTCTTTGTGGCTGGAAATGGTGAGGATTACAAATTCAAAATCATGAATTCTGATGGTTCTAGCATAGCTAACCATGCAAAGGTGTGGGTCATTAACTAGCCTATGGCATCACTTTTTTCACAAGTGGATGTCATGCTCGTGGATTGTCTTATTGCTCGATCAAGCAGTACATACCCATAATGTGCTACCATCTTTGGGATGGTAGAAAAGGATGCCTTCGATGAATCATAGAATGAAAACCCTTTTAATTTTAAACATCATGGTGCAGCGTTTATTGAACTCTACATAGATGGTACGTAATAACCCAGGTTAGGAATTTGAGATACAACTATTCCATTCCGTGGCTACCTGAATACAAAGCTCTGGGAAGAACACACACAGACGCAGGGTTTTTATGCAAGCTCTTCAGTTTAATAAGGAACACCAGAATATTTATACAGGTTCAAGATAGGGAGAAACAAGGTCAGCTATTTACATTTTGGGCGGGGGAAAGTGAATGAGGAGTGAATAATTTTCCTCTCTTGGGTTACATCTTTTTATCTTTTCATTTGCCCACTTTTATTCTTGGAAATAAAACACCCACGTGTGTAAACTTGACGTAGTTAACACAAACCACTGTATTATGCATAGTCTTGGATCATGGAATTCATAGCTCATGGAATATTAAATGCTGAAATAAACTGATTTCAACAGATAAAACAAAAAAATACCCAACCATGCATGAAACAACACAGGAAATGAATACAGGTCATTTTAGACCCATGTTGTGCATTAAAAGGGGTTTGCATAGCTTGTACTTCAGAGGGTTACAAAGTCTATCCTCAGAATGGAATGTACCAAGACAAAAATGAATATTTTCACAATGCCTTACATCCAAACAAATATTGAAAAGTACACTGATGTCGAAATTACTCCACTTTCTGCCCTAATGGACAACAGGCCCCTGGTGTTCTTTGTGGCTGGAAATGGTGAGGATTACAAATTCAAAATCATGAATTCTGATGGTTCTAGCATAGCTAACCATGCAAAGGTGTGGGTCATTAACTAGCCTATGGCATCACTTTTTTCACAAGTGGATGTCATGCTCGTGGATTGTCTTATTGCTCGATCAAGCAGTACATACCCATAATGTGCTACCATCTTTGGGATGGTAGAAAAGGATGCCTTCGATGAATCATAGAATGAAAACCCTTTTAATTTTAAACATCATGGTGCAGCGTTTATTGAACTCTACATAGATGGTACGTAATAACCCAGGTTAGGAATTTGAGATACAACTATTCCATTCCGTGGCTACCTGAATACAAAGCTCTGGGAAGAACACACACAGACGCAGGGTTTTTATGCAAGCTCTTCAGTTTAATAAGGAACACCAGAATATTTATACAGGTTCAAGATAGGGAGAAACAAGGTCAGCTATTTACATTTTTGGCGGGGGGAAGTGAATGAGGAGTGAATAATTTTCCTCTCTTGGGTTACATCTTTTTATCTTTTCATTTGCCCACTTTTATTCTTGGAAAGAATAACGGGACAAATTTATCCTGGTTTAACATCAACATATAACTCATTATATTCCTGAGGATAAATATGATGATAACAGGCTATTTGAAACTAAGGAAGCATTCCTTCTCTATTCAGAGGTGACAAGGAGAGCTAAACCAGGTGCACAAAAATTACGATGTTGGTAAAAATGGTACAAGTACTTGTAAACAATCAACAAGAAAATAATAAACAGGTGGGCCCCCTAAGGGCTGCTTGACTGTAGAGGCACTGTTTCCAAGCCTGCTTGGGTGGATCTACTGAGGTTGAGAGGCTGTCAGAACCGCTGTCCGAGTCACATCCTGGATCGTTGTAGGGTTGCTGTAGGAGGCGTCACCAATCTTTCTTGGGTTCAGCCTTTTCACCAGGACCTTGTACCCAGGCTTGTAAGGGTGTGTTGGGGAATCTGTGGGAAGAGGTAGAGAAAGGGATACATTGTGGTGCAGGCCGTTAAGTTTTTGGATCAAGTCATGAGTGTATTTGCTGAGAGCAGCATCCAGGTCTCCTGTAAAAGAAACACCGGCATTACACTTCACCCAAGTATCTGTAAGGTCTATCGATGGCATCTTGAAAACATTCTAAAAAGTACTTGCTGTCATCCCCATACATTTGATGGGCTAGTATGCTGATCTGTAATTTGTCTCTAGGGTGATTTTTTTGTTTGTTTTTTTTTTTTAAAAAGGCATGTTCATATTGATTATTGTACTAGTCTTGCCTTGAAAAACAAAATTCTGAACAAGACAGATGATACATATTTCTCATCCTCTTGTTCTTTCTTAACCAGTTGTATAAAACGACTGGTCTCAGTATCTATATCGAAGTTTTCACCAAAGAGTTTGCACTTCCCCTTGGAGCACGTGTTTTTTAGGGTCAAAAGGGTTCTATGGTATCATACAATTAATTTACTGCAGTAGAAACCTGATTCACACATAGAACATTCACATTTGCTCAACTGAAGCGCTGCTTTATGCTTGTCAAAACAATATTGTGATCTAGATGATCTCTGGCCTTCCGCACTTACATACATTTTTAGGGTGTTTTTGACAATCAGGATTGTGGCAAACATTACACCTAAATTTGCATTAAGGTTTCCATGAATCATCAAACCCTGAGTGACAGAAACGACATAACTTGATCCTAAAAGACCAATGATACTTTTAACCCCATAAAAGTGGTTATCATGCAAGAATAAGTAAATTGTTTTTTCATGGGGAGTCTTGCTGGTTTGAAAGAAAGAGTATTTGATATATGATTACTTTCTAAACAATAATTTACAGGTTTCTGACTTTTTCACCATTGATATCAATTTATTAATTTTAAAATAAACAATCATATTTTTTATTATACTTGTCAGGTAAACGTTTCTTAAGAGTGATGCGTAATGTATACCACTGTAGTGCACTTTGATTTCTAAAGATTTTGACTTTTCAGCATTTCGTTATCAATTCATCCTTTTTACTATAAACTATCCTATTTTGTATCATTTTTTCCTCACTGTCATGTGTGTGTGTTGTGTCAAACATTAACACAACAGGAACTCTTCTGCATGTATGCGATTGCTTGAAAAACCACTTTCCCAAAGCCGTAGCGTTTGGAAACTCACTGAATAGCGTTTTCAGCGTCCATTTCAAACATACTTGTTAGCACAATTTGATACATGATTCCTTTCTAAACAATAATTGGTAAGTTTTTGAATTTGTCACCATTTATATCAATTTATTAATTTTAATATCAACAATCAAATTATGTGAAAATAGCACTTAACAGTGATGCATACTTCTGCGTTTTCTGTACCTACTGCACATAACGATGAAAACAGATGCAGTATGTTGGAGCATAATTTGATAAATTTTGGCTTTGTAAAGAATAATTTTTTTTTTTTTTACTTTTTTCACTCTTGATATCAAATTATTCGTTTTAATATAAACAATCATATTTTATATCATTTTTAATCATATTTATGTTAGAAAGGTCACTTAACAGTGATGCATACTTCTGCATGCATGCGTTTGCTTGAAAACCCTCTGTAGTAAAGCGGCAGCCAGTTGAAACTTTCTGTATAGCGTTTTTAGTGACCAGTGCACTCAGACGTTTGATAACATGACAATTCAAAGCAAGTGCTTTATGTTGGAGCACATTTAATGAATAACAGCGTTCTAAACATTAATTTTCAAGATTTTTAGATTTCGACACTTTCTTACAAGTATATGATTTATTAATATAAAGAATCATAGCTGACATAATTTTTCATCATATTCATGTGAAAAACAACACTTAACAGTGATGAATATTTTTGCATGCATGCATTTGCTTGAACAATTATTTTCCTAAAGCGGTATCCCTTTGAAACTCCCTATATAGAGTTTTGAGCGCCTGATGCACTCAGATGTTTGATAATATCAGGATTCACAGAAATAGATTTAGGTTAGAGCAGATTTAATGAATATAGTAGAATATAATTATGATATATTTATACTATATGTAAATATGTATATACTTATGATTATTATTATAATCCATCACGTCCAATCAAGATATAATCAGAAATTATAAGAGATGTAGTACATATAGTACATTTAAATCATGGAGAAGGTATGACTATATATTGAATGACCATTGACAACATATGATATTACAAGCATATCTGTGCGTGTGAATCAACATTATGTATCTCTTTACCTTTGTGATCTGTGGCCACGTTTGTGATCTCCTAAACAGTGTTATTGTTAAAATATTAAACATTAAAAAAAAGACTACATTAGCTTGTGCCACAATTAAAGAGAAGATATAGGGTTATTGAAACAATTGTGGCAAGAGGCCAGGGAATGTTGAAAAGAAAAAATGAGAAAATTTCACTTTATGAGCTCACTGTTCTAGCATTATATAAAAAGCATGGGTCATGACTATGTAAATCAGATGATCTAGAAATCTCAGCTTTGTTGGTTGTTTCAATAAAGTCTGATCTTTGGCATCCAAGACGCCTTGACTTTGGAATCGTTTTTTCTTCTTTATTCTGGATTAAGAGAGTTTTCCATGGCATAAACTTTGGTGTTGTCAGCAGGATTGGAAAGGAGCCAGGAGAGGTGAAAGGCCACAGCTAGGCTGACCAAAGGCTGACTGCACAAACAGGCCAGCCAAGCTTGTGTAAGTGCTTTTACTTCTAGTTTAAGTTGTATTTGTGGTTTACTGTAAGTCAGACTGGGGTGATAAGAGCACTCATAGTATTCTCCAAATTAAAGAACTGAATTAAGCAAGGGTTTTTTCTCAAGAAGTTGTAAACTGCATGCATAATATATTGCTGATAAGTGGGCCTTTATGGATAACAGTAATATATCAATAAGGTAAAAAGTACAGAGTAACAAGTAAAAGAGACTAAAGAGTTCAGAGTAAAAGAGATAAGAGAATAAGAGAAGAAGCATGCAAAATCCTTGTGGATACCGCTTCTCACCATATGGTTTGGACAGTGAGCTTGTATACTGCTGTGCCAGTGGAAGTGGTACTGGGCAGAGCTTAGCGGTTGGTGCTGCACTGGGAGGAGGTCTGTACGGGCAGGTCACAAAAAAGCCAAAAAAAAAAAAAAGAAAAAATAGGGGTGTATGTCTTGTCTGTTGCATATTATTTGTTGGTTTGTCTCTAATTTTCTTTGATCTGGTTATCTGTCTTCTAATTTCTTAGGTGCAGTCCCTGATTGGGGGCTCTGGAGTGTTTGTCTTTTTCCTTGGTGAGTTCCCTCTGGGCTTGGATAATCTGACCACATGTCGCTCACAGCGAAGGGTGTAGGTGCTGTGCAAGTCCTGTCACTGATCAGGCATATCGTAAGTACTATATAAATCTTTCTGTGGACGCTCCAATTTATCAGCTCAGTGTTGGGCACTGGTTGCTCTGTTTTGAGTGTCCTCCTCTGTGTCAAGGATCTTGGTCTCATGGTACTGGGTATTGCCCAAGTGTGGTGTACAGTGGTTAGAGTCACCTTGGTTCTGTGACTGGGAGTGTGTGGGAAGAGTGTCCTTGCTTGATGGGTTCCACTGGGTGAGGGCAACTCATCTGGAGTCCTAATGTAGGGAGTCTTTATTGTATAAATAGTAGAGTAAGTGAGAGTAAGGAGGTGGAAAGTGAATGTATGAATCAAAACCTCTCTACTGGAAAAAAGAGGTAAGTAAAAAGGGTATGCTGTCGTGTGTATAAATATCATATGGAAGATTCTCATGTGATAGAGAAAACAGCAGCTGCTGTGTGTGAGCTGAAAAAACTAATGGGCAGCCAAGAAACTAGTATTGTAGATACTTTGGACTCTTGCCCAACTGTTACCGCTGTGATTTAGAACAAAGGCCTGTGTATAATCACTCATCACAGAACTGGTTTTGTAAATTATTTGGTCATTCTCCTAATTGTAGTCATTGTAACTTAGATAAGAAGAATGCTTAGTAGCATTCATTGCCAAGAAAACATCATCATAAAAAGAAACAGAGACCCAAGTCATCTAAAGAGGTACAGTTGCAATCTCTGTGTAACATCTACTGTATGCAAGGAGGTTCTATTTCAGCTCTAAGAGAGGCTGCAGATTATTTTAGAGATACATATAGTTGAGTGTGTGTGGCTCTGTGTTTGTGAGTGAGCCTGGGTGCATGTGCGTGTGAGTCCTACCAGAAACAGTCAGGAGAATGTTGATTCTGAGTGAGAAATCGGTTTTGTAGAATTATTGAGGTATTCTTTTGTTGTAACCCAGATAGGGAGACGTCATTCCTCCTGAATAATCTATGAATCTGTAGGGAAACTGTATACATACGACCTCTAAAAATCATATATTTTATTTTTCAGTTCCTCATTACTGGGATCATAATTTTTTTAAGATCACTAGAGTTTGTACGTTTTGTGGTAATGTACACAACAAAAGCTTCAGTGGATGAATTTTTTCCTTTCACAGGTAGAATACTGAGAAAAGCGATCAGAAGATCAGAAAGTGAGGAAAGAATTATTTGTCACCTGAAATTTTATTTTGACAGGCATGAGGATAGACTTAATCATGGTGAATTAAGTATATATGAGGATAGGAGACATTACATTCTTGAGAGATGTTATTCTTCCATTTATAGAACCACACAGAACTAAGAGTGGAAAAGTAGTAGGGTGAAAGACTAAATCAATTATTTTTGAAAAGAGCTCTTTTAACTAGAATTTAGGGAAAATAAAACCAGTAAGTAGTATCTTTCCTGTACAGTGAATGAATGTTCAAGAAGAAAATAGAGATCAGAGGAGAGTGTGTATATTGCAGGAAGCAAAGGGAATAAGAACACATTTCTGGAAGGAGAATCAGTATGAGGATTTACTGGGGATAGGATATTCTTTAAATGAAGAGAGGAAAAATTCACTGTTAAGATGTATAACAGTTTAGAAATCTAGAAGAAGTAAGCGAAGAGTGGCCCTATGTAGATTGGGAAGGAGTAGTGGGAAGAAATTGGAAGGCATCCATCCTAGGTGACACACTAGAGGAGCTAGCAGAGTCAAATCAGTTACACTGGGTAATAATACCCAGTTTTAATGGGCCTGTAGATATTTACCTAGATTGGGGAGAACAACAGGGATTTGAAAGAGGTATAGGAATAACTGGAAGACATTTAAATAATCTTGAAATTGAAGTCTCAGTAGTCTTAGGAAGGGTTACTTGGCTTTCAGCAAAAATAACTTCTGGACTGTGTGAACCTAAGACTGTAGAGGGTCTGACTTTGAGATAAATCTTAGTGACTTTTATTCCAGACTGTAATCGTGAACAGTCTCCAAGAAGGTGGGCAGTGGGAAAGAGCAGAATACAGGGACCAATCATGCCATCCACACCTGTAGAGTTGTTCAAATCTAGATATCCCTTATGTAAAGAGCTCACAGCCTAGTGTAGATCGCATGTGATCGTTATACCAGGGTGCTAGCTTTTTCTCTCTAATTATTTTTCTTTTAAGTGGGGCTACCTTATCTAGAGTGTAGTGGAACATTGATTCTAAGCATTCAGTTGCCTGGTCAAGTTCTTCGGGTTCAGACGGCGAAACAATCATGGTTGGTAACTCTGGGAGATTACTGATAAAACTCTGCAGTTGCTGCTGTGAATATACATTTGACGTGGTAGCATGGAAAGGTGCATATATTATGATATAAAAACATTTAAAATGAGTTAAAATATGATCTGAGATAGCTTCAGACTGCAGAAATATGTCTATATTTAATCTGTATGTTAGCATTAAATCAAGGGTGTGACCATCACTATGAGTGGGTCCTATTACATTCTGATTAACCCGTACTGAATCAAGAATGGACGCAGCCACTGTTCTCAGAAGGTCTTCTGGATTATCAAAATGAATATTGATGTCACCAACAATTAAAGCTTTGTCTAAAGAAACAACCAGGTTAGAGATGAAATCTGCAAATTCACAAAGGAATTCAGAATATGGCCCTGGGGGGTCTGTAAATAATAATTAGTGGAATCGTCTGGGTAGACTAATTTTTTGTGGCTACGTATGTTATGTTGGTATAAAGAACTTCAAACGTGTTGAATTTATGACTAGATTTTTGTGTGACACCTAGATTATCATAATAAATAACTGCGACACCTCCTCCTCTGCCAGTTAAACGGGGCTGATGTATATAACTGTATCCGGGAGGACTAGCTTCATACTCATTTGGTTTAATCAATGTTTCTGTTAAACACAGTACATTAAACTCCTGATCAGTAATAGTTTCATTAGTAATAAGCATTTTAGATGTAAGAAATCTAATATTCAACAGTCCTAGCTTCAGATCAAAGGTGCTAGCTGTGCATTTGGTCTGATTTTAATTTTATGTTAAATAGGTTACTAAAACAAACTTTCTGAGTATTTCTACATTTTTGTTTAGCTCAGGGAACAGACACAGTCTCAATATGTTGGAACCTGAGTGACAAGACAGACAGTCGCTTTAGCCTGCTTGTGTGCTCCCTGGCCTTGGCTCTGGATTGTCATCGATTAACTAGGACTGTTCTGAGACTATGTGTTATGCTACAAGAAATGAGAGCAGCACCTTCCCGGGTGGAATGGATACCGTCCCGCCCTAACAGGCCAGCCTTGTCCTCAAAACTACTCCAATTATCTATAAAGTCCACAGTGTTTTCGGAGCACCACCTGGACATCCAGCAGTTCAGCGACCATAACCTGCTCTAAGCTACGTCGCCACACCGCATTGAGAAGGGACCAGAGCATGCTACAGCATCGGACATTGTTTGCGCTAATTTACACACCTTTACAATGTTACTCTTAGTAACCTCTGACTGATGAAGGCATAAATCATTGGCTCCTACATGAATAACTATCTTTGAAAACCTGTGCTTGCCTAAGATCCTAAGATTACCTGCTATGACTGGCGCCCTGGCTCCCGGTATACACCTAACTAGTAGTGCTGGTGCCCCTAAAGGCCTAGCTAATTTCATATGCCTTAAAATAGAGTCTCTTACAACCAGAGTTCTTTCAGGTTTCTCAATGGGTGCCTCACTGAGGAGAGCAAACCTGTTGGACAAGTGAAGTGGAGAGGACTGGTGCGCCCGTGGGCGAGCCTTAGAGTTGTATTCAAAAAGTCATCAAATTCATCTGGATTTACAAATGACACTTAAACAGATTGTTCCAGTCAATATTTTTTATTGCAAACCAATATGCTCTTAAAATAAATTTCCAAAGTCACAATTCATTATTTGTCAGCAGATTTTTTTAGTATTGAAGTATTGGAGCTTATAGGACCTGGGGTATGAATACTTCTGCAAGCAGCATTTTTCAGTTTATGTTTGCAAAGAACTCTGGTTGTAAGAGACTCACTTAGCTTTGGCTTTGCTATTATTGCGATTATTATGTTGGAGCACATTTAATGAATAACACTAAACATTAACGTTTAAGATTTTGACTTTTCAACACTTTGTTATCAAGTTATGCTTTTTAATACAAACAATCATATTTGATATCATTTTTCATCATATTCATGTGTCAAACATCACATAACAGGGATGAACACTTCTGCATGCATACATTTGCTTGAAAAACCACTTTGCTAAAGCCGTAGCATTTTGAAAGGCTCTTAATAGCGTTTTCGTCGCCTAATGCTCAGAGACATGTTAGCACATAGTGATTAAAAGCAGTATATTGGAGCACAATTTGATAAATAATTGCTTTCTAAACAATAATTTTCACACTTGTTATCAAATTATGCATTTTAATATAAACAATCAGACTGATACCATTTTTTATCATATTCATGTGAAAAAGTGGCTTGAAACCCTCTTTCTAGCAATCGTGTTAGCACATAGCGATTAACAGAAAAAGCAGTATGTTGGAACACATTTGATGAATAATAGCATTCTACATATTAATTTCAATTTATTTTGCTTT
Source organism: Pangasianodon hypophthalmus (assembly GCF_027358585.1). Classification (NCBI taxonomy): domain Eukaryota; kingdom Metazoa; phylum Chordata; class Actinopteri; order Siluriformes; family Pangasiidae; genus Pangasianodon; species Pangasianodon hypophthalmus. The sequence continues at coordinate 14,592,651 of NC_069738.1, forward strand.
TTAACACTTTATTATCAATTTATGTTTTTGACTTTATTATGATATTATGCATTTTAATATAAACAGTGATATATAGTTTTTCATCATATTCATGTGAAAAACATCACTTAACACTTAACACATCTGCATGCATGTGTTTGTTTGAAAAACCACTTTCCTAAAGCCGTAGCAGCTTGATACTCTCTGTATAGCATTTTCAGCACCTAATGCACACAGATGTGTGAACACTTAGGAATTTATTGACAAAACAGTATGTTGTAGCACATTTGATGAATAATAGCTACCTAAACATTAACTTTCATTTTTTTCATTTTATTATCAAATTATGCAATGTTATATAAATAATCATTTTTTCATGTCATCTTTCACCATAAACATGTGAAAAATGTAATTTAAGCCATCTGTGCATTTATGTGTTTTCTAGGAAAAAAAACACACTTCTGAAGCCGTAGTGCCTTGAATTTCTCCTAAAAGTTGTTTTCAGCACCTAATGCACACACTTCTGTGAACACATAGGGCTTTGTTGAGAAGACATAGTTTTAGGGCATACTTTCTACACATGATTTATCAAATTATGCATTTTACCATAAACAATCATTTTTCATGATAAACGTGTGAAAAACCTCAAACAACAGCAAGACATGCATGTCTCTTCTTGCTTGCAAAGTGATATAGCAATAAGAAATAGTATTAATGAACTTATCATCTGAATGATAGTTGATCAAATTAGTGGAATCATTTGATAGTAAGGTAGAGCTTATTTGTGACAAGAGAGAAACACACAAAAGTAAAACAAAATTTAGTAATAAGAAGAAATCTATGCATCAATATAAAAATAAAACAAAATACAGTGGTTTGCAAACATAAACTGAAAAATGCTGCTTGCAGAAGTATTCATACCCCAGGTCCTATAAGCTCCAATACTTCAATACAAAAATCTGCTGACAAATAATGAATTTTGACTTTGGAAATTTATTTTAAGAGCATATTGGTTTGCAATAAAAAATATTGACTGGAACAATCTGTTTTCAGTGTCATTTGTAAATCCAGATGAATTTGATGACTTTTTGAATACAAGGTACTGTATATGGCAATGGAAAATGTATAAAAATGTAGTGAAAATAACTGAGACAGTTGGATAATGAGTTGAATGAAGCTTAGCAAAAAAGTGCAAACAAAAGAGTAAAAGAGCTTAACAAAATAAAACAAACAAAACAGTAAAAATAAAAGCTTAACAAAAGATTAAACAAAGAGTACAGGAAGCTGTCTGGATCGAATATGAACTGGGTAAAACATAGAGTGTACTTATAGTTTATAGTCACTTCACCTTCACATTTCACAATGGAAACTTCAACAGTGGTCCCAAACACACGATCAAAGCTATGCAGGAATGGTTAAAACAAAAAAGTGAATATTCTACAGTGGCAGTCAAAGTCAATGTCTAGCTCTGAATCCCATTCCCGTCTGTGCCACTGTTTGAAAATTGAAGTCAACAAACAACATCCTGAAGAACTTGGAGCAAATCTATCAAGAAGAATGGGTGAAAATCTTCCAAACAATGTGCAAAGGTCCTAGGAATTTACCCCAAAAGACTTAAAGCTATAGCAAAAGGTGGTTTGACCAAGGGGTTCTGTAGGGGTTCATTACTTCAATACTAAACAATCTGCTGACAAATAATGAATTTTGACTTCGGAAATTTATTTTAAGAGCATTTTGGTTTGCAATAAAAAATATTGACTGGAACAAAAGTTTAAGTGTCATTTGTAAATCCAGATGAATTTGATGACTTTTTGTCATGAATTTGATGACAATTCAGTTCAATTCAATTTTATCTGTATAGTGCGTTTGGTATTAATTGTGGGTAATTACAGCCTGCAAAAAGCTGTGAAGTGGTTTTACACATTCACAGATCTATTAATAGGCTACAAATGATAATGATATAAATGGACTAGAGAATGACGTGTTGACTATGGCACAATGGCGTTTTTGATATTGTTATGAAGACCATGCCAACTGACCAATTAGGCGAGAATGTGTTTTTAGACACCACAACGATTTCCTTGCCATGGTGACTGACTAATGAGCTGATTTAAATTTCCAAGAGCCATTGAAATTGTAACTATGTGCTGAGTTGGTCCCAGGTTTGGGAGACCAAAGGTGCAATACCACTTACAGGCGACCACTTACCACTTAACGACCCTTGGGTGGGCAGGGGACACCCCAGCCATCTCTACGCTCCAACATGTCAGCTGTATTTGTTGGCATAATTACACTGACAAGTCCATACATCAGAGTTCGTTACATGCTGAGTGAAGAGGCCAACATCAAAGCACAATTTGCAGCAATGTATGGTTTCCCAAATGTAATCAGAGTAAATGACTGCACTTGCGTTGCTATAGTGGCACCTAGTCAGAATTTTGTCACATGAAAGCAATTTAATTATATGGACAAGTCATTTTTATTCTCAAACCCATATAGAGCAGAGGAGAGACACTACAATGATGCGCTGTCTTGCACGCTCATTCAGAGTGCACTGTTAGCCTGCTTCAAGGGTGATGGGGTTGTTGGATGTGAGAGAGTGGGAGACTGCTTCAGGTGGAAGACTGCTTCAGGTGGGAGACTGCATCAGGTGCGACACTGCTCTACCAAACAGGAAATGTCTGCCGGATTTTGAGGGCACGTGCTGTGCTCCACAACATGGCAGAGCAGAATGGGCTCTCGGTCCTTATCTCCCATAACCAACAAGGCTATTTCCCGATTCGTATCTCTTCCCAGCAGACAAATGTAATCTTCATGCCGTGAGGCTGTGTGAGACCATCATGCGTTGATTGTGAATAGCTGAGACTAATGCAAAGGTATATTTTTATTAAGCATTTTTAATGCCATTGGTATTTCGGATATAATTCATTCATTTTTTCATTTTGTCATTGGTATTTCGGATATAATTCATTTTTTCAAGTTTTAAATAGAGGTAATTGTATCCTTTTGTATCAATGTCCAACACTACTTCCTATTTACATTGTGCAACATTCCTCTTTTTTGCTTTTCCGTCATTGTCAACACTACCACGCTCAATAAATGAATGGGACACCCCACATTTAAATATGTATGCAGTAATTGCAGTGACTATTTATGGATATTTGCGGGCTTTGACCAGGCAGGTGAAGAGGCTTTTTCACCTGCAAATATTTTCAAGAAGATTTATAAAGTGGAAACGGCATACAGGTGTACATACGCAAAGTTTTATAAATCTGATTTTTTCGTACACACAGACTTTCCTGTTTTTTGTGTACTCTGGAATCCATGCAAAGTTTTACAAATGAGGACCCTGGAGTCTTGGGTGTGTTGTAGCCATCCTGGTCTTGTAGATAACATCAACTGAGCTTCAAAGGACAAAGCTAATCTTTTGCAAACATTTCTTTACTTAAAGATAGGTTCAAGTTCTTCCTTTTTATTACTTGCTTATGATACATCATTTTTGACTTTTTGGTCCAAGTTTTCATTTTAGGATAAACAGTCATGTTGGAAATCAGTTTTCTTCATAACCTGTCAAAACTGTATTTTCACAGCAAGAAACGCAAGTCTTTTCTTTCTTGCATTGTGACATTCCTCACAGTACATCTTAAAACGCTCTAAACTGCATTTTTAGCTTTAAGCTCATTTAAGCGCATACGTTTTAAGCATAAATGAATTGTTGATATAACAGTTTAATAAGAGCATATTTAATGAGTATTTGTATAGTGTTTATATAGACCATTTTTGCTTTTATGTCACTTTTTGGAAAATTGCAGGCTCCCCTGCTTGGCGTCAGGGGGCGTCATGGGTTCCCTTTTGATTCTGGTTCCTCTCAAGGTTTCTTCTTCCAGTCGTCCTAGGGAGTTTTTTCCACCGCCGCCTCTGATGAAACCAAGATAAATCATGTCGGAATTTTTTCCACCCTTGCATAAGTACGCACACCCTTTTATAAGGATGTGGCCGTGTTCAGAATGAACCAATCACATTCAATATCACGTTCAAAAGTAAATTATTATCACAATTAAAAGATCTGACATGATTTATCTTAATTGCGTTCTCTTACTTCACAAAAACCTGCCATTTTAACAGAAAGCCTATTTTAACATAGGCTTTTTATATAAACTGTAAATAAAATTTAACTGAACTGAAGTTCGTCTTTTTTTCATACTACTTTCACACTACTTTTATTTCACAATGCCCTTTTGTATAATATTTTATAATAATGGGTTCAGTATTATTTATTCATTAAATTATTTCACAGTGACTCATTTATATATTTATTGCTGCATTTGCTCATTTTGTTATTTATGTAACCGAGCGTCTTTCGTCTTGGGATTCCTGAAGTGACAAAGCTAAAATAAGAAAATAAAATAAGAAGTAATGCACACCTTAGATGGATAGCCATATTAACCGCATTCACACACACACACACACTTCTTCTTCTTGTTTTTTTCTCCATTCTCCCCATTTATTTCAGAGCTGTCATGATTAATCGAATAACCGGAATAAAATAACCTTGAATAAAATTCTAAGCTTCTCTAAGCTTCTAAGCATTTCAGTAATGTGTGTGGGAATTGCAATTAAAAAAATTCATTCATCATGGCAGTGCAGGCAGAAAGTAGTGAGGATTGCACTGGTTTGGGAACACTTCACGCTCAAACCAAAAGAAAATATAAAGAGGAAACATCCATTCACAGAGTCAGATGTACCAGACTGTTGTATTTGGGGTTAAGCATTTTGTTATCCTGCTAATGTTAGCTAGCTAGTTGGCGTGAAAAGTTGTAAGAGACCATTCTGTGATTTTCCCGCTGTCACTGAACATTAAAAACATTGCGTTAAAATAGAACTCATTCCAGTGGAGTAAGTGTTAACCAGAGTTGAGTATAACGCGTTACTGTGTAATGCGTTACTGTATTCTAATTACTTTTCCTGATAACGCAGTAATGTAACGCATTACATTTTAAATTTATGTAATGTAACGCTAGTAATAATGTCAATAACATTACGTTACTAGCGTTACAAATGTAGTGTTAAAAATTAATTAAAATGCATTTAAAAATCACGTTTTGCGCGGCAGCGTAACGAGCATGCGCATTAATCAGTCATCGGAGAACGCGAGCTAAAATGGACGCAGAGTGTGGTGGTTGTTTCTTCAAGTGGAAATACAGACATTATTTTGATTTCACTGAGCGTAAAAACAAAAATATTACTGTTAAATGCAAACTATGTGCAGTTCCTAAAGAACTTTCTAGCGCTCCTAACTCGACGAGCTATTTAAGCAAGCACTTGCTTAATTCCACGACAAATCTCGTCGCCAAGGAGGATGCCCACACGCTTAATTTAGTGTCGCGTAATGATGTAGAAAAATGTCCAACAACCAAACACGAATCCAAAACTATATACAGAAGTGTTCTCGCCAAGTGCTCGGGTTTAAGGCAAGTCGCTCAACAGTGGCCTCGGAACTAGTTGAGGATGTAATCAAAAGAAAACTCATTGTTCCCACAGCAACGAGATGGAATTCATTCCATGATGCACTGTCACGTATCTCTCAAATCGCACTTACAGATTTAAACACCCTTTGCAATCAAATGGGGATAAAATGCATCACAGAAAAGGAGTATCTTTTCCTGAAGGAATATTGCGCAGTACTGAAGCCCTTCGCCACTGCCCAGTATATCTTATAAGGTGAAGATCACTGCTATTACGGCACCATCCTACCAACACTGAAAGTTGGCACTTCAGAGTGGGCTTTCCGCGATGACATCTAGTCTGCCAGAAGCGACTATACAGGTAACGTAAGTCTTTGTGTTCAATGTTTCTTCAATGTTTATTTATGCAATTAATAAAACAACTTTTGATTGTTATTTTTAGCTAACTAACATGAATATTAACATTCTTGTAAACTTTACCAAAGGCCCTCCCGATAACGCGTTAAAGCTCCGGGTTCTGTCTCCGCGAATGAATGAATGAATGAATGAATGAATGATAGTGCCTAGTTTGTGTGTGTGTGTGTATATATATATATACTGCCTCCTCATTTTAAAACACCACCGCACGCCACTGATATACATTACATAAACATTACTATAAACATTAATTCTATAGTAATAAACAATATAATTCTATTTTGTATTTTATTATTTTTTAAAATTTTATTTAATATTTTTAATACTAATTATACATTTCATAGTGTTTTTATGCATTTTTACATTTATTCCAAAATAATAACTAAGGTAACAATTATTGCAGTAACAATTTGAACAATATTTTGGAAACACTTTACAATAAGGTTTCATTAGTTAACATTAGTTAACTACTTTAGTTAACATGAACAATACTACAGCATTTACTACAGCATTTACTAATCTTATTTAATATTATTTTCAACATTTACTAATTATTAAAATCAAACGTGTTTGTTAACATTAGTTAATGCACTGTGAACTAACATGAACTAACAATGAACAACTGTATTTTTGTTAACTAGCGTTAACAAAGATTAATAAACACTGTAATAAATGTTCATTGTTTGTTCATGTTAGTTAACACATTACATTGCCAACACATTACCTAATGTTAACAAATGACACCTTATTGTAAAGTGTTACTAATATTTTTTTATTTGTGAACTGATGTTCAGCTGTTCTTTTTAATAGTCAACTTATTTTCGGGTCATCGTCATAAAAGCTCTGTAAACACAAACACAGACACGAAGATATATCTTTCATTTCATCAAGCTGAATGCTCACTAAAAACTAATAGTCATCACGTTTTCAGGCCATTTCCAGTTTTTATTTTTGACGTGACAAAAAGCAGTGATCTGTAAGCGGGAGAGTTGTTTACTTACTTTATAATTAGTCAGTAACGCCATCATTTTGTACATTCAGTCCGAGAGCGCCTACGAAAACCAGAGGCGGGATTTATCGAACGAACCTATCACATCCAATCATAACCGATCATATCCAATCATACCCGATCGTATCCAATTATAGCGCGATGGAGGCGTTGCCTCCTCTCACGTGACATTCATTCTCAATGACCCCCCACTAAACCCACGGCACGTTATGGGGTCTCTGTTATAAGTCAATGGGCTGAGGGGAGGCAAGCCTCCGCTGTAACTTTACCTGCGGGTGTCGCTGTGGGACAGTGATACTTTATAAAAACGAGTGACATACTTTTAATGTCATTTTTATTAATATTTGCGTAGTTTTATTTTTGCAATATCGATTATTTTCTCATCCAATTTTTTGAGGAGACAAGCAAGAGGACATGCAAGGTTCTCTAACTTAGTTGACTTCATTGATCAATAGGCAAAAGTGACTACAGACCTGTTTGGAACCATACTGGAGAGCCCCTCCTCTACTGACAGACCTATTAAATTGACCAAGGAGAAGATGGTAAAGAAAAGCGTATCAAAACAAAACAGCTTTGCCACAGGTGTCATCACTCCTACAGTGGAAAAGGCCCAGGACATAGCCACAGGTGTTACCAGAGAAGAAATCTCAGGATGCATCAGTCAAGAAGACACCTCCAGTTGCACACACAGAAAAATCAAAGGACTAACACCTTCTATGTTCAGTTTGAGGCAAACAATACTATCTGTGCAGTGAAACTACCAGTGGACGGAGACAGCAGAACATCTCTGTTCCTGATGTGATCAGATCCTTCAGGACAGTCAACCCACACAAGGCTCCAGGTCCTGATGATGTCCATGGCTGTGTCCTCAAAGCATGTACCAGCCAGCTAGCAGAGGTTCTCACAGATATCTTTATCTCTCTCTCTCTCTCTCTCTCTCTCTCTCTATCTCTCCCTGAGACTGTCTGTGATTCATACATGCTTTAAGAAGACAACCATTGTCCCAGTCCCTATGAAGTCTGCAGTCACATGTCTGAATGACTACTGCCCTGTGGCTCTGAGCTCTACAATCATGAAGTGCTGTGAGTGGCTAGTCAAAAGCCACATTTGTTCCTCCTTTCCAGCCACCATGGACCCTCTCCAACTTGCATACTGTACAAACAGATCACAGACTCTCACACACCTGGATAAGGAAAAACACAGACATGAGAATGCTGTTCATTGACTACAACTCTGCCTTTAACACCATCATTCCAACTCATCGAAAGCTCAAGGACATAGGACTGAATACTCATCTGTGCAACTGGATTATGGACTTTCTGATTGAACATTGGATACTGCATCTCTTCCACACTGTATCTGAACACAGGAGCTCCACAGGGATGCATTTCTCAGCCTCCTCCTGTACTCCCTGTTCACTCACGAATGTGTTGCCAAGCAAAGCGCCAATATCATTTTCATCATATCAAGTTTGCTGACGACACTACCATCATAACAGATAGAGATGAGATAGCCTACAGAGATGAGGTCAGAGTGTTATCAGAGACAGCACTCTGTCTCTCTCTCAGCACCTTTCTCTCAAGATAAGCAAAAACTATGGACTACAGGAGGCTGCAGGGGGATGGTCACACTCTCTTATACATTGGTGGGGCTGCTGTGGAAAGTCAGTAGTATCAAGTTCCTCGGTGTGCACCTCACCGATGACCAGACCTGGTCACTTCACACAAAGACAGTGGTGAAATCTTCTTGTACGCAACTTTACTTCCTGCAGAGGCTCAGGAAATTTGGTGTCCCCCCAACATCCTGACCAACTAATACAAATGCACCATAGAGAGCATTTTGACTGGGTGTATGACTCTGGTATGGACTCGTCATCCACTACCACCCATGCCCTTACTCACACACACTGTTCACACCTCACAGACACTCATTTCACAATCTTTTCACATGTCTCTGTCACTTTTGGGCATATTGCAGTACTTCTAAGGGCACTATTACCACTTTGTAGAACCTAGGGTTAGGTGTGAGGGTGTGGAGGAAGACTCGGGAGGTAGGCAGAATTTTAATCAAGCTCCGGGCTCCCATTTAATTCGATCCACGCTTTTCAGCGTACTATCAAAAAAACTCAACAAAAACAGGACAGCAGAAAACAGTTCCATCCCAGACTTGCAGCTTTTGCTCCATCAGGTTCAAGTTCACGCTCTGCAACGTGTGTATGGATGTGTGTGTGTGTGCGCGCCAGCTATATCACTCTCTCTATCTCTCTCACCTGTTATGGGAGTCCCTGAAAGCATAAAGAGACACGAATAAGTAAGCTGGCAGTAATAAGACACAGGTGAGAATCATCACGCGTTAACTGCCCGTTCGACCCACCTCCTCTCCATCCACAGCTGATGCTCAAGCACGCCCCTGATGCCACACACTTTATTGCTGCTAAGGACTCAGCCCAGTCTCTGTGCAATATATTCAATTCAATTCAATTCAATTTTATTTGTATAGCGCTTTTAACAATGGACATTGTCACAAAGCAGCTTTACAGAAATAAATGGATTCACAAAAAAAAAAAAAAAGATATATTGTAAATATGTGAATTTATCCCTATATGGATCATATTTATTAAAGATTATATGACTATACCATACTATATTTTATCACACACTTTATACTACACTATTTATTACATACATATACAACTATATCTTATTTAGTGTAAATTCTGTTAATGCTACTTTGTACTGCTGCATCTGCTTGTTGTACTCTTCTATGTCTTCAGCGACATCCTGACATACTGTGTAATGACAAAGAAGACATTGTTGCTTCTGCTAAGAAGGAAGAAAATATCACTGAGATGAAAGAGATCTCCAGTGCCTGTGTTTCTACAGGTCAAGAGTCATGTGCATCATATACTGGGTTCAGTAAGGAATGTGTACTACCTGTTGTGCCAGTCAAGGTGAGGTGAAAGAAGAGTGAAAGATATGTTGAAACATATGCACTGAATTCATGAATCATTGAATTGCCCATAGCCAAATCCAGCTGAAGAAAGAAAACATTGTTAAACAAGAAGACATTGCGGCATGGCCATATCTGAATCAGATCCAGCTACCCGACATTGAGGCTGAAGTGGGTCTGCTTATAGATGTGAACATTGGAGCAAGGGAGCCACGGCAAGTTATACATAGTGACGGGAAAGGACCCTATGCAGTAAGAACTGCCATTGGATGGGTGGTCACTGGGCCTTTGTGAGGAGGATGTTGCCTGCAGGAGTACAGTTGCGTGCTGCAGAGCCACACAGTTAATTGGTTCTCTGCTGTGGAAATAGGAGACCTGCTACACCAGCAATATACCATGCCAGCAGAATATACCTTAAGAAGACCAGCAGAAGATGCTAAGGGCACAGTTGGAAGAGAAGCAGTTGATACAATGCTTCACAACTTTTAAGAACCAATCTGATTTCCTGAGTGCAGCCATGAGGAAAAGGATGGGATGTATCAGGAGGACCACAAGTTAATGCATTTTGTTGTAAGGTTTGCAGAGCTGGTCAATGGCCGTTACCACATTAGCTTGCCATTTAGACATGAGTCTCTGAAAATGCTGGACAGTCGCTCTGTGGCAGAGCAGCATGCCACAAGTCTCCAAAGGAAACTGAAAAAAAAAAAGAATTTCATGAACACTACAAAGCCTTTATGAAGGATGCCATCAAAAATGGCAATGAAAGTGCTCAAAGAAAGACCTGGGTCCCAGTGATGAGAAGGTGTGGTACATTCCTCACCATGAAGTGTACCACCCAAAGAAAAAGAAAATCTGTTCTGTTTTTGATTGTTCAGCCACTTACCAGGGAGTGTCACTCAATGACCAGCTGCCCCAAGGACCTGACTTCTTGAATACACTAATAGGAGCCCTTAAAAGATTTCAACAGGAGCCAGTAGCACTCATGGCAGACATTAAGTCAATGTTTTACCAAGTGAAGGTTAAGCATTTATGTATGTACAGTGCCCTCCAGAATTATTGGAATGGCAAAGCCAGTTCTTTTGTTTTTGCTATACACTGAAGACATTTGGGTTTGAGATCAAAATACAATAGATCAGAATTTCAGCTTTCATTTCCTGATATTTACATCTAGATTTGTTAAACAACTTAGAACATGGCACCTTTGGTGGCAGACCACCCAATTTTAGGTGAGCAAAAATATAGGAACAGATATTCTTAAAGAAAATTAAAGTAAATAACACTTAATATTTTTTGTTTGCATATCCCTTGCTTGCAATAACTGCATCAGGCTGGCAACCCACTGACATCATCAAACTGTTGCATTCTTCTTTTGTGATGCTTTTCCAGGCTTGTAGAACAGCTTCTTTCAGTTGTTGTTTGTTTTGGGGGTTTGTTTGTTCAGTCTCCTCTTCAGAAGATGAAATGCATGCACAGTTGGGTTAAGGTCTGTTGATTGACTTGGCAATCAACAGACCTTAACCCAAGTCTAAAACCATCCACTTTTTACCCCTGATGAAGTCCTTTGTTGTGTTGGTAGTGTGTTGTGGGTCATTGCCCCTAGGCCTTTAGGGGCACCAGCAGCACTAGTTAGGTGTATACTGGGAGCCAGGGCACCGGACATAGCAGGTAATCTTAGAGTCTTAGGCAAGCACAGGTTCTCAAAGATAGTTATTCATGTAGGAGCTAATGATGTATGCCTTTGTCAGTCAGAGGTTACTAAGAGTAACATTGTAAAGGTGTGTAAATTAGCGAAGGCAATGTCCGATGATGTAGTATGCTCTGGCCCCATCCCAATGTAGCATGGCGATGTAGCTTACAGCAGGTTATGGTCACTGAACTGCTGGATGTCCAGGCAGTGCTCCGAAAACAATATGAGCTTTACAGATAATTGGAGTAGCTTTGAGGGCAAGGCTGGCCTGTTAGGGCGGGATGGTATCCATCTTACTCGGGAAGGTGCTGCTCTCATTTCTTGCAGCATAACACATAGTCTCAGAACAGGCCTAGTTAATCAGTGACAATCCAGAGCCAAGGCCAGGGAGCAGACAAGCAGGCTAAACTGACCATCTACTAGCTGCACCAAGTCGTCACTCAGGTTCCAACATATTGAGACTGTGTCTGTTCCCCGAGCTAAATAAAAATGAGCTAAAAAAAAAACTCAGAAAGTTTGTTTTAGTAACCTAATTAATATAAGATTAAATCATGCACAGCCCGCACCTTTGATCTGAAGCTAAGACTGTTAAATATTAGATCTCTTACATTCAATTAAATTCAATTTTATTTGTATAGCGCTTTTAATAATGGACATTGTCACAAAGCAGCTTTACAGAAATAAATGGATTCACAAAAAATATATTGTAAATATGTGAATTTATCCCTGTGAATTTATCCCTAATGAGTAAGCCAGAGGTGACGGTGGCAAGGAAAAACTCCCTGAGAGGAAACCTTGAGAGGAACCAGGCTCAAAAGGGAACCCATCCTCATCTGGGTGCAAGAATAGTGCAATTATAAATAAATTCCTTCTATTATTGTGTACTATATGCACAATATGCACCAATAAATTCATCACAGTTTTTGCAAGAAGTCTGGTTGGTTAAAATCTATCCACTGTCCACTGATGGAGTCCTGAGGAGGAAGGTGCTTGTGGCAACCGCAGCCCCAAAGCCACTACAGCAATCGAAGTCCCAAGCCATTACAGTACAGCTCCCCATATGTGATCCCCAAGCCATCTCCACATCCCCCAGGTGGCACCATCCCCAGCAAACCAAATGGTTCTTCAGGCCATCCATATGGGGCCACCCCCAGCAGCAGCGAGCGAACTCAACCGATGAGAACTCCAACCATAAGTAGGGCATCAGGATGGGTCAGGCAGCGAGGAGGAGCAGAAGGGGCATCAGGATGGGTCAGGCAGCAAGGAGGAGCAGAAGGGGTCAGGATCACTGGCATCTCAGAAGTAGCATGTGTAGCTCAACAGAGAGTGAGGGAGAGAGAGAGATGGAGAGAGAGGGAGAGATTGTTAGGTAAGCTAAGAGATTTTTAGGTTTTTTCTTTACCTAAGAAAAAAACTATTCACAAAAGGCTTGACTAAACAAATATGTTTTCAGCCTAGACTTAAACACTGAGACTGTGTCTGAGTTGCGAACACTAAGTGGAAGGCTGTTCCATAACTGTGGGGCTTTGTAAGCGAAAGCTCTATCCCCAGCTGTAGCACGCACTATTCGAGGTACCAACAAATAGCCTGCACCTTTTGATCTAAGTTTGCGTGGTGGATCATAAAAGACCAAAGGTTCGCTCAGGTACTTTGGCGCGAGACCATTTAGCGCTTTATAGGTCAATAGTAGTATTTTATAATCAATACGAAATTTGATTGGGAGCCAATGCAGTGTGGATAAGATAGGGGTGATGCGGTCATATGTTCTGATTCTAGTAAGGACTCATACTGCTGCATTCTGGACTAACTGGAGCTTGTTTATGCATCTACTGGAACATCTAGTAAGGCATTACAATAATCCAACCTAGAGGTAACAAAAGCATGAACTAATTTTTCTGCATTGTTTAGTGATATTTAGAATTTACACTAAATAAGATATAGTTGTATATGTATGTAATAAATAGTGTAGTATAAAGTGTGTGATAAAATATAGTATGGTATAGTAGTATAATCTTTAATAAATATGATCCATATAGGGATAAATTCACATATTTACAATATATCTTTTTTTTTTTTGTGAATCCATTTATTTCTGTAAAGCTGCTTTGTGACAATGTCCATTGTTAAAAGCGCTATACAAATAAAATTGAATATATTTCTTATTTTAGCAATATTTCTGAGATGAAAGAAAGCGATATTATCTACATGAGCTTCAAAAGAAAGACTAGAGTTGATAATCACACCAAGGTCTTTTACTGCTGCACATGATGAAATAGAAAGGCCATCCAGAGTTATGTAATCAGAAAGCTTACTTCTAACTGCATGTGGTCCTATAGTACAAGTACTTCTGTCTTGTCAGAATTAAGTAAGAGAAAGTTAATAAGCATCCAGTTTTTAATGTCTTTTACACATTCCTCAACTTTATTAAGCTGGTGTCTGTCAATCTGGCTTTGCTGAAACATACAACTGTGTGTCATCAGCGTAACAGTGGAAGCTAATATCATGTTTACGGATAATTTTGCCCAGAGGTAGCATATATAAAGAAAAGAGCAGTGGGCCTAAAACAGAGCCTTGCGGGACACCAAACTTTACCTTAGTATGAGAAGTCACCATTTACGTTTACAAACTGATAACTGATCACATCTAATGCAGTTATTGTTAATGAAACTATTACTCATAAGGAGTTTAACATACTGTGTTTAACAGAAACGTGGAGGTGTCACAGTTATTTATAATGATAATCTAGGCATCACACAAAAACCTAATCATAAATTCCATGCGTTTGAAGTTCTGTATACCAACATAATATATGTAGCTACAAAAAATAAGTCTACCCAGTCGATTCCACTAATTATTATATACAGACCCCAAGGGCCGTATTCTGAATTCCTTTGTGAATTTGTGGATTTCATCTCTAACCTAGTAGTTTCTTTAAAGAAAGCATTAATCGTTGGTGACATTAATATTCATTTTGATAACCCAGAAGACACACTGAGAACAGCGGTTGTGTCCATTCTAGATTCTGTATGGGTTAATCAGAATGTAATAGGACCCACTAATAATGGTGGTCACACTCTTGATTTAATACTAACATTCGGATTAAATATAGAAAATATAGTCATATTTCCGCAGTCTGAAGCTATCTCAGATCATCATCTCAACTCATCTCAACTCATAAACAAACTTTATTTAAATAGTCTGTACTGTCTATTATGAGACATTCTGGCAATGTGAACACAGAGTACTGTCAGCTTTGAGAGTGCTGGTTATTAAATGTTTACCAATTTAAACATGCACCTAATGCACCTCCCGTCAGAAAAAATGTGAATCACTAAAAGAAGGAAGACATGGATTCACAACACCTCTTTTCACAGATGTATCAAAGGAAGGTAAACACAGTTGTAGCTTTAAAAAAATTGCCAATTTTTACACCAAAATCAAACCAACCATCTAATAAAACTACAGCTGCATTTACCCTGTTATGACATGTCTGAGGGTCATGAGGGTCTTTCCCTCAATGTTCTCCCAAGAATGAAACAAAGGATTGATGATGATGATGATGGTGATGATGATGATGATGACATGTCCCTTTCAGTGTACCAAATCAGAGGAAAGAAGACAAAAGTAAAATTACTCAGGTTTTCTATTGCCAGTATGGGAAATGTCTTACAAATGTACTTTGATGCATACTTAAGATATCATACTTAATACTACATATATTAATCACAATGTAAGGTTTAGAACTAGTGGTTAAAATAGACTAATATCTTGTCTTATACACTGCAGTTGATATTTATTAGTGATGGACATGTCATTCTTTTGGGTGCCTGTTCTCCCCGTAAACCTTGTTCCAAAGCTTGATCTAAAAAAATGGAAGCAAGTTTCTTATCATTAGCAGTTATCAGTGTTGGAAAAGGGACTTTAAAAATTATTCATAAAGAAACAGGCAGCTACACGTACATAACAAGTTTGGGCCAAATATAACATCTCTCTAACATCCCTCTGAGACAAGCACAAGTTATGTCATATATTTCTGTGTAGTTAAAGGAAAAATTTGTAAAACAACCAAAAACTTCATTTTTTTATAACCTAGTTCTTATTCGCATTGATGGACATGACAATGACTTGTCCAGTCATTACTTGTCCAGTCATGACTCACATTTTACTCACATGGCTACCCACCTGATAGTTTTATCATCCATTGGTGCCTATGGGTAACTTACTCCAAGGAACACCAGACGAGAGATGAAGATGGCTGCTATGATAAGAGCAGTATCATTCAATCTGTAGACTGATCACGATTTTTAAAAAGGGGGCAAATAGTATGAATTATATTACAATAAACACCTAGAAAACATTCACATCTTTAGTTTTCTTAAAAACGACTTCTTCACATTCATCCTCTGAGAAACAACCTGTAGTATTTTTTTTGTTGTTGTTGTTTTTTAACTTAATTTTCTGTCTGACAATCACCACCTTGCCTTGATGGGCATGTCTCTGGAATTATCAGTGAATTTATATATTATGTACATAAGTACATTGAACTTTACATAAATTTCAATTCATTCCAACTTAGCTATATTGCTTGATATTCATTAACAGAATAAGATATTAATTAATCAAGGACAGGATTGGCCTAAGTTGTCTAGCAGTATACACAGTGTTTGTGGAAGTTCACATTTTGGACGGTAAAGCCAGGTGTTAATGTGAAATAGGTCATCTCAGACCATACCAAGCTAAAAAGGGTTACAAATATATCTAAAAATATATAATTAAAAAAATATATGGCGGTGCCTCCACTACGGGAATTGCGATTAGCATCTCACTTTAACACACTACATCCTGATGAAGCAGTACAAACACACATACACACACTGGGCTACATAAATTAAGGACATGAGCACAAAACATAACGTTACTTAGGGTGTTACAGAAAATAACAGGAAAATGTGAAAATGTTTTTTTTTTTTTTTTTTTTTTTTTTTTAAACCTGATATCACCAGGATATAAATTCACTTAACTTTATTAAAGTGACCAAACAGTCGATATTCCATTTTTTTTTTTGACATCCCGCAACTCAAATTCGCTCAAAAAAGAATTTAGCAGGCAGACAACATGGTGAGACAGTCAGTAGCAATTGTTTCAGGGTGGTAACATAGCAACAACTATAGGAAAAGGTGACTTGCAGTGTATGAATAAAAATTTAACAACGTATGGTAAAGTTTTATTAATACCTATACACACTCAGCAGTGGTAGATGATTATTATTATTATTATTATTATTATTATTATTTCCTCGGTCGGCCTCAACACAAGCACAGACAAGTATAGGCCCTGTGTTTTGAAGTGGTTCTTTAAACAAAATCAAGCACCCAAAATATAAAAAAGATTTTTTGGAGTCATTACTTACACAAGAACCAAAATAAGGACTGGCAGCAATGTCACAATGGAACAATCAACAAAAATTTCCTACAGCCACCACTGCTACAAAACAGCTACAGAGAAAACACTGCATATGTATCCATATGACATACTGTATGTAGGCCTATATGAAAAGCTAATGGCTGGATTGACATCATGGTGACATTACTGTTACATTAATGTGGCTCACAGAATGACCCTCTTGCATTTTAACAAATCCTTGACCTTATGCCAAAATGCCAACTGTGCACACATGACAATGACATTTTCCACTTTACCTGCATGTTGCATGTTACAATATTTGTATTCAGACTTTTATTTAACTGCATGGAGTGAGACAGTCCATTGCAAACCTATTTGCCACTCTTTTTGTCTTTATTGTACTGCATAGCTCTGGGCCAGCCAGTTCCAAGGTGTTGACTGCAGTGGTTAAGCCATTAGCCATCCCTGATATGGGAAATTGTAAATTGAAATTGACGTTTGTCCATGTTCCTTGATTTTTCCCTGGTTTGTCCAGGAGTGTTAACACCAAGAAAATGTTCATATAAGAAGGCTTTGTTTTGTAATATGCCTTTGGCTTTGACTAAAAATAAAGGGTGTTTGTTGCTTCACTGTCATTTGTGTCATTCTCTGTTCTGAAGCCTTGCCTATTGTGAACACTTTTAATTTTAAGTCTGCACTAAATCACATATGGCAAAATGTTTCTGCTTCACTGCTCTCGAGAATGAAACTTTCAAGCATGTTGCTGCTCTAAAGGACTTATCATTCTTGCTTAAAGCTTAGCATTCTTGCTTCTACTACTTCCTACTACTTCCTGCCTGGACTTTTGTACTCTTTGTACTCTTTAAAAAAAGACTATGCAGTATATTTGATGTAATGAAAAAAGTTTGCTAAATTTGTATCCAGAATTACAGAGTTTGAATGTAAAAGTATACATAAAACTAATAAGATTTACCCTAAAATTACAAAGAAAAACGTATAAAAATATAGTAATTTTTCTGTTAAAAAAGAGAAATAAAAGTATTATTGGCATAATACTTAAAAAAAACTGTTGGGTTGTTAATTTACAGATAATGTCTGTAATTTTACAGACTTTTGTATACAATTTAAAAAAAACAGAAAATTACTGTAAAATTATGCACAGATTAAGCAACTTCTGCAAGAACATGGTGTCAGGCTTAATGAAAAAACTAGAACCTTTGGGGTTCTCTCTGACATACAGTCTGGTAAAGAGTATCAAGAGTATCAAAAGTTATACGAAAGTGGCGTTCTTAGAAAAGATTACTTGATGCTAATTTGGAATTGTGATGGCACACAAGTGTTCAAAAGTTCTAAATGCAGCATTTAGATTTAGCATTTATGTTCAGTTCGACCCATGTAGTATTTACTCTAAGCTATTCCAACCCAAAGCCAACTTGTTGCTATAAACTTGAACTTCTAAGTTATAAGATAGTAAGTAAAACATATGCTGGAGTTCTACCTCAAAGAAGCCAATATGTGTGAAAAAAGTATTTAATAGGCTACTCTATCAAAAAAGTAAACACAACTACAAGCCAAGTATACTTAGATTATTTATTTATACTTTTCTTAAGTATATCTCGATCAAAAGATTAAGTACAATTATAGGTCAAATATACTTTTCTGTAAACTTGTCAATATAAGCCAAGTATACTTAAGTATAAATTTCATACGTATATCTCTGATAATAAGTAACATAAAAAGTAGACTGAAAGTATACACTTATTTTTAGTTTAAAAGATGCATACTAATAGCACACGTGAATAAACTTTTTCGTAAGGGTTCTGAGCTATAGAAAAGCTCTTAGTGCTGCTAGATCAAAGTATCTCTCCACCCTAATTGAAGATTACAAAAATAATTCTAGATTCTTATTTAATACTGTAGAAAAATTGACTAAGAATAAGACCACAATAGAAACATGCCAATCATTATATAGCAGTGATGACTTCATGAATTTTTTCAGTGGTAAATTGAAAATATCAGGCAAAATATTCAGACTATTCATTTAAAACCAGACAGTTTTATAACTAACCCTGTAGATAATATAATAATATCAGATCAACGATTAGATGTTTTACTCCCCTTCAAGAGACCGAACTAATTTCACTAATTTCCTCATCAAAATTATCAACCTGTGTACTAAATCCCTTACCTATGTGTTTCCTCAAGCAGATTGAGGAAATTCCAGAAGCAATCAAACCTATTCTAAAAATAATTAATTCTTCCCTTAGCACTGGCTAGGTACCTAAATCTTTTAAACTAGCAGTTATCAAACCCCTGATTAAAAAAAACCTGACCTCAACCCTTGTCAATTGTCCAACTATAGGCCAATATCAAACCTCCCCTTTATCTCCCCTTTAGAGACTACTGCGTCTTTGTTTTCACGGAGCCGTGGCTCAGCGACAGAGCTCCAGCCACCGCCATTCAGCTAGACGGGCTAGCCTTATTTCATGCCGACAGAAACACAGCTCTGTGTGGTAAGGCTTGTGGTGGTGGCTTGTGTGTTTACATCAACACGGAATGGTGCAAGAACTCGGTGCTAGTTTCTAGGTACTGTTCATCGCTGGTGGAGTTTGTGACTGTTAGATGCAGACCAATTTATTTACCACAGGAATTCACCACCGTCCCCATAATCGGTGTGTACATTCCCCCCAGCACTAATGCTAAAGACGCGCTCTGTGAACTGTATGGGGCTATTAGCGAATTGCAGAATTCTCACCCTGACGGACTGTTTATTGTTGCTGGAGATTTCAACCATGCAAATCTCAAGTCAGTGCTCCCTAAATTCCATCAGCATGTGGACTTTGCAACGAGAGGGAAGCAGGCGCTGGATCTTGTTTACACAAACATCCCCGGCACGTACCGGGCGGAACCCCGCCCCCACCTTGGCATCTCTGTTATGCTAATCCCAGCATACAGACTGCTAGTCAGATACGCCAAACCGGTTCTGAAGCAGGTGAAAACATGGTCAGCAGGAGCCATCTCTGCTCTTAATTTCTGTTTTGAACACACTGACTGGCACATGTTCAGGGAAGTGGCAACTGACGGCAACTTCACCAACTTGGAGGAATATGCGACGTCAGTGACCAGCTATATCAGCAAGTGCATTGATGATGTCACTGTCTCCAAGATCATCACCACACGCTCCAACCAGAAGCCGTGGATGACTGCAGAGGTGCATGCGCTAGCGAGACTCTGCCTTCAGAGCAGGTGACAAGGTGGCCCTAAGAACAGTGAGGGCCAAACTGTCCCGGGCCATCAGAAAGGCAAAGCGCATGCACGCACGGCATATCCACAACCACTTCAAGGCCAGCACCTGCCTGTGACAGTGATGCCTCCATCCCAGGTGTGCTGAACAACTTCTACGCTTGGTTTGAGGCACAGAATGATGTGATGGCGAGGAAGACCCACCCCTCCTCCCAGTGACCAGGTGCTGTGCCTAACCATGGCCGATGTGAGGAAGACTCTACACAGAGTCAACCCGTGGAAGGTGGTGGCGTGGCTGGCTGCCTTATGTCCCAGGATGCCCTCATGTCTGTGTTAGCTTCTGGCTCTCCTTTTTAGTTATGCTGTCATAGCTAGTCTTGCTGGAGTCCCTGCTTGCATTCTGCACTCAAAGTACATTGTCCTTAACCATTAGAGGACAAAAGCTCTCTCTCTCTCTCCCTCACTCTCTGTTGAGCTACACATGCTACTTCTGAGATACCAGTGATCCTGACCCCTTCTGCTCCCCGGACCTGCCTGACCCATCCTGATGCCCTGAGGATGGGTTCCCTTTTGAAACTGGTTCCTCTCAAGGTTTCTTCCTCATATCATCTCAGGGAGTTTTTCCTTGCCACCATCCCCTCATTTCGCATATTTACAATATATTTTTTTGAATCCATTTATTTCTGTAAAGCTGCTTTGTGACAATGTCGATTGTTAAATGCGCTATACAAATAAAATTGAATTGAAGGCTGCTGGACCAGACAACATTCCTGGCAGAGTGCTAAGAGGATGTGCAGACGGATGTTTTCATGGACATCTTCAACACCTCCCTGAGCAACGCTGTCATTCCGACGTGCCTCAAGGCCACCACCATCATCCCCGTGCATAAGAAGTATCCAGTGTCCTGCCTCACCAACTACCGTCCTGTTGCACTTACACCCATCATCATGAAGTGCTTCGAGAGGCTCGTCATGAGGCACATCAAGACCCTGCTGCCCCCTCACTGGACCCCCTGCAATTCGCTTTCTGTCCCAACCGCTCAACAGATGACGACATCACCACCACCCTCCATCTGGTCCTCACTCACCTGGACAATAAAGACACATATGTTCAAATGCTGTTGATAGACTTCAGTTCAGCATTCAACACATTCATTCCTCAGCACTTCTCATCGGTTGAGTTCACTCGCTGCTGCTGGGGGTACCCCCATATGGACGGCCTGAAGAACCGTTGGATTGCTGGGGATGGTGCCACCTGGGGGCTTTGTTGCACTTACCCCATCATTATTATCATTATCATCGGTATCATTATCATTATCATCGGTAAGCTGAACGTGCTGGGCCTGAACACCTCCCTCTGCAACTGGATCCTGGACTTCCTGACTGGGAGACCTCAGTCAGTCCGGATCGGGAAAAGCATCTCCAACACCACCACACTGAGCACTGGAGCACCACAGGGCTGTGTGCTCAGTCCACTGCTGTTCACTCTGCTGACTCATGACTGTGTAGCAACACACACCTTGAATCACATCATCAAGTTTGCCAGTGACACGACCGTGGCGGGTCTCATCAGGAAGAACGATGAGTCAGCATACAGAGAGGAGGTGCAGCGGCTAACGGACTGGTGCAGAGCCAACAACCTGTCTCTAAACGTGGACAAAACTAAAGAGATGGTTGTTGACTTCAGGAGGGCACAGAGTGATCACTCTCTGCTGAACATTGGCGGCTCCTCCATGGAGATCATCAAGAGCACCAAATTTCTTGGTGTTCACCTGGTGGAGAACCTCACCTGGTCCCTCAACACCAGCTCCATAACAAAGAAAAAACAGCAGTGCCTGTACTTTCTGAGAAGACTGAGGTCAACACATCTCCCAACCCCCATCCTCACCATGTTCTACAGAGGGACTATCGAGAGCATCCTGTGCAGCTGCATCACTGCCTGGTTTGGGAATTGCACCGTCTTGGATCGCAAGACCCTTCAAGTAAAAACTTGGCCTGATGGTGCCTCCCAGCAGCTGCAGGACTGCTTCAACATGACAAACTGGGATGTGTTTGAACAACAGGACCTGGAAATGTTTACAGACAGTGTGCTGTGTTATATAAAGAACTGCATAGACACTGTCACAGTGGACAAATGCATCCGGGTCTATCCCAACCAGAAGCCCTGGATGACCCGGGAGGTCCAGCGGCTGCTCAGAGAGAGGAACACCGTCTTCAGGTCAGACGATCAGACTCATTACAGCACAGCCAGAGCTAACCTGAAGAGAGGCATCAGGAAGGCCAAGCTGGACTACAGGAGGAGGATCGAGGACCACCTGGACAGCAACAACAGCAGGCAGGTGTGGCAGGGCGTCCAGGATCTCATCAACTTTAGGACCAACCAGGGAGCTGCTGACAGTGACGCCAGGCTGGTAGAGGAATTTAACCTATTCTTTGCTCGCTTTGAGGTGGAGCCACCAGAGACAGCCATGCCACACCTCATGGCCCACAGTAGTTCAGCCCTCACAATCGAGGAGAGCGAGGTCAGGCATACGCTGAGGTCCATCAACCCGAGGAAGGCTGCTGGACCAGACGGCGTCCCTGGCCGGGTACTGAAAGTCTGTGCCGATCAGCTGGCTGGAATCTTTACGAAGATCTTCAACCAGTCCCTGGCCCTGTCCACTGTTCCACTGTGTCTGAAATCCTCCACCATAGTCCCCCTACCAAAGAAATCCCACATCTCCAGCCTGAGTGACTACTGGCCAGTTGCACTCACACCAGTGGTGATGAAGTGCTTTGAAAAACTGGTCCGGAGCCATATCACATCACTCCTGCCCCCAAGTTTTGATTCTCACCAGTTTGCCTACAGGGGAAACAGATCCACAGGGGACGCTGTGGCCACAGCCCTCCATGCTGCGCTGTCCCACCTCAAGCAGCAGGGAAGCTACGTCCGGATGCTCTTTGTGGATTACAGCTTAGCTTTCAATACCATCCTTCCCTACAAACTGGTGGAGAAACTCGAGAACTTGGGGTTTCCACACTCCATCTGCATGTAGATTAACAGCTTTCTTTCGGATCGCAGCCAGAAGGTCAGAATGGGCCAATATACATCCACGGCCCTCAGCCTCAGCACCGGCTCCCCACAGGGCTGTGTGCTGAGCCCCTTGCTCAACACTCTTTATACTCATGACTGCACCCCCGCCCACCACAGCAACACCATTGTGAAGTACGCGGACGACACCACAGTGGTGGGACTCATCACTAGGGGGGATGAGTTGGCCTATAGAGACGAGGTGGAGCAGCTGTCGGGGTGGTGTAAGGAGAATAACCTGTTCCTCAACACCACAAAGACAAAGGAGCTTATCATAGACTACAGGAGGAAGAAAATGGACATATCTCCACTTTTCATCAGTGGGGACTGTGTAGGGAGGGTAGCTGACTTCAGGTTCCTGTGAGTTCAGTTAGAGGAAGGCCTAACCTGGAACACAAACACCTCTGAACTGCTGAAAAAGGCCCAGCAGAGACTCTACTTCCTCAGGTTGCTGAGGAAGAATAACATACTGGTGCGGCATAGAGAGCATCCTGACCTACTGCATCGGCATATGGTTCACCAGCTGCACAGCGGCTCAGAAAAAAGCGCTCCAGAGGGCCATAAACTTGGCCCAGAAGATCGCCGGCTGCCCTCTCTCAACACTGGAAGAACTACACAGTTCCCACTGTCTGAAGAAGGGCCAATACATCCTCAAGGACACATCACACCCCGGGCACTCCCTGTTTGAACTGTTACCGTCAGGACGGCGATAAAGAACAATCAGAGCAAGGACAAACAGACTGAAAAATAGTTTTTATCCTACAACCATAACTATACTCA
The DNA here is from genome assembly GCF_027358585.1 of Pangasianodon hypophthalmus. Taxonomy (NCBI): domain Eukaryota; kingdom Metazoa; phylum Chordata; class Actinopteri; order Siluriformes; family Pangasiidae; genus Pangasianodon; species Pangasianodon hypophthalmus. The sequence continues at coordinate 14,616,652 of NC_069738.1, forward strand.
ATAAAACGCTGCTTACACGGGAATATGCAATAGGTGGGAAGTATGCATGAGGGTGGGTTAAGTTGTTTTTAACTTGCTTTAGCTTATTTTAGTACAGTATTTTTTATCTTTTTTATGCTACTTAGCATTTTTCTTTTATATGGTTGAAAGTTGAATGTATGTATGACTGCGCACTTTAAACTGATCGACACTTTAAATTTCGTTGTACATGTGGCATGTTACAATGACAATAAAAGCCTAACCTTAAACCTTAAACCTTAACCTTAAACCTTATGCTCATACCTACATAGGAATAACATTCATGAAATGTATCAGTCAGGATTTAGACCTCATCATAGCACAGAGACAGTGCTGGTTAAAGTTGTAAATGACTTACTACTAGCCTCCGATCAAGGTTGTGTCTCCTTTGTGTTGCTTGGCCTTAGTGCAGCTTTTGATACCACTGGTCATGCTATTCTCCTTGATAGACTAGAAAATGTTGTTGAAATTAAGGGAAAGGCCCTCTCCTGGCTCAGGTCTTATTTGACTGATCGTTATCAGTTTGTAGATGTAAATGACTTCTCTTCATACTAAGGTAAAGTTTGGTGTTCTGTATGGCTCTGTTTTAGGCCCACTGCTGTTTTCTTTAAATATACTACTTCTGGGGAAATTATTCGTAAACATGGTATTAGCTTCCACAGGATAGCCTTTCTGTTTCATCATGTGCAGCAGTAAAAGAACTTGGTGTGATTACTGACTCCAGTCTTTCATTTGAAGCTCATGTGGATAAAATTAATAGGATAGCTTTCTTTCAGATCAGAAATATTGCTAAGATAAGAAATATAGTGTCACTACACAATGCAGAAAAAATTGTTCATGCTTTTGCTCTAGGTTGGATTATTGTATTGCCTTGCTGTTTGGTTGTTCCAGTAGATGCATAAACAAGCTCCAGTTAGTCCAGAATGCAGCAGCAAGAGTCCTTACTAGAACCAGAATTTATGACCACACCACCCCTATCTTACCCACACTGCATTGGCTCCCAATCAAATTTCGTATTGATTATAAAATACTACTAATGACCCCACAGTTATGGAACAGCCTTCCAATTAGTGTTCGGGGGTCATATACAGTCTCAGTGTTTAAGTCTAGGCTGAAAAAATATTTGTTTAGTCAAGCCTTTTGTGAATAGTTTTTTTCTTAGGTAAAAAAGCAGGTCTGGAGGGTTCACAGGCATAGAGTGTTGTGGTTAACTGGGATGTTTGGATGCTGTTGCCCCCCCACTCTCACGTGTTCAGGTATGTTGATGGTGGAGTGGCTGGCTGCATTATGTCCCAGGGATTTTTCCACATGTCTGTGTTACCTTCTGGCTCTCCCTTTTAGTTATGCTGTCACAGCTAGTCTTGCTGGGGTCCCTGCTTGCAATCTGAACACAATGTACATTGGGACAAAAACTTACCTAACTCTCCCTTTCTCTCCCTCTCTCTCTCTGTCCAGCTACACATGTCCCTCCTGAGATACCAGTGATCCTGACCCCTTCTGCTCTCTGGACCTGCCTGATCCATCCTGATGCCCTACTTCCAGTTGGAGTTCTCATCAGTTGAGATCGCTTGCTGCTGCTGGGGGTGGCCCCACATGGACGGCCTGAACATCATTGGGATTGCTGGAGATGGTGCCACCTGGGGGCCATGGAGATGGCTTGGGGATCACATAGGGGGACTTGTACTGTGATGGCTTGAGACTGTGATTGTTGTGGTGGCTTTGGGGCTGCGGTTGCCACGAGCAGTTTTGCAATCAGGTCTCCATCAGTGAACAGTGGATAGGTTCAACAAACCAGACTTCATGTGAAACTGTAATGAATTTACTGGTTGCACAATTGCACTATTTGTCCATGTAGTACACAGTTATAGAAGGGATTTATTTATAATTGCACTATCCGGTGTCACCCAGATGAGGATGGGATCCCTTTTGAGTCTGGTTCTTCTCAAGATTTCTTCCTCATAATGTCTCAGGGAGTTTTTCCTTGCCACCATTGCCTCTGCCTTGCTCATTAGGGATAAATTCACATATTTACAAATTTATTTTGATTTAATTTAATTTGAATGTATTTATTTCTGTAAAGCTGCTTTGTGACAATGTCCATTGTTAAAAGCACTATACAAATAAAACTGAATTGAATTGTCTTGATGCATGTTGAAGATCCCCCTAGTCAGATTGGATGCATTTTTCTGTAAACTGGCACTGGACACACCTGCAAACACCAGACCCAACAACTCCTCCAGGGCAAGTACTGGTGGTCCCAAATTCCCTGAGATATTCACAGATTTATCTCCTCATGCTCCGCCTGTGCCCAAGCCAATCTAACTCGTACCTTACCTGCTGGTAAACTCCTCCTGCTACCCCTGCCTCAGAGACCATGGTTACATCTAACCATTGACTACATCACTGATCTCCCTCCATCACAGAACAACATAGTAATCATGATAATTATCGACCCATTCTCAAAGTCCCTTCACCTACTTCCCCTATCCGACCTGTCGTCAGCCTTTGAAATGGCGGAACTAATATTTAACCATGTGTTCAGGTACATTGGCATCCCTGAGGACATCGTGAGTGATTGGGGAGCACATTTCACATTGCTTGTATGGGAAGGATTCATGGAGAAACTTGGCATCACAGTGAGCCTGAAGTCAGGTTATCATCCCCAGGCTACTGTAGAAGTAGAAATAGCCAACCAAGAAATAGGCTGATTCCTATGCACATTCTGCACCAACAATCAGGAGGACTGGGCAGAGTATGCACAGAATGGAGAATTGTAGATCACAGAGGGTTGTAGAGAACTAGCACATGGCTACAATGGTCTGTTCAAGATTCTACAACGAATAAATGAAATCATAGTATAAATGGCCCTGCCATGCCATAGCTGCCTAGCCCCATCCTTCCACAATCTCATGACTGAAACCAGCAACACCTTGTTTTTGTCACATATTTTGGATCTTTCTGCAAGCTTGATAAATAAAGCTTTTGTTTACCTGCACCTGTGTCCATATCTGCCACCTGACATATAGATATAGCTATAGATAGCTCTCTGGTATTCCTGTTGGTTTATCAAACCAAGAGTAGACATTCAGAGCTATAAATTGTTTTAACAATCAATCTATCAGGGCTCACCTGGGCAACAAGAAGCACCAGTCAGTCACATGTTCCAATATTTTTAATCACTCGAAAAATGGGTGGGTTCAAACAAAAGGTGCCATGTTCTAAAGTGTTCAACACATCTAGATGAAAATATCAGGAATTGAAAGCTGAAATTCTGATCTACTTTCTCATCTTTTGATCTCAAACTCAAATGTATTCAGTGTAGTTTGTAGTTTCCATATAATTTATTAAAGTTTTAAAGATTGTCGTCTTTTGAGTTTTTTCTATTCATGTCAGACTTTACTTTTCCTGGAGCCTGCACTGTCAATCAGCCTATACTCAGTTAGAAAGGGTGCCGCTACAGTGGGTAATGTTTCAGCCTCACAGTTCCAGGTTCAATCCTGAGCTTGGGTGACTCTGTTTGAAATTTGATTTTATTCCAGGGATTTGAATATACATGATCAAATCATGTTAGCTGTACAAAAACAAACTGTGCTAATGCAAATCAGTTCATTCATGTGGAACTGATTTACACCTTTGAATCAAGTAACTTCAATAAACAATATTGAAGTTCAATAAAATATAATATTCAATAAAATATGTTACTTAAATATAAACTCATCTTTTACACTTAAATTGTTAACTTGTAGGTTCCTTGTGAAGTGATTTACCTTAACATAGTTTTAAATGCACTTTGCTTCACTCGTTTTTGTACAGCTAAATTAATAAATGTTAATTAATAAAAACAATATGAAGACAGTCACCCAAGCTGGGGCTCATATCTAAGACACTGGTGCTGTAAGGTGTAACCATGGATAATTCAAGTAAGCTAACACTGCGGCAATTGATCACACTCACTCTATACAACTGTGAAGATTTTTGTATCATGAATTAAAGTACTTAGCATTGCAAACATTTCAGGAAACCCACCCCAGATAGCTACACTATAATCATAGAGATATGGAGGTGAGAGCCATCAAAGTAGCCTGCTGGAGTTTTACTACAGTAAGAAGAAAAGTAGATCAGGATTTACAAGATATAAGCTGTAATTTTCTCCTATTATTGACACGCTATTTTAATCATTTTCAGTGGAACTGTTATAAAGTATTTTATGGCAATGTTATATGGCAAGATTGTTTCCTTTTTCCCCTAAAATGTGTTTAGAGGACAGAGTAAAAGTTGATAGATTGAGCACACATTGTCTAATTAAAGTACACATTACACAAAAGGATAGATGACAGAACCATAAATTTGGTGTTTTATTATTATTATTATTATTATTATTATTATTATTATTAGTATTGCTGTTGTTGTCATCAGTCAGACCTCAGGATTACTTGTCGAGCTATTGATAGATATTAGACTTTAGCCCTCCCATCTAACATCACCACCAGCCGCCACTGGTGATCAAACTCCAAAAATCTTGAGGTACAAAAAAATTACATATGCTTTGGCTACTTTATATTGACTAATATATTTATGATATTTTTCATACAATATAATATTTATATACTGTAACAAAATAAGAATAAATTGAGTTCCAAACATGTACAGATACTTTAATAGTTTAATCAGTTTCAAGATGCCAAATGTGGTTTGATAATTTTCATGGTTAATAAAAACAACCTAGCATGGATCAGGTTAATTGGGACAGTCTTAAAATACAATAAGTGGAAAAAAGGAAAAGTGAAGGGATATAATGGGTACATAAATGGACACATGAAATAACCCACATCTATGGTAAAAATGCATTGATCTGCATTAAAGAAACATTGTGCTTTTAAGAAACATTGTATCAGGAATAGTTTCTGGTTTGCCCTTGCAGACCATTTGTTTTTCTAACCAGTAAATTGTAATTCCCAAATGCCTAAATGTAATATAATGTAATGTACACCATCAAGGTGGTCCTGTTTCAGACTTGGTTTTGGCATTGCCTTCTCATCATTTGCACCTGGATATTGTTAACTATACTTTCTTGTATCAGTAGTGATACTTTCCCTGTGTGCTTTGTAAAGTTTTCCTGACATTTATTAACCTTATTTAGCATTAGCATTTAGCATTAATTCTAGTATCTGATTGTGCACTTTTCGAGCCTGATTTTGTGTTTGCCTGTTTGACCACTTAGAACAGCTTCAGTAAAACTACTCAATACTTCTAACATCCAGCTTCTTAAGATTCCAGTGTGTTACAACAGAAATAGATAAATAACAAAATAATATATAATTATATAAATAGTAAAATTAAATGTTTAAATGTTTATTGGATTTTAAAATTTAATATATTGTTTTTACAAACAGAGCAGATAACTTGAAGATATGTGTAATAAAATTGCTAATTATAAATGGTTTTACTTAATTAGTTAACCATAACAAGGTATTTAAAAAATGTATTATGACATTTATAAACGAAATATAAAAAGACAGCTAATTTGTAAGTAAGCTTGCTGTCCACTGACTCAAATGATATCTGGAGAATGCAAGGGCCAATATTTACATAGCACAAACTGCAATTAGAAAATACCTGAATCAAAATACCACTCTGTTGAGAGGGTTGACTCGATGTCCTCCACTGCCTCAGAGAGGTACTTCATTTTGTGAACAAACGTCAGAGCATATTCACCTATACTATACTGAATGCTGGTGTGTTAATTAGTCCAAGAATGTGGGTGTATTCTTCTTTCACTGGATTACAACTGCAGATCAAACACCATCTACCCTCATTAATTATTGTTTATTCTGTTTGTGTATGATAGAGAAGACTTGAATCAATAGCTGACATAATTAGCCTAATACCTATTTAACCCTCATTCTTGGTGTGCTTCCATTTATTTGTTCTAGTGTCTTTTATTGTGCAATATTCTGGCCACTTATATTTAGCCATTCTGGCTTGTCAGATGTTCACTTATTTTAAACAGAAGTGCTAATTTTATAGATATACTGTATATAGATATAGCAAAGGCAATTGCCTAATTGTCTAATAGCAGAATTAAACATAGGAGATTACAATAACCTGGAGGACAGATGAAAAAATGAAAAAAAAAAAAATGTAGGCCTTTGTTTGGTTTTTAGGCCTAAAGCAGAAATACTTGGCGCTTGCAATGATGTTCTTGGTAAACAGAAAACTCTGTCAAAGTTGACACAAAACTGACACAGAAGGACTCATAATATGACAGTAAAAAGTCTATACACCCTTGTTAAAATAGCAAGTTTTTGTGATTTTAAATGAAACTGAGATAAATCATATATTTTCATAATCAATCATCTTTTCCACCTTTAATGTGAAATACCAACCAACACAATTCAACTGAAAACAAATAGAAATATTTTATGGGGAAAAAAAAGAAATACAGGAGATCGCCTTGCAATTTGCAACCAAATTCTTTATGCCATTCAAGTTAGTATGATGAATACAATGAAGCAGGTCAGTCCGAGCCTGTATTGCCTCACTGAAGGTCTCACACAGATGTGTGCTCCCCAAATGCTGAATGCAGATGCCTTGATAATGTTTAGTAAAGACGATATTGCATTGTTTGGCATGCACTGGCAATACATTTACATATACATTTTTAGCGAGGAACTACTCCAATGCTAAAAATCTTCAAAAACCTGTTGTTTGACACCTCACTGTGAGAAACAACTAGGCACCTAGGCTGTGAGATGTGGTTACTCTCAGCCAGAATGATTTATCCACAGGTTCAGGTGTGGTTAGCATAATCAACTTTGCTGGGCATGTGCAAACCAACTCAACATAATCTGCCCTGTTTATCTGTGTTATTTTTGGGCCTGCCTCCTACAAAGCCCTGAAAATGAGAGCGCAGGTTTTAGAATCACAAAACTGGCATAGCCAAACAGACAATCCATGCCGTGTTCCAGGGCCCACAAAGGCCTCACCTACTAACACAGGTCTTCTATGTCCTAAGCTGTTGTGTGCACACCATAGGTTGAAACCAGTGAACTGTCAGATTCCAAAATTACTAACTTTTCTCTAGGGACTGGTAGACAATATCTATGCTGAAGGTGTATGTGCGCGCCATCTCAGTGCCTATTTCTGGGGTCTTTTACACTTTTCTGAAACCATCTTGAAACTGGCAAAGAGCTCCGTGTGGGATCTCCCTCCAGTGCTGGAGTCTCTTTAAACCCCTTCTTATGAGCCTGTGCAAGAGGCAGAAGTGAAATGGGTGCCTCTGAAAACTGCCTTTTTGCGAGCAGTCACTTCTGCAAAAAGAGTGGAACAGCTGCATGCTCTTATGTGATAAGCTTACATTGCATGTGCTGGTGTCCGGGTGACTCTGAGGTGACCTTGTGGTTGAATCCAGAACTCCTACCCAAGCGCATTTCACACAATTATCACCCAGTCTACAAGGTTATCACCACCACTCTTAGTGGTTTTGAATGCCGCAGTCATCTCTGATCACCTTTCTGTTAAGTCCTAAGGTTAGTCGCATTATCCAGGTGATTCTCATTACCACTGGCAATTATGGTGGGTGAAACAGAATGCTAGTTGCATATGTAATTGTGATCCTGTGAACCCTGGATAACCACCATCTTGTCATTCGTAACCAGCACTGACCCAACGAAAACAAGAAAATGAACGATGGTAATATGACAGTGTCAAAAACTGCATGTACTTTTTTTGATTTTGCTGAAGTTCTCAGCATGCATGCACATATTCACAAGAAGGTATCCAGGTGATACTCACCACACCTAGAACTAGGGATATATACAGCACCTTGCAATAGTATTCACCCCTTTTAACTTTTCCCAATTTTGTAGTGCTACAACCTAGAACTGAAAAAGTTAGTTCTGATGCACCCATTTGCCATCATTACTAATAATAAGTCACATAGTATGTTAAATTACCTACTGGAATACACTTACATTTATGGCATTTGGCAGATGCCCTTATCCAGAGTGACTTATATAAGTGCTTTGAAGTCTCCATCAATGAATACATCCTGATACTGGCTCACTAGGTCACAGACTATGAATACCATCAGTCTAAAAACTCTGTTGGGGAGGTAATATAGTAAAAGGAGCATACAAACAACATATTTTTTTTTTTACTGATTGATAAAATACAAAACCAATGTCAATACAAAGTCAACACAAAACACAATGATAATTTATTATATTTATAATCATATGGGAGTATCTATAAAAGTAACAGAGAAAGTCAATGAAACAGATAAAAATGATTTGTCAGCTGATAGCCTCATCATTAAGGGATTTCTCAATTTAAACCTTAAAGCCATAATCCTTAAACCTTAAAAATGTCCTCCACCATTTGCTTGTGTCCAATCACTTTATTTATATAAACACTTTTAATGTCATTCAGTGGTTTTAAAGCATCTTTACAGAAATATTGGACAAGACTATTAATGACTAAGCTGAAGGTGATAATGGCAAGGAAAAACTCTTTGAGAAAATCAGAAAGAAAGCTTAAGAGGAACTGAGACTCAAAAAGGGAAACCAGTCCTTGCTTGTCTATACTGTATAGTAAATAGTAAATTACCCTAAAAAAACTCTTCAATTCCTACCTTCTGTCTCTTGTTGCTATGATGCACCAAAGAATGCAATTAGTGAATGCACAAAATGGTACGGCTTACAAATTTCCTGTATTAAGCATGCTATTGCGTTAGTGTTCTGTACGGCATCTGTGCGTTTGGGGGAGAATGTGTGTGTGTGTGTGTGTGTGTGTTTAAGTATAAATAGTCTGGAATATGTTGGATCCTGACAAAGATTGGAAGATGTCTTGCTCTGCCCTTTCTCTAACACTAGGCATCCTAAGCAGTTTGGTCTTTCCAGATGTTAGTACTGTCAAACTTCCACTTGCTGGCAACATCAACAGCAATACAATCACAAGAAGAATATTTTTAAAGGTAGGTAAATCTTTGCATAGACTATGACAAAAAAGTATAAAAAGAACACGAGTGGGGTTAGTTGTTTGCATTTTAGTCTCAAATACTGTAGGTAAGTTATCAAAAAGTTATCAAAGACCAAAATATACCATATTGACGTTTGTAATAGAACCATATTAAATAATTTCTATTGACTGCTTAATTTCAAATTAGTATAGTAAATTTGCTTTTTTGGCCTAAATGCACCAATATGTGTGTGTGTATGTTTGAAAAAGTTGAAAAGGTTTGTTTTGATGAAAAATGCAGTATTCAGAGTAATTTACAACAGTAGTGTTAGGAAACAGCAATAGATTTTGAAGGTGTTAAAAGCCTTTAAAAGCTAGAAAATAACTGCATTAAACAGTAAAAGGAGAAGAAATTTGAGAAGATCCCAACTTATTCACTTTATTCCCAACATAAGCTCTATCAGTTTGAACTGAAGAATTTAAGAATTTTGGCACAGAAAAAAAGAGAGCTTTTTTTTAAAAATTTTGCCTCTTTTGTACACCATCACGATGAATTTGAAATGAAGCAATCAAGATGTGACTGAAGTGTAGACTTTCAGCTTTAATTCAAGGGGTTAAACAAAAATATTCCATTAAACGATTAGAAATTACAGCCTCCGTTTTCACAAGCTCAAAAGTAATTGGACAAACTACTAATCATAAATATTAGGATTATTTTTAATACTTGGATGCAAATCCTTTGCAGTCGATGACTGCCTGAAGTCTGGAACCCATGGATATCACCAAATGCTGAGTTTCCTCCCTTGAGATGCTTTGCCAGGCCTTTACTGTAGCTGCCTTCAGTTGCTGCATGTTTGAGGGTCCTTCTGCCTTCAGTTTTGTCTTCAGTAAGTGAAAAGCATCAATTGGGTTTCAACCAGTGTCAGGTGACTGAGCTGGCCATTTAAGAACATTCCATTTCTTTGCCTTACGGCGCTCTTGGGTTTTGCCACACGTTTTGGGTCATTTTCCATCTATACTGTGAAGTGCTGTCGTATCGGTTTTGCAGCATTTGACTATATATATACACACATACAAACACACACACACTTATATATATATACTCTTCTCTTCCCATCATTCTGGTTAGGCTTTTTGTAGAGGTTTTTTTTTTGTTTGTTTGTTTTTTAGCAAAGTCTAATCTGGTCTTTCTGTTCCTGAGTGTTATCAGTGGTTTGCATCTTGAAGTAAACTGTCTGTATTTACATTCATGAAGGCGTCTCTTGATTGTAGAATTTGACAATGATACGCCTACCTCCTCCAGAATGTTCTTGACTTGGCTAGATGTTGTGAAGGGGTTTTTCTTCAACAAGAAAATAATACTGCCATCATTCTGCCATTAATTGTCTTCCGTGGTCTTTCCGGCCCTTTGGTGCTGCTGAGCTCTCCAGTGCATTCCTTCTTTTTAAGAATGTACCAAATTGATCTGGCCACTCCTAATGTTTCTACTATCTCTCTGAGAGTTTTGTTTTGCTCCCATGAATAGCTACCAAATGCAAATTCAACGCTTAGAATCAACTCCAGATCTTTTATCTTTAATTTGTCATGAAATAATGAGGAAACAGGCCACACCTGGCCATGAAATTGCTCATCAGTCAATTGTCCACTTTTGAGCCTGTGAAAGTGGACAGACTCTGTAATTCCTAGTGGTTATGCAATATTTCTGTTAAACCCCTTGAAATTAAAGCACTTCAATCACATCTTCATTGCTTCATTTCAAATCTATTCAAATACTTATGGACCTGACACACACACACACACACACACACACACACACACACACACACACACACACACACACACACACACACACACATATATATATATATATATATATATATATATATATATATATATATATATACTCTGTTGTGATTCAATATTTATCCCTTCTTATCTTAGTTTGTGAAGTTTGAAGACTTCCAGGGATCTTCTTGCTAACGCACATCATGAACCTGTCTCAGTTGATTTTGCAATTGATCTCACATTAATAAAAAAGCAGTAATACAAGTTTCAGTGTATCGTAATGTCATGATTGACTGCATGCATGCTTTTCACCTGTAATAATTCAACTGTCATAATTATTGTTGTAATGTTTGGTCAATCAGCAAATCTTTGATAAACTAGCTGCTAGTGTATATGGTACACCTCCCTTCTAGCTGCACTCACTGTCCCTTTTACTATGTCTACCTTACATATAGATCACGTTGTAGGTATACAATTTCTGATTGTGTCACATTTGTTGCACTGCACTGTTTATCAGCCAATGCAGTCTAGCTCATACATCAATGGAAAGAAGCACTCCTAAGCAGGTATAGTGGTGGTTCATTCTCAGCACAGCTGAGTGTGATAGTAATATGACACTGTTATGAGTGTATTATGCACAGCACAGCTGCTACCATGAATTACAGAGCACAGAATGTAAGAGAAATTGGCTGAGGTATTGCCATCTTGGGGACAGTTTATACATTTTTACTTTACCACCATAGTACTAATGTGATAACAGAGAAATAACACCCTCTGGTAAGTACAGAAATGAATAAACTGATAGAAACACTAATTTATTGACTGGCTTGGTCTGACCTAGTACATCTGTGATTGGATAGATAAATTCACTGGTTGTCAAAACCAGTAAGTGGAGCTCATTATCATTTTACACAATTGCAGTTTTTATATCATTAGAGAGAATAATTTAAATTACTCCAGAACACTGAAATGTACAGTGTTTTAATGATATTTGTGGTGTTCTTTACAGCAGTCTCATGTAGTGTAATTTAAGGCATACCACTGTTAAAACACAATTTTTACAGTTATAAATGTAAAACATGCTTGTTTTGTAGCAAAATGTAACCCTTTTCACTTCTTTAAAGAGCAATGAAGATCTTCCCCGAAGTCTGGAAATGGAGGACGCCACACTGAGCATGGCTCCAAGCAGCAGTGGCAGAGTAAACTCGCCTACCATCCTTCGCCTACACCCACTCTTGGCAAAATCAGCGCATGCTCATGCCAACCTGCCTCTCCGCTTTGGCCGTGACTCCGCACACATGCAAAGGATGCCCAAGACTTCCATCAACCTACCGCAGAGGTTTGGTCGCTCAGGAAACACCAAGCCTATCTCTGGTCTGCAGTGTACAATGTGCCGCCGAACTGAGAGTCCACCTTCAGCCACACTTCCTCAGAGATTTGGCAAGCGGAACCTTTTGCTCGGCCATCCATTTCGTGCAGAAGCTGTGTTTGCACGCAACGTTGAGATGCCATCACTTAAAGACAGGTAAGGTTCTCTTGTTAGCAGTCAAATATTCATATGGCATTTCATGGCTATGTAAAAATATTAATATATTTAGAAAAAAAGTTAAAAGAGTGGTTAGAAGTAAAACTTAATTCACATTTAGGAATTAATTTATTTCCGATTCATGTTCAACTGCATATAATTACAAAGACTGCTGATAATTCTGGACCTGTAAGCGATTAATTATACAAACTCAGTGGTACTTAGTGATGAAAATTCTGGCTCTTTTCAGTAACCCTATTACAAATGGCGCCCTGCGGTAACATCAGTTGTGTCCGGCTAGCACCCTTGCAGTCCTTGTTTGTGCATCTTGCCTAGGTCCACACGGTTGTAGGGTGTCACATTTTTTATTTTAGATTTCTCTAGGCCTTTGTGTTCTTACTCCGCCCTTTGGCAAAGCCTGCAATGTGGTCTATACCCTAAAACCCCTTGCAATTATACATGAAGACCAATCACAGCAGATGGGTTTGTTGACAACAAAGTAAGGCAGATGCAGAAACGACAGCAGAAAACATCATCAAAAAAGTTATTCCTTCTTTCATTATTAATTTAACTTGTCATAAATTAACAGCTTATCTGAAACTAATTTATTAAACCAAGTGTGATCAGTTACCTAATTAATACTACTTAGCCTAAGTATTTGAAGTAGTATTAGGCCACACTATTTCAAATGTTTCAAGTAAAGCACGTAGCATTAATACATTAACTTTTGTGCATGTAGCAGGACCAGTCACTTTGGGAGCACTTTGGGAATTAAACGTGTAAATAAAACCCAACAAATAATATTTTGCAGTTCCAAATGCTTATTCCTGGATGGTTAACATAACTTACATACAACAAAGCTCATTATATATACCTTTTGTGATGTCTTTCATTATGAATGTTTTGCTTTGTTTACAAGTGAAATAAGTAAGCAAACAGTGTTATCTGCCATTAGGCTTGATGTTGGGGGTTGACATACAGTCAGGTCCATAAATATTGGGACGGTGACACAGTTTTGGTAATTTGCCTCTGTATACCACCACAGTTTATTTGAAATGAAGCAGTCAAGATGTGACTGAAGCGTAGACTTTCAGCTTTAATTCAAGGGGTTTAACAAAAATATTGCATTAACCGTTTAGGAATTACAGACATTTTTTACAGAGTTCCTCCATTTTCACAGGCTCAAAAGTAATGGGACAAACTAATATAATCATAAATATTAGGATTATTTTTATTACTTGGAGGTAAATCCTTTGCAGTCAATGACTACCTGAAGTCTGGACCCCATGGACATCACCAAATGCTGAGTTTCCTCCCTTGAGATGATTTGCCAGGTCTTTACTGCAGCCATCTTCAGTTGCTGCTTGTTTGTGGGTCTTTCTGCCTTCAGATTTGTCTTCAGTAAGTGAAAAGCAGCTCAGTTGGGTTGAGGTCAGGTGACTGACTCTGCCATTTAAGAACATTTAATTTCCAAGCTCTTGGGCTGCGTTCACAGTATGCTTTGGGTTGTTATCCATCTGTACTGTGAAGCGCTGTCCTATCAGTTTTGCAGCATTTGACTGAATCTGAGGAGAAAGTACTGCTCTGTACACTTTAGAATTCATCCTGCTACTTCTATCAACAGTCACATTATCAATAAACACCAGTGACCCAGTTCCGTTGGCAGCCAAACATGCCCATGCCATAACACTTCCTCCACATGTTTGACGGATGATGTGGTATGCTTTGGATCATGAGCCCTTCCTTTCCTTCTCCATACTTTTCTCTTCCCATCATTCTGGTACAAGTTAATCTTGCATCAGAACTGGTCAGGCTTTTTTTAGAGGTTTTTTAGCAAAGTCTAATCTGGCCTTTGTGTTCTTGAGTGTTACCAGCGGTTTGCATCTTGAGGTAAACCATCTGTATTTACATTCATGAAGGTGGCTCTTGATTGTAGACTTTGACAATGATAGGCCTACCTCCTCCAGAGTGTTCCTGACTTGGCTAGATGTTGTGAAGGGGTTGTTCTTCAATAAGAAAAGAATTCTGCAATCATCCACTTTAGTTGTTTTCTGTGGTCTCCCAGGCCTTTTGGTGTTGCTGAGCTCGCTGGTGCATTCCTTCTTTTTAAGAATGTACCAAATTGTTGATTTGGCCCTCCTAAAGTTTCTGCTATCTCTCTGATAGGTCTGTTTTGGTTTTTCAGCCTAATAATGGCCTCCTTCACTTGCATCAACACCTCTTTGGACGGCATATTGAGAGTTCTCATGAACAGCTACCAAATGCAAATTCAACACTTGGAATCAGCTCCAGACCTTTTATCTCCTTAATTTATCATGATATAAGGAGGAAACAGGCCACAGCTGGCCATCAAACTGCTTATCACTCAATTGTCCCAATACTTTTGAGCCTGTGAAAATGGAGGAACTCTGTAAAAAATGGCTGTAATTCCTAAATGGTTAATGCAATATTTTTGTTAAACCCCTTGAATTAAAGCTGAAAGTCTATGCTTCAGTCACATCTTGACTGCTTCATTTCAAATCCACTGTGGTGGCGTACAGAGGCAAAATTACCAAAACTGTGTCACTGTCCCAATATTTATGGACCTGACTGTATTTGTTAAAACTGTAGTGCAGTATGAAACATCATAACCAAAATGCTGCACTGGCCAATCAAGCAATGCTTCCCTCTTAAAAATTATTTAGCCTTTCTCTGCTATCCTGTGATTTGTTAATTCATATTTTGTGACTCTTGGTTGGTATCACTCAGTGGCAAGCCTCCATAAAAGTACTGATCTAAATACAGCCAAAGAAGCCAGACAAACAAGCCAGAAATAATTGGTTGCAATGTGCATATCCTGGTGAATTCTGCCATTTGCCAGTAGTACCTCCATATAAATAATCTGTAGATTGCAGACATTAATTAGGTAATAATCTAAATTAGGTATTTGATCATAAAAAGCCAAAGTAATTAAAGTAAAGTAATTAAAGTAACAAAAAACACTGTAGAATGCATAGAGGGCACTCATGAGCAATCTTTCAAAGCCCCAAATGACAAGTGGTAGCCAAAAGTATGTAGACACCTGATCATTACACCCATATGAGGTTCTTCTCCAAACTTTTGCCACAAAGTTGGAAGCACACAATTGTCTAGAATGTCTTTGTATGCTGCAGAATTACAAGTTCCCTTCACTGGATCTAAGAGGCCCAAACCTGCTTCAGCATGACAATGCCCCTGTGCACAAAGTCAATCTCCATGAAGACATGGTCTGTTCTAGGTTGGTGTTGAAGAACTCTGCCTGCACAGAGCCCTGACCTCAACCACACTGAACACCTTCGGGATGAACTGGAACACAGATCGCACCCCAGGCCTCCTCACCCGATTTTAGTGCCTGACCTCACTAATGCTCTTGTGGATGAATGTTCAAATACCCACAGCCACGCTCCAAACTCTAGTGGCATAGAGGAGACTAACTCCATAATAATGCTCACGGCTTTGGAATGGGATGTTCAACCAGAGCATATGGGTGTGACGGTTGGATGTCCACATGTCCACAAGTTCTGGCTTGTTTGGCACAGCACTATTAGGCCTATGTGTTTCACAATAAGGTATAATAATACAAATAAACTTTTGTTAAGTGCTTAAATATTTATTAAGTATTTAATACTTTATCTAGAATGATCATTTTTTAAAAAGAGCAGTTTTGGTTAGGAATTTGAAAATCTTTAAATAAAAAGTATACCCAATTGAATTTAAAGAAATTTACTATTGTTTCTCTAGAAATGTACTGCCACTGATGTTCTGTATCTAACTGTCTTATCTAATCTCTCCCACAGGACACCATACCATGACTACATGACTGAAATGGTTGAAAAGGAAGATAAAGCTTTAAAGAGTAAAACATATATTGATGTAGAAATCTAAGGAAATCTATTACAAACTGACATGTGTCTGCAAAATTCTGTGCCTGTTTAATCTGTTTTCTTAAAGTCTGTATATATTTGCACGTGTCCACTTGTGATGTGATGAAAAGTAAATTTAGAAATGTACACTTGAGTGCTGACTGAGCATATGTAGCTGTCAGCACCATGGACAGCACCATATGATAATAACCTCAATAATTAGAAATTAGTAAATAAAAATTTAATTATAAATAAATAAATGAATAAATAATGTTTTTGGCAAAACTTTATTTCAAGAATTGTTTCATTACAGTACATCCCATAACTACAGATTCTGAAACTAAGTTTGACTTATAGGTTTACACTGGATGTGTGCAGTTAGCTTGAGGCATTTCAGCCGTTGATGGGAGGTCATATAGTGTACACACGTACACACACTTCAATCACATGTATGTGTGTGTGTATATATATATATATATATATATATATATATATATATATATATATATATATATATATATATATATATATATATATATATATACACACACACACATACACACACACACACACAGTATTTGATATATTATTGATTATATACAATTTTCATAATTTTGCCTCTGCACACCAACATAATGGATTTAAAATGAAGCAATCAAGATGTGATTGAAGTATAGACTTTCAGCTTTAATTCAAGGGGATTAACAACAATAGAATTAACCGTTTAGGAATTACAGCCATTTCAACAGGCTCAAAAGTAACTGGACAATTGACTGCTAAGCAGTTTCATGGACAGGTGTGACTTGTTTCCTCATTATTTCATGACAAATTAAGGAGATGAAAATTCTGGAGTTGATTCCAAGTGTTGAATTTGCATTTGGTAGCTATTCATGGGAACTCTCAATATGCGGTGCAAAGAGGTATCAATGCAAGTGGAGGAGGCCATCATTAGGCTGAAACAAAAGAAAGGCCTATCAGAGAAATAAGAGAAACTTTAGGAGTGGCCAAATCAAGAACTTGGTACATCTTAAAAAGAAGGAATGCACGGGTGAGCTCAGCAACACCAGGAAGGCCACAGAATACAACTAAAGTGGATGATCGTAGAATTCCTTCCTTGGTGAAGAAAAACCCCTTCACAATATCTAGCCAAGTCAAGAATACTCTCAAGGAGGTAGGCGTATCATTGTCAAAGTCTACAAATCAAGAGACGCCTTCATGAATGTAAATACAGATGGTTTATCTCAAGATGAAACCACTCGTAACACTCAAGAACGGAAAGGCCAGATTAGACTTTGCTAAAAAACCTCTGGGGGGAGGGGAAAAAAAAAAAAAAAAAAAGCCTGACCAGTTCTGATGCACGATTGATTTGTATCAGAATGATGAGAAGAGAAGAGAATAGAGAATGGAGCAGGAAAGGAAGGGCTCATGATCCATAGCATACCGCATCATCATGTGGAGGAAGTGTTATAGCATGGGCATGTATGGCTGCAAATGGAACTGAGTCACTGGTGTTTATTGATGATGTGACTGCTGATAGAAGTAGCAGGATGAATTCTAAAGTATATAGAGCTATACTTTCTGCTCAGATTCAGTCAAATGCTGCAAAACTGACAGGACAGCACTTCACAGTACAGATGGATAATGACCCAAATGTACCACAAAAGCAACCCAAGAGCTTCTTAAGGCAAAGAAATGAAATGCTCTCAAATGGCCAGCTCAGTCACCTGAACTCGAGCCAATTGAGCTGCTTTTCACTTACTGAAGGCAAAACTGAGAGAAAGACCCATAAACAAGCAGCAACTGAAGGCGGCAAATGTAAGTCACTCTTGATAAGGGCGTCTGCCAAATGCCATAAATGTAAATGGTAATTAACTGGAACAGTGGAGGTCAAATTGAGTTCTGGAAGACCAATAAAACTTTCCAAGAGAACTGCTTGTAGGATTGCTAGAAAGGCAATCAAAACCCTGTTTGACTGCAACAGAACTTCAGGAAGATTTAGTAGACCCTGGAGTGGTGGTGCACGAACAAGTATCCGAAACTGGACAGTTGAAGACTGGAAAAAGTCCAGCTGATTTTTTTTTTCTAATTTGTAACTGTCCAGTTTAGTTAAGTCTATGCCCATGATATCCTCAGATTCCAGGTCTTGGCTGACAGGAGTAGAGCCCAATGTGGTCTTCTGCTGTTGTAGCCCTGTTGAACCTCAAGGTTCAATGTTTTGTGCATTCTGAGATGTTTTTCTGCTCACCACAGTTGTAAAGAGTGACTATATGAGTTACTATATCCTTCCTGGCAGCTCGAACCAATCTGGCCATTTTCCTCTGACCTCTTCTCAACAAGGCATTTCTACCCACAAAACTGTCTCTTACTCAATGCTTTTTTTTTTTTTTTGCACCATCCTGTGTAAACTCTAGAGACTGTTTGGTGTGTGAGAAAATCCCAGGAGATCAGCAGTTTCTGAAATACTCAAACCAGCCCATCTGACACCAACCATCATGCCACAGACCGGTATCTGCATGATTTTATGCACTGTGCTGCTGCCATATGATTGGCTGACTAGATAACTACATGAATGAGCAGGTATACATGTGTTCCTATTAATGTGGATGGTGAGTGTATGTAACAATGTTCTATTTCATCCTTGATCAACACCTGAATAACCTACAGGGTCACAAAGAGCCCACAAAGGTCCTCCCCCTCCATACCCCCAAAAAATTCAGTGTGGGAAAAAAAAAAACCTGAAAATCTAATGCTTAGTGAGCATGGTATTTTGTAAAAATGTGTTTATGGAGCCAATGTTTTTTTTGTAATTTGCTATTATTCAGCTCACTGTTGTGGAATTGAGGACTGAAAGCAGTATAGGGATTTGCAAAATGTGTGTATAGTTTTGAAAAACGTGTTAATGCATTTAACACTCAGACACTGTTCCAGAATATCTTTAAGCAATTTTGGAAAAACTATAAAGAGGAAAAAACATCTTAGGTTTCACATGTTAAAACAGGATCATGATAATGATTACTGTATTCATTAATATAAGAATAAAATTATTTTTTACACATACAGGATCTCCACCGACTGACCAATTATCATCATGATTCACGTTACAGTTACCAATTTGTATAAAAGACTACATCGATAAACATGTTACCTCTCAATACAGCTACTGTTCTAAATAAATTGCATGCTAAAGTTTAAATAACAGAAAATGTTATTTGGGCAAACATTCTTTTTATCAGGTCAAAAAGAAGTGCCTATATTTAAATCCAGTACAAAAACACTGTTTTAATAGGGAATAAAAATCAGGTCTGTTTTTTCTCATATAACCTCATATGACCATAAATGCATAGCTGAGTAACAGCTTAGCATAATTTGTGATGGTATTAAGTAAGCTGCTGTTTATAGAGGAGGAAACTGCATTGCACAAGTAAAGTTGTGCAGTTGTGTAGTTATGAAATTGTGCAATTTAAAAATAAAATATCAGTTCTGATGGTCCTTTTTCAAGCCCCAGAGGCACTTGAAGGGCTGGAGATCTACCACCACTTCTCATAAAGGATTCTGTCCATAGACAGGCCAAGACTTTGCAGGTCTCTACTCACACTCTCAATCATGGGTGGCGGCCCACACAAATAACATAATGTGCGCCCAGGGTTAACATGACGCCTCAGCACCTCCTGTGATATTTTTCCACCTGTAAGTGAAGAGACAAAGTAAAAACATCTCATAACAGTAAATCAAGGACTCATGTTGTAAGCCTGTAGTCCTGAAATGACAAAACATCTTTCAGTCCCTCCAGCGATCGCGGAGCAGAAAATCAACAAAATGTCGAATTTTTTTGCGATCCTGCATAATTCGCCATTTTAACGCATAATTGGTCATTTAAAATAGGCTACAAATTATCTCTAATTTAATTAGAGTTAACCTACTAATGCATGATTTTCACTAGGCTACAGATGTCGCTCATGTCGCACACTTGATGTCATCAGTCATCAAGTGTGAAACATGGCGAAAGCGAATCCTTCTCACTTGCCGTCTCACTTTATTGCCAAGGACTGAACGAAAAAACATCCCAGTGTATTACATGAGAGTTGGCGTAATTGGTTTTGCAGTCCTTATAAAATGTTGGATCACAAAAGAAAGTCTACTGTTGACTACCATCTCAGTGGGAGAAAACACCGGCAACAACTGGACCTGTGGAATGAAAGGAAATGCAGGCAGTCAACGATGTCAGAGCTAGCTGCTAGGATGATGGGTAAGACTGGGCAAGGCTGTGCACCGTACTCAATATACCCCTTTCCAAGTCTGATCATTCTTTGGTGAGAAAATTTCCCCAAGTCCCACAAGCTCCAGGAGAAATACTTGGGAGAAGTGTACAGACAGGAGAAGGAACGACTTAAAAAAAACCTTTCAGGGCAGCCAGTTGCGGTCATCTTTGATGAAACTCCATATGTGGAAGGAAGATGTGTTCTAAACATACTCATAGCACCACTAAAGAAAGATAAGTCCGGAAGAAACCTGTCATTGTCTTTGATACAGAGCATACAGAGAAGCACTGCAGTCCCTTTTCCCTCATTCCATCCATATTACATGCATGGCACACATCATGAATTTGATTGGAGGTGCTTCCTCAAAAGATACCTGTCCTACTTGTCTGGCGAAAAGAATGGCAGTAAACCAACCATGGCCCCATATCCATATGCTACCCGTTGGAACTCCTGGTTCTCAGCAGTGCAATATCATTCTGAGCATTTCACTCATTACAGGGAATTTCTACAGGCAGAAAAGCAGGTGCGTTTAAAGCATAAAATCAGTATAAGCTAGTTATTTATTGTTGTGGGTACAGTATATATAAAATAACCCTTACCACCTCTTCTTCCCCCTCCTCTATCTCAGGTGTGTTGGCGCAGTGCTCCACAATCAGTGGAAAATCTGAACAAAATGCTGGAAGACCCAGACTGTGCAGAGTCCCTACAGGTTCAACTGAACATTGTGTCTGACAAGTGCAAGGTGATCCTGCAAATCCTGGACCTTTTTCAAAGTAGACGCCCTATCACAAGGAAGGTATTTGATTATCTTGAGGATCTGCAGATGAACTTTGTGGCAAACAAAGAGCTCCATGATGAGGTGTGTAGTCAGTATTTCTCACATTTTCTGTTGCCTCATGAGCTCAAAACAAAAGCCTTAAATCAGGTGAAAGTAGCACTCAGTGATGCTGATGAAAAGCTGAGTAAGTACTTGGAGCATGGACAACCTGCCAATGAGGTTCATAAAGAGGTCAGAATTTTTGATCCATGATGCCTTGCATTCATGGATAACAGCCCCAACAGCTACAAAGCCATTCCTGTCTTCTCCTCAGTGCCTGAGGATGAGATGAATAGCTACATCATCAACCTGGGTTCAGGAGCACTTCGAACATCTGTGAGTGGGATTGCAGACCTTGACACCTTTTGGGTAGGTCTACAGGATAGGCTTCCTGTGTTGAGCAAACTGGCCCTTCGCTATAAAAATGCAGTTTCCAACTCTGCAGATGCACAACGCAGCAACAGCATCTATAAGCTTGTTCTCTCCAATATGAAGGCGCTCTACTTCAAGCAGTAACTTGAGGGCTCTGGTCTTCCTGTATTACATTCAGAAAGTGGACAGTGGCCTTCTGGAAATGGATGACCCACTGCTCGACACAGAGGCAATTACAACTGCTACACAGTTCCAAAATATGTTTGCAAGTTTAGCATATATTAGCATGGCCTATAATCAATGTTTGCATTCTACTTGTTTAAAGTATGAGTTGATGATAAAGTTTGATTTTGTGCCAAAATTGCAGAGTAGTGAATTAACAGGTTGAGGGATGTCACCTGCCTTTTTTGCTTTATGTCCGTGATCATCTGAGATATTGAGCCTGTGTGAATTGGAGTTACATATTGTATCTATGCATAATTTACTACAACTGCTTTGTGCGTGTTCACATAGTTCAGGTGGGGAAATTTTCTATGCTTATGTTGTTGTCAAAGTTGTTTAAAAGTTGTCTTGTATGTGTGTCAGAATTTGGGAAGACACAAAAATAAACAAGCTTTATGCATTTTGTTTGTTTTTTGTCATCTATGACTAATGTACATCTAACATCATACATAATATGGTAATTGTGATAACCTAATTATTATATTATATGTGATATGTGATAACCTAATTATTATATTATATTACCTAATTAAAAAAAATTGCAAATTTTCCACATAATTCTGGAAATTACTACCACAAAATCAGATTTTTGATTGCAAAAATCACAAAAAAATCATGAAATCCTGGTGGGACTGATCTTTAATTCAAATTGAGTGAAGACTTAAATGAAGCTAAATGAGATTATGTGGGACTCACTGGTTGTGTATGACTGGAGGCCCGGCTCGATTTCAAAATCTTGTCGCGTCACTAGGAAGTCGCAAGAGAATTTATCTGGAAATTCCCGACAAATACCAGTGATGCTGTTCTGAAAGAAAAAATGTATATACACACAAAAAGACAGTGATCCACTAAACATAATTGGTGATATAGTCAATTTAAAAGGATTGATGTCTGTATGCCATTTAAACAAAGAATTGTGGTAAGAAAATCATATTTCTGGTACACAGCAGTAACGTATTTAAGACTTGTATTAACCTTTGATTTACAAAAATAGAATTCAATATAAACTTCTTGTATACAAATCAAATATAAAATTTGTTCTGTAGGTTCCTATAGTTGCATCTTCAGAATAACATACAGTACATTACATTATCATTACATCTTGAAATTATTATTAGGTCCAACACACTTTTGTAAGACTGCGCTACATTTGATTATTAGCAGTGATGATTCAAACAAAAATATATTCTATAAAAAGTCTACATAACCCTGTTAAAACTGCAGGTATTTGTGATGTTAAAAAAAAATTTAAAACAAGATTAATCGTGTCAGACCTTTTTCTACCTTTAACGTGATAATGCAACCAACAAAATTCAAGCGGAAAACAAATAGAAATGTTTCAGAGAACAGAAAAACACTTACAATAAACTGGTTGCACAACTGTACGCACCCGTTAACTAAATTCTTTGTTAAAGCACCTTTTGTTATACTACAGCACTCAGTCTTTTTGGGTAAGTGTATACCAACTTATCATGTCATGATTTGCCAATTTTATTCCACTCTGCCATTCATTCTGCAGGATTTCGATAGGATTCAGATCTGAGCTCTGATTGGGCCATTCCAAAACATTGATCTTCTTCTTCTGAGGCCGTCCCTTTTGTTAACTTGGATTTGTGCTTTGGGTTGTTATTGTGCTAGAACATGAAATTTTTCTTCTACTTCAGCTAACAGAAGCCTAACAGAGGCCTGCAGGGCTTGAACCAAAACATTTGGGAAGTGGTAGTTCAGTGGTTAAGATGTTGGACTTCCACTCAGAAGGTAATGAGTTCAAATACCAGCACCGCCAAGCTGCCACTGCTGGGCCCTTGAGCAAGGCCCTTAACCCTCAACTGCTTAGTCGTATAAATGAGATAATTGTAAGTTACCCTGGATAAGGGCATTCACTGAGTTTAAATGTGATTGGTTATTTCTGAGCACAGTCACATGCCCCATTATAAAAGGCTGTGCACACTTGTGTAACCAGGTTATTGTAAGTTTTTTCTTTTCCTTTTTTTCCCCACCAAAACCTTTTCTGTTTGTTTTTCACTTGAATGTTGTTGGTTGATATATCACATTAAAGGTGGAAAACAATCTGATATAATTTATCTTGGTTTAATTTTTTTTTACATTACAAAAATCTGCAATTTTAACATGGGTGTGAAGACTTTTTATATCCCCTGTACATACATGGTGATCAGTGATGAAAAACATGTGATATGTCATTAAGAGGCTGTATATTCTTCTCATACACACTCACTTTGAACAGCAACTCCTTTGTGTTCTTGGCACTGTAACAGAGGTGTGTGTGTCCTGGTGTGTATGCGTGTGGCAGTCGGAGAAGATCTACAGCATGCATTAGGATGGAGTAAAGGGGGTTGATACCAACGCCACCAGCCACCAAAAGCAGGTCCACAGTATGATCAGATGGCATGGGGTCGAAATAAAAATCCCCCCCGACTCGCACTTCCACTTGTGAGCCTAACGTACACTGATGGTGTGAGAGAGAAAAAGGCAGCTCAATCAATTCAGTTTCTCAATATATTAAATGCAAAGTGCAGGCTTTGACTGTCAAAGTAAATCAAAATTCTAATCTTTGCATGTAGAAAATGTTTCTTGAAATGTTTAAACCATAGTTTTAAAAAACAGATTGCCACTGAAATCTATACCAAGACATGATGAGTCACATCTCAACAGTTCAATGCTCAGTGATTGTTAGCTCTGTTCCTGGAGACATTCCTACAGAATAGATGTCTAGATTTATTGTAAATAATCCAACAGACAACATAAAACCATTCAATGTCTACGTTTTGTATGCAAGTGTTATTTTTCCTGGATGTAAAATTTTTGTTTCCTTTTTTGTATCCTGGTGTATGAGAAAAGTGTTATATAAATAAAAGCTATTATTAATCAATCAATTAATTAGTTCATCCACTGTGCGCGTCCACACACAGACTCACACACATCACTTTCTTCTCTCTCCCTCTCACATGCAACTCCTTTCCCTTATATCTGCTTCTACATAGAATTAGAATTTCTTAGTTAAATAATTAACTGGTATTTTTCTATTTGCATTTCATAAATTAAATTTTATTGAACATTTTATTGCCATGTTGTGGTTATTAATTTGCTGTTGCAAGAAAGCAAACTATTGAGAACTAAGCCTTCAGAAACCAAGTCATTGTTCATTATTGCTCTCAGCTAAAATTGATCATTTTTTGGTTTTAATTTCTAATTAAAAATTCTAAACTAAAAAGGGGAAGTTCTATGAAAGTGATTACTTAATGAGACTGATTTAATAAGACTGATTAATTAAATTTCAAAGCAAAGCACCCCTACTTTTCATTTCTGGGTCTTCCTGTATAACCAGACCTATTTCCCCTACACTGCTTTTCTTTCTGATGGTGGACTGGCTAGAAGTAATTTCTGTCATGGTGGATTGGCTAGAAGTAATTTGCTAAAGTAGTTTGAAGCTTTATAGTAGAATTCTGATTTGCGTTGTTTGAAATTCTGACATAGGACATATTGTGTTTTTTTTATCATTTCAGAATACTACATTTTCTGGTGCTTGCCCTTTTGACTTGTTACGCCTCCTGTTACGTTACTCCTCTAATGCCTAGTGTTGCTTTCTATTCCTTTTGTTTTTCTCTTCTTGTCTGATTCTATATTATTCCCTTTTGTATACCACTGGTTTACATACATCCTTGTATTATCCATTTTTTAGTGGTATTATTAAACTGGTGTGTGTTTTACCCATGTGTGTGTCTCCCTGTCTTTTGTCACCATGGAGTTCTACAGCTATCAAAAAAATTCATTTTATCTGAGCATTACCTTCAGATATTAGGCAAATTATTACTTCATCTTGCCATGTTGACCAAGCTAAATCTCATTTCTAATATTTAATGTAATAGTAAAAAGGAACAACTTTTCAAGGAAATTATAAGAAAAGGAAGTCCATTTCTGCGTCTACTTGTGCCCGTCACACACTCACCTTGGTGTGTATCCAGTGTGCAGGTGGGTGCTGTGTGTATTTCACTGCCAGTTCTATAACTTGTTCTCTGTGCAGAAGGTCAGGGCTGGAGCACACGGAAAAGCCACCCACTTTCTCCATTCCTGGGATGAAAAAGTCCACCCTGAACACAACACATAGTCAATCAACATGAATACACAATCATTAAAGTTAGACCATCTTATTGGCTCATTATGGAAAATTGTTTAATAAAAATGCTTAATAAAAACTTTAAAGTATACTCTTGAAGATAATAATAATAAGAAGAAAAAAACCATTCAGCCTACTCATGAGCTGTCAAAGCTCAGCAAATGAGTTGAATCTGTTTTTTAACAGATTTGACTCTGTTCCCACTTCCTCTCCCACCCAGCGCTCTCCCTCTCCACCCTACTCCAGACCAGCAACCAACCCCCCCTCCGGGCTGTCTTCACCTCCACCTCAATTACACCTAACTACACTTCCCCTCACTGCCCCCCCTAGTCTTTCACAACCTTTCACCCCTGTACACTCATCTCAGTCTTCCCTCACCCCCCTCTCCTTAACAACGAATCAGGTGAGGTGTGAACTAAGGAAGACAATGGCAAGGAAGGCTGCAGGGCCAGATGGAATCAGCCCCAGACTGCTCAGAGACTGTGCGGACCAGCTATGTGGGGTGGTCAGGTACATGTTTAATCTAAGCCTCAGCCTGGATAAGGTCCCAATCCTGTGGAAAACTTCCTGTGTGGTTCCAGTACCAAAGACTGCATACCCCAGGGAGCTGAACCACTTCAGACCTGTTGCCTTAACCTCCCACCTGATGAAGACCATGGAGAGGATCATCCTCTGTCAGCTCCGTTCCTTAGTGAGCACAGTGCTCGACCCACTGCAGTTTGCATATCGGCCTGGCATCGGTGTGGACGACGCAGTGATCTACCTGCTGCACCGGGCACTGACTCACCTGGAGACCACCGGGAGCACTGTGAGAGTCATATTCTTTGACTTCTCCAGTGCTTTCAACACGATACAGCCAGCACTGCTGCGTGGGAAACTGGAGCGGTCGGGGGTGGATGATCACCTGGCTGCATGGACAATTGACTACCTAACCAACAGACCACAGTATGTAAGGTTGCGTGACTGTGTGTATGAGGTGGTAGTCTGCAACACCGGGGCTCCACAGGGCACGGTGCTCTCCCCGTTCCTTTTCACACTGTACACCTCGGACTTCAGTTATAACACCAACACCTGCCACCTCCAAAAGTTCTCAGATGATACAGCCATTGTTGGATGTGTATCTGATGGGAATGAACAGGAAATTCAAAATTCTGTACGCTGTAGTCTGCTGGGTGGGAGGCAGTGCAGAGCGGAACAGGAAGAGACTGAACAAGCTGGTAAGGAGAGCCAGCTCTGTCCTGGGCTGCCCACTGGACTCTGTGGAGGTGGTGGGTGAGAGGAGGATGTTAGCCAAGCTGACATCTATTATGAACAACACCTCTCACCCCCTGTATGGGACTGTGTAGCTCTTTCAGCAGCAGACTGCTACACCCCCAGTGTAGGAAGGAGCGCTACTGCAGGTCATTCATACCAGTGGCTGTCAGACTTTACAACACCGCATTACTGTAACGTTCAAATGTGCAATATTTTATAATTTTATATAATTTTATTTCTTACAACACTGCATTACTGTGATATTCATCTGTGCAATATTGTTATAAATTTTATATAATTTTATATAATTTTATTTCTTTTATTATTCCTAAGGGTGCATATATAGTTATAGTTTTAACTTTTCTTCCTTCCTTTTCTTTCTTCCTGCACTTTAACTGTCTGTGAGCTGCTGTGATAAGTGAATTTCCCCACTGTGGGATCAATAAAGTTTATCTTATCTTATCTTATCAGTGCTGCCTTTCCTTGTGTAAAATCAAACTAAAACACTGGTATGCACCGAGTTCCATATTGTTATGAATATGAAGTTTTCCGGTGTGTTGTGTTACAACCCAAGACATATCTTTGGGATTGTTTTCTTTTCTGGCATCTTTGATTTATGTTATGACCCTTGCTATCCACTGATAACATCCCCGAGGTTCACCTGGTTTCTTGTGCAGAAACAGAAAAGGTTGTAATAGCGGTTCCTGACTGCAAAAGCTTGTAACTAAAGAAATGAATATGCTCATCTTACTACATGCTAAAACAAAGTGTGGACTTGGACTTCTGCATGAACAGTTGGACAAATAGTATTTATCTTCAACCAAAAGATAACAATAAATATAGACTTTCCTATCTAACACACACATTACTTTGTATCTTATAGTGCACCAACCATAATGTCATTTGTAGCACTAAGTAGAACAGTTTATTGAAAATGTATTTAAACACTCGGCCAGGGTAGCAGCTTGGTCTCCCTCAGGGTAAGCAGCGTGTAGCATTACCGCCTTACAGCTCCAGGGTCCCCAGTAAGATCCTGATCCTTAGACTTGGTTACCTGGTACCTGGTCTGTATGGAGTTTCACATGTTTTCCCTGTATGCTTCTCCTGAGTTCTCAGGTTTCCTCCCACCTCCCAAACATATGCTGGTAGTCTGAGTGGCTACTGTAAAATATGAATGTGCATGGTGCCCTGTGATGGATTGGCATCCCACTGAGGATGTGTGCTTCACACCCTCAGTAGACTCCAGGTCCACCTTGACTCTAACCATGATAAAACAGTGAATGAATGAATGAATGTTTCTCACTTCTGGTCCTAGACTAGCCCCAGCCAGCCCTGCACATACCCTTACTCTTGATTCTACTCATCAGCTAATTAACAAGTTTAAACTTATGGTGCGTCTGAAATCCGACAGGGTACTACAACGCTAAATTTGCCAAACCCATCAGAACTGAAAGTAAATGGAAAGTTGTGTTTTCCGAAGTACAATTATATTCACAGCTATTACTCATTAACCAAATGGGAATGTCTAATGGATGGTGTGAACAAAAAACTATCACCGTCAAATCACTCATAGATATTACAAAAGAAATATGAAAAAGCTGTATATCAAATTATGTATAACCCTATGAGTAATAAAGTACGTATCGTGACACAAAAAGCTTGTATGTTAAATGCACATATGCTCAGTCTGAAATCCAATGATACAATTGGCTTAACCCAACCGTCTGCTAGCTGACTAGAGTCGTCACCTAGGGTACATAGCATTGGGACTGTGTCTGTTCCCCGTGCTGTATTAAAATTAAGAAAGACTGTTTTAGCAATTTAATAAACATACCTACATTAGATAATAATACTGAGAGCGCAGCCTGCACCTCTACTCTAAAGCTAGGTTTGCTAAATATCAGATCTCTTGAGTCTAAAACGCTCTTAGTTAATGAACTGATCACGGACCAGGAGTATGACGCGTTATGTTTAACAGAAACGTGGATTAGGCAGAACAAATATGTTGCATTAAATGAAGCTAGTCCGCCCGCTTATAGCTACATACATCAGCCTCGTTTAACCGGTAGAGGAGGAGGCGTCGCAGTTATTCATAAGGATAATCTGACCATCGTACAGAAACTAGGACAAAACTTTAATTCATTTGAAGCACTTTATAGTAACATAAGTGCAGTCGCTAATGATAAGTCATCACAGTCCCTTCCATTAGTTATTATCTACAGACCCCCAGGACCGTACTCTGAATTTCTTAGTGAATTTACAGATTTCCTATCAAACCTAGTTGTTTCTGTCGACCGAGCGTTAATTGCTGAAGACTTTAACATTCATTTTGAGAATATAGGCAACCCGCTGAAGATAGCGTTTACATCCATACTTGACTC
This sequence comes from Pangasianodon hypophthalmus, assembly GCF_027358585.1. Taxonomy (NCBI): domain Eukaryota; kingdom Metazoa; phylum Chordata; class Actinopteri; order Siluriformes; family Pangasiidae; genus Pangasianodon; species Pangasianodon hypophthalmus. Next base: position 14,646,259 of record NC_069738.1, read on the forward strand.
ATTGGGAGTCAATCAGTGTGTTGTAGGATCCACACATAAAGCAGGTCATACGTTAGACTTAATATTATCTTTTGGAGTTAATATAACCGATATAGTGATAATCCCGCAGTCTGAGGCAATATCAGATCACAGTCTGATTTCGTTTTGTGTGTGTCACAGTAGCATTGTACACACAGAACCGCGCTACCGATTTAGCCGTACAATAACACCTGTGACCACGCAGAGCTTTATTAATCACCTACCAGAATTATCCGCTAGTATAGGGTCACCATCAGACCCTTTAGAACTCGAACAGGCGACAGAATTTTTAGAGTCGACATTCCGCTGTATCTTAGATAATGTAGCCCCACTTAGAAGAAAAACAATTAAAGATAAGAAACTCGCTCCGTGGTATAGTGACCACACCCGCTCTCTAAAACAGAACGCCCGAAAGCTAGTGCGTAAATGGCACCAGACCAAACTCCTAGCATTTAAAATAGCATGGAAAGACAGTATTTTAGCCTATAAAAAAGCTCTAAGGCTAGCTAGGTCCACTTACTTATCAACGCTTATAGAAAATAATAAAAGTAATCCTAAATTCTTATTTAACACCATAGCAGAATTAACTAGGAATAAGACATCGACAGAAATTTCCACAATAACAGCATATAAAAGTAACGATTTCATGAAATTCTTTGATAGCAAAATTAAAAACATTAGGCAGAAGACACAGGCCCAAAGTCCAAATTATATAATAGACTGGGAGGATAGACTAACCATAGATCAGATCTTATAAAGTTTTACTCCTCTTGAAGAGAATGATTTAATCTCGCTCATCTCTTCTGCTAAATCATCAACCTGTCTATTAGATCCGGTACCAACACGTCTTCTTAAGCAAATAGTTGGAACCGTAACTGAACCCCTGCTTAAAATAGTTAACTCCTCACTGAGCAATGGGTACGTTCCAAAATCACTTAAATTAGCTGTTATTAAGCCACGAGTAAAGAAACCAGACCTTGACCCTAACGACTTAACTAACTATAGGCCGATTTCAAACCTTCCCTTTCTATCTAAAATACTAGAGAAGGTAGTAGCGCAGCAGCTAATTTCATATCTACAAAGTAATAATATCTATGAACTTTATCAGTCAGGTTTCAGGCCCCACCACAGCACAGAGACAGCATTAGTCAAAGTAGTCAATGACTTGCTATTAGCCTCTGATCGGGGTTGCATTAGTCTATTAATTTTACTCGACCTTAGCGCAGCGTTCGACACTATCGACCATAATATCCTTCTTCACAGACTGGAAAAGGTCGTAGGAATTCGACTGGTTTAGATCTTATTTAACTGATCGTTATCAGTTTGTAGATTTAAACGGTGACCACTCAGCACGTTATCAAGTAGAATATGGCGTTCCGCAGGGTTCAGTCTTAGGCCCACTGCTTTTCACGTTATACATGCTCCCTTTAGGTAACATAATCCGTAAACATAATATTAGCTTCCATTGTTATGCTGATGACACACAGTTATACGTCTCAGCTAGGCCAGATGAGAATAGCCAGTTAAAGAAAGTTGAGGCATGTGCGATAGACATAAGAGACTGGATGCTAAGCAACTTTCTCCTGCTAAACCCAGAAAAAGGTTCTGGTACTGGGACCACAAGCCGCTAGAAGTAAGTTTAAAGATCACACTGTTACTTTAGACGGTCTCTCTGTTTCAAGTAGTCTAACAGTAAAAGATCTCGGTGTGATTATAGACTCTAATCTCTCATTTGAGGCGCATGTAGATAATGTAAGCAGGTTAGCATTTTTCCACCTCAGAAATATCGCTAAGATTAGAAATACACTTTCGCTAAGTGATGCTGAAAAACTAGTCCATGCATTTATCACGTCCAGATTAGATTACTGTAATGCCTTGCTATCTGGATGTTCGTCTAGATGCATAAATAAGCTTCAGATAGTTCAGAACGCAGCAGCGAGGGTCCTTACTAGGACTAGGAAGTATGAGCATATCACGCCAGTCTTATCTACATTACACTGGCTCCCAGTAAGATTCCGCATCGATTTTAAAATATTACTCCTAACCTATAAAGCATTAAACGGTCTCGCTCCGCAGTATTTAAGCAATATGTTAGTACCTTACGTTCCGCCGCGCCTACTTCGCTCTAAGGATGCAGGCTGTCTATCAGTACCACGCATTGCCAAAACCACGGCAGGGGGCAGAGCTTTCTCTTACCAAGCCCCAAAATTATGGAATAGTCTCCAAGTTAATGTACGTGAAGCAGACACGGTCTCTTGTGTGTTTGGATGCTGTCTTCCTCACTCTCGTTAGTCACTCAGGTTTGTGACGGCAGAGTGACTGTATGCCTTACATATCAGGGATCTCTCACGTCTGTGTTTCCCCTTGGTTCTCCTTTTAGTTATGCTGTTATAGCTAGTCCTGCCAGAGTCCCCTGCACTCCTCATTAAGTTTTATCTCCACACGGTGACTGTGAGTGTACCTAACCACTTTCCTTTTCTTTCTGCCGAGCTACACTCCTGAGCTGCCGGTGATCCAGACCTCCCCCCCCCTTCACTCTGGACCTGTTCACCGGCAATGCTTCATACTGCCACGAAGACGCTTCAGCTGTTTTCCATGGACTACACAAACACACATTGTACACACACACACACACGCACACTACAGTGTAAATCCATATGAGGATGGGTTCTCTGTTGAGTCTGGTTCCTCTCAAGGTTTCTTCCTATCACCATCTCAGGGTTTGAGTTTTTCCTTGCCACCGTCGCCCTGCTTGCTCATCAGAGACGTCACACACACACACTTCACTTTACTTTTGTTTGTGTAAAGCTGCTTTGAGGCAATGATCTTTGTAAAAAAAAGCGCTATACAAATAAAAATGAATTGAATTTAATTGATCCATTAACGAACACTGAACCAGAAGCATGCAGGATTTTAAACAACGTTTTTATACAAAGATTATAAAAAAAAGTGGGAGACAGCTTTGTACCACTGCTGAGATGTATACCAGGGGAAAACAACAAAATCATCACTATTACAGCACATTTAATTGCGCATAAAAAAAACCTAAAGCACCCCAGGACGTCGTCATTTGACTCCAAGTGAAGGGTGTAAAGTATCGGAAAAAGTGTGAAAAAGACCAAGCTGAAAGGCAAAAGCTGAAAGGGAAAAAGCTCCCATCACAACAGAAAGCAACTGAAGATTTTAATGTCAGTGTACTGTACACAGTCTGTCATTAGAGTGTACCAAGTTGGAATTGGATAATTTCATGTTACCTTACAGCCAAACGAGTATCGAAAAATATGCTTGTGTCAAAATACTGCTGAATTCACCCCTGTTGTACAATGGCTGTCTGGTGTTCTACATGGCCAGAAATGGTAAAGATTAGATAGACTTGAAAAACCTTTTTTTTTTTTTTTTTTTTTTACATCTAACTGTTAAATTCATAAACCCGACAGTTTCTAACAAAGCTAATGATACGAAGGCAGGTGTGGTTAACTATCCTTTAGCATCACTTTTTTCACAGGAGGATGTCATGCTCGGGAACTGTCTAATTATCCAGTTCAGCAACATACTGCCACCAATCCTAAAGGTTGAAATGAATGTCTTAAATAAAGGGACAAATTTAGTCATGAAAGCAACAAGTACCTGAGTGGACAAATTCACTTAGATATATTTTTTCCAGGACAAATTTTTACTGAATGGAGTTGACTTGAGGATTAAAATGGTTCACAATAAAGATAAATTTTGCTTGATGAAGGAAGAAAACACTTCATTCTGAAAACACTCTGCTTCTCTTTTTGTGAAGAAAGTAACCTTCTCTCCAGCAGTAAAACCCAGAAGCACTACCTAATGACTACTGAGATAAACAATGGGACAATAGTAAGTCCCAGTGCAGCGCCGACCAGTACACAGTTCTACTAGAAAGTGAATCCAGTGACAATAGTGCAAAAAGAGTACAATATAAGTTGCTGAAATAGGTGTAAACATAAGTAGCAGCCTAGTAGAGAGTATAAGATATGTACAGTATAATAAATATTTGTAGCAGCATAATGTAATGCAGGGATGTGCAAAAAATTGCAAAGACGATGGAGGATGTACAGTTGTGTGTGTGTTCTTTCAGTCCAGTTTCTGAGTATTGAGGAGTCTGATGGCATGGGGGAAGAAACTGTTGCAGTCTGGTCGTGAGGCCCGAATGCTTCGGTACCATTTGCCAGACGGCAGGAGGGTGAAAAGTGTGAGAGGGGTGCGTGGGGTCGTCCACAATGCTGGCGGCTTTGCGGATGCAGCGTGAGGTGTAAGTGAGAGACAGCCCGAGAGACCCCGATGATCTTCTCAGCTGTCCTCACTATCCGCTGAAGGGTCTTGCAATCCAAGACGGTGCAATTCCCAAACCAGGCAGTGATGCAGCTGCACAGGATGCTCTCGATAGTCTCTCTGTAGAACATGGTGAGGATGGGGGTTGGGAGATGTGTTGACCTCAGTCTTCTCAGAAAGTACAGGCACTGCTGGTTTTTCTTTGTTATGGAGCTGATGTTGAGGGACCAGGTGAGGTTCTCCACCAGGTGAACACCAAGAAATTTAGTGCTCTTGATGATCTCCATGGAGGAGCCGCCGATGTTCTGCAGAGAGTGGTCACTCTGTGCCCTCCTGAAGTCAACAACCATCTCTTTAGTTTTGTCCATGTTCAGAGACAGGTTGTTGGCTCTGCACCAGTCCGTTAGCCGCTGCACCTCCTCTCTGTATGCTGACTCATCGTTCTTCCTGATGAAACCCACCACGGTCATCAGCGAACTTGATGATGTGATTCAAGGTGTGCGTTGCTACACAGTCGTGAGTCAGCAGAGTGAACAGCAGTGGACTGAGCACACAGCCCTGTGGTGCCCCGGTGCTCAGTGTGGTGGTGTTGGAGATGCTTTTCCCGATCCGGACTGACTGAGGTCTCCCAGTCAGGAAGTCGTTCTTCCTTTGTGTAAAGCTGCTTTGAGACAATGACCTTTGTAAAAAAGCGCTATACAAATAAAAATGAATTGAATTGAAGTCCAGGATCCAGTTGCAGAGGGAGGTGTTCAGGCCCAGCACGTTCAAGTTTACCAATCAGGTGCTGAGGAATGATTGTGTTGAATGCTGAACTGAAGTCTATGAACAGCATTCGAACATATGTGTCTTTACTGTCCAGGTGGGTGAGGGCCAGATGGAGGGTGGTGGTGATGGCGTCATTTGTTGAGCAGTTGGGACGGTAAGCGAATTGCAGGAGGTCCAGTGAGGGGGCAGCAGGGTCTTGATGTGCCTCATGACGAGCCTCTCGAAGCACTTTATGATGATGGGTGTAAGTGCCACAGGACGGTAGTCATTGAGACACTGGATATTTCTTATGCACGGGGACAATGGTGGTGGCGGAACGACAGCGTTGCTCAGGGAGGTGTTGAAGATGTCTGTGAAAACATCTGCACATCCCCTGAGCACTCTGCCAGGAATGTTGTCTGGTCCAGCAGCCTTCTGCGGGTTGACTCGACACCTAGTCATTGGGAGGAGGGGTGGACTTCCTTGCCGTCACATCATTCTGCGCCTCAAACCGAGCGTAGAAGTTGTTCAGCGCGTCTGGGAGGGAGGCATCACTGTCACAGACAGGTGATATTGTCCTGTGATGGCCTGGATGCCGTGCCACATGCGCCGCGTGTCTCTGCTGGCCATGAAGTAGTTGTGGATTCTCTGTGCGTGTGCACGCTTTGCCTCTCTGATGGCCCGGGACAGTTTGGCCCTCACTGTTCTTAGGGCCAGCTTGTCGCCTGCTCTGAAGGCAGAGTCTCGGGTCCTCAGTAGCATACGCACCTCCACAGTCATCCACAGTTTTTGGTTGGAGCGTGTGGTGGCGATCTTGGAGACAGTGACACCATCAATGCACTTGCTGATATAGCTGGTCACTGACGTCGCGTATTCCTCCAAGTTGGTGAAGTCGCCGTCAGTTGCCTCTTCCCTGAAAATGTGCCATTCAGTGTGCTCAAAACAGTCCTGAAGAGCAGAGATGGCTCCTGCTGGTCAGGTTCCCACCTGCTTCAGAACCGGTTTGGAGCGTCTGACTAGCAGTCTGTATGCTGGGATTAGCATAACAGAGATGTGGTCTGAGTAGCCGAGGTGAGGGCGGGGCTCCACCACGTTCCGCGCCAGGGATGTGTGTGTAAACAAGATCCAGCACGTCCTTCCCTCTCGTTGCAAAGTCCACATGCTGATGGAATTTAGGGAGCACTGACTTGAGATTTGCATGGTTGAAATCTCCGGCAACAATAAACAGTCCGTCAGGGTGAGAATTCTGCAATTCGCTAATAGCCCCATTCAGTTCACAGACCGCGTCTTTAGCATTAGCGCTGGGGGGAATGTACACACCGATTATGAGGACGGTGGTGAATTCCCGTGGTAAATAAAATGGTCTGCATCTAACAGCCACAAACTCCACCAGTGATGAGCAGTACCTAGAAACTAGCACCTGCTAGTTTGGAGTAACTAAGGAAGTAATTACATTTTCACGTAGGGCCAGTTGGTGAACTTTTTTCCTTCAATACATGACGTTCTTCGTACGTCGCTAACTCAGTTAGCTGGATTTGATTGTTGACGATTTGGCGTGATCTTGGATTATTTGGTTCTTCGACGCTCATCCTGAAGTTGTTGTCATAGCAACGGGTCTGTAAGCTTAAACCTGCTCGGGAGCAGGCTTATTTCATGTAAACAGGATTAGATCGCGGCTTTATAAGCAGAGGTGATACGGGAAGTCTGTTGCAGCCATGTCTTGCCCGTTTTTACAAGAGCAACCTGTTGCGGAAGGTGCGAGGATAATTCGATGAGGGTGTCATTTACCTAATTAATTTGTTGGAACCTCATATTAAAAGTTCGACTCGTCTGAGTAGGGCTTTTAACAACGTTGAGATTGTTTGCGAGTGGCACTTTCCTTTACACTATTGGAGATGCGGAGAACTTGTATATGTATACAACAGTACACATACAGTATATGTAGTTAATATTACCATTTTGTAGAATATTCTTGTATTTCACCTTTATTTGTTCCCAAGTTCTAGTGAGTCCCATGGTGGCTCTAATATAAAAGATTAAAGTAATTATGAAAATTACTTAAAAAAAAAAAAAAAAAAGTACATTATATATATATTGTAATAGGTGATAAAAACATCTAACACCGTCCCTACTTATGCATTTAATTTGTCTGCAACTTTTTGCCAACCCTCTCTCCTGGCTTTTGCAGCCTTTGAGCTGTTCCCTGACATTTTTATTAAATTTAGAAGCTCGCCATAGCCCTCCATTAAGAGTTCTTGTTCTGTCGCTGAGAAAAAGTGGGCATGCTCTTTGGCCATTGTGGGCAACCAATAGCAGCGCTGCTGATCAGTGTTTCTACTATCGATACATAGCCCCTTTTAAACCAGCACATGAACGCGCAATGATCTCAGATAACTCAATCCAGCCATATTAATCATCAACAACAGGTGTGTTCGAAGAACCTAATTAGCCAGATAATGATTAGCTGGATCATATCATCTCTGATGTGTCTTTTGATCTCGGCTGTAATAAGTGACTTACGAAGAACGGGCCCCTGTTGTCTTCGGCTTATATTAAATTCAGTTTGAATCTCGGAAACAAATGAGTGTGGCAAATATGTAAAAATTTCAAATCATCAAGAAGGGGGCAAATACTTTTCACAGTAGTGTACTCACACAGTAGCGTAATTTTGACCAGTGATTCAAGCTGTGGGCATCAAAGGGTTTTATGGAACATGTCAGAACTCTACATGGATGGTATCTTTTAGACCTTTTGAAGTCCTTAAAGAAAAATCAGGGATTTCACAATTTTTTTTTAATATTTGCAAGCACACAGTTTTATAAACTCTAGTTTCATTCCTATGCATGCCATCCATTAACCACTACTGAACAAATGGCAGTTAAAATGACAAAAGCCATATTACTCTTTTATAAAGAAGCTTTATAATCCATCAAAATACATCGATCAGCCATAACATTATGACCACCTGCCTAATATTGTGTTGGTCCCCCTTTTGCTGCCAAAACAGCCCTGACCCGTCGAGGCATGGACTCCAAAAGATCCCTGAAGAGGTGCTGTGGTATCTGGCACAAAGACGTTAACAGCAGGTCCTGTAAGTCCTGTAAGTTGCGAGGTGGGGCCTCCATAGATCGGACTTAATGGCCAGCACACCCCACAGATGTTCGATTGGATTGAGATCTGGGGAATTTGGAGGCCAAGTCAACACCTTGAACTCTTTGTCAGGTTCCTCGAACCATTCCTGAACAATTTTTACAGTGGGGCAGGCGCATTATCCTGCCGAAAGAGGTCACTTCCATTAGGGAATAGCGTTGCCATGAAGGGGTGTACCTGGTCTGCAACAATATTTAGGTAGCTGGTATTTGTCAAAATAGCATCCACATGAATGCCAGGATCCAAAGTTTCCCAGCAGAACATTGTCCAGAGCATCACACTGCCTCCGCCATCTTGCATTCTTCCCATAGAGCATGCTGCTGCCATCTCTTCCCCCAGGTAAACGATGCACACACACCCGGCCTTCCACATGATGTAAAAGAAAATGTGATTTATCTGACCAGGCCACCTTCTTCCATTGCTCCTTGGTCCAGTTCTGATGCTCACCTGTCCATTGTAGGCACTTTTGGCAGTGGACAGGGTCAGCATGGGCACTCTGACCGCTCTGCAGCTACGCAGCCCCATATGCAGCAAGCTGCGATGCACTGTGTGTTCTGACACCATTCTATCAGAGCCAGCATTAACTTTTCAGCAATTTGTGCTACAATAGCTCTTCTGTGGGATCAGACCAGACGGACTATCCTTCACTCCCCATGCGCATCAGTGAGCCTTGGGCGCCCATGACCCTGTCGCTAGTTCACCTGTTGTCCTTCCCTGGACCACTTTTGGTAGGTACTAACCACTGCATACCGGGAACACTCCACAAGGCCTGTCATTTTAAAGATGCTCTGACCCAGTCATCTAGCCATCACAATCTGGCCGTGGTCAAAGTCTCTCTAATCCTTACGCTTGCCCATTTTTCCTGTTTCCAACACATCAACTTCGAGAACCGACTGGTCACTTGCTGCCTAATATATCTCAACCCTTGTAACGAGATAATCAATATTATTCACTTCGCCTGTCAGTGGTCATAATGTTATGCTGATCGGTGTAAATAAAAGGCTATAATAAAAGGCTGGAAGATATTACTGAAGATGAGTGAAGTCTTGTCTTCGAATTTATTACATTGCATTTGGGAATGTGACACAGGCACAGGCTTTGGAGAAAAAAACATTTCTAGAATTATTCAAAAGGAGCTGATTTGTACATCTGATAGAGTGCTCTAGTCCGAGTGCTATCGATCTTAATTATAAATTAAGTGCAAACAGCAATATATGTTATAATAAAGTTGCAATAAATAATAAAGTTCAAAAATGTGGAATAATGTAACATAGGCTAAAATAAATTGAAATCAGTGCAAGCATGTGCAAAGAATTCTCTTACATATTATATATCATTTACTTAATTCTGTAATTTGAAATAAATTGTTCTTCATGCAAGATCATTCATCACTGGGTGTTGTGTTGCAGCATAATAGCTATTTAAAACTGTTTCAAGTCCAAAAACACCCTGTTGCTGTATTTGTGCTTCCTGTATCTTCTACTGGTCATTTTTATGTGAAGAATCATTTCTGCATTATTCTTGCTTTATATGAAACAAGTACCTTCTTCTATAACAATTTATCATCATTAAGTAGCCACCAGGCATTTATTCAGTGGCCACCTTATTATCTATCATCTAGATGCACTATGCACAATTTTTCAGTTACTTCTACTCAATAGAAAGAGACGACTGCAGAATCATCACTGCCCACATGTGGAGCATTCTCAGAACGTGTGTGGTACAGCTGTACAAGTGTATGAGGTAAAGCAGTGCAGTGATTTTTTAAGCACCTTGTATTATTACTAGTTATTGTATTACACATGTCTTGTTGATCCACCGTCTAGATGTATAGTTACAGACTACAGGTCATCTTTTCCATGTACAGTAGTTTGTATTAAGAGTTGATGGAGTTGCATACCTGGAAACATTGTGATGAGATGTTATTTTTTCTGCTGGTTTAATTAAATGAAGTATAATATTCTTCAATACAGAGTAATATTGGTCCACATACATCTAAACTGTAAACAATAAAGTATAAACAATAAAAATTTCTCTCATTACATCCATTACTTTCTGTCTTCTATAAATGTGCTTGTGCTCCTCAACACCTTTTTGAAAGCAAAGTCTGTTCATATAACAGCTTGTGACAGAAACAGCCCAAAAAAAAAAAAAACGTTGTAAAAAAATTAGCAACTCAATTAAAATAAAATCTAAAGTGTTCATCATTTTTACTGTGAGAATTTATGAAACATGGAACTCTCTTTTGGTTATGCTCTTTCTCGCTGTCTCGGTATCTGTAAATACTGGTGTGGTTCCTGTGACACTGCACCCTAGTGGACGTGCTCACCTTACATGCACGTATGAAGACTTCGCCCTGTGCAAGCGGCTGTGCACAATGCCCTGACATGCTCGCAGATCTGTACTCACAGAAGTATACATCAGCCCTAAGAAATGGTGATCTGGCCAAAGTATTAACATGATATATTTCATAATCACAGTCCTTACCACTGGCCAGCACGGAAACTAAATTCAGGATGCGGCACCTCCAGCTGCAGCCTCTTCACTGTGTCTGACTCATTTGTAATGGCACAAACTCGTGCTGAGAACGTGGCCTGCACACACACACACACGCACACACACACACACACACACACACACACAGATTTAACAAATAACAGCCATATAGTCATCATCCAGACACGTCAGGTGCTAAGACAATCACAGCATTATTGCATTATTTCACTGCCCAGATTGAAACAAACAGCACTTCAGCTTGCACCAGAACAATGACCTGAATCATAACACTAAAGCAATTCGGAATACAGAAACAAACAGCAGTGAATACACAACTACTCTATAAAACTGTACACCCATATTAAGAAAAATATGTTTCTGCTTCGGCAATCAGCAGCCATATCACTATCCTGCAAAAGGTTATCAAAATACTGAGGTAAATGTCAGCAAACAAAATAAAAACACTGGAATGGAATTAAATTAAATTTGTATTATTATTATATTCGTTTTATTTTTATTTCATTTATATTGCATTGTCATACTGGCATACGTATAAACACTGTTTAACATAAACATAATACAAACATTTTTAATTTAACATAAACAGTGTTTATTATTCAGAGATTGATAATTATATAAAATGTCTACCACATAAGAGGAGGCTGACAGCAGGGACATGACGTGTAACCCAAATACTTCATTTCATCAGAGACCTCGTAGGATCTGAGCCAAATACTACTAAGCTGCTAAACAAAATGCAGTTTGTGTGGAGCCCCTCGTTCTAGTGTGCTGTTCTGCATGCAGCCTCTGCTTCCCTGATCTACTGCCTTCTTACACTACTTAGGGTTATGCAGTGCTGCACGGACATGAGGACTCACCTTCTGTCTGTGAACACTAGCTGTCCTTTCAAGGTGATCAGCTTGTCGTGATGACATGTTTCTGGGCAAAAAAATGACAGGGTGCCGTTGTGCAGATTCTGTACACTTCAAGTTCATTGTATTTAAAACAACACAAAGTAAAACACAAGGCACAAAGCATGTATAGCTGTGCGCGTGCAAATGACTGTAAGACAATATGATTATCAAATCTTGTTTTTTTACTGCATGCAAACAGCTGAGACAGAGGGAACTAACCTCGATGAACATAATAGGTTAGATGTGGCTCGTAGTGACCGCGAAGCACCAGCAAAACACCGAGCAGTAATTAAAACACACCGCAGGCTCATTGCGCTGGAGCTGGAGTTTGCACTAGGAAGTTACTGTGCAAGTAAAACATATGGAAACTAATGGATCAGACCGGCAGGTTCTCTACAGCCTGATAATGTGTATTGGCTGCGCTGCTTAGTCTACTTTGCCTTCTAAATTTCTCACGTTTTACTATCCAAAAATATCTCCTGGTAATCTAAAAATAATACCAACCCCGAAAACATATATTCACAACGTAATCCGCATTCAGTATATTTGTAGTCTTCAGTGACTGTGTTAAAGCATGGCTATTTAACCTCTGTCGTGCTCTTAGGAAACACAGCCGTGAACCGGAAGTAGTTATCGGTAACTAGAACTAGAGTTCATGGGCATATTTTAGATAGACAATTCTGCAAAAGAATTGCGCATACAATGGGACGGTCACGGGGTCACTGTGGTAATAAACGTCGGAAACAAGCGATCTATTTATTTATTTGTTTGTTTATTTCGGTATTTTCTCGTCCATATTATTTCATTTCATATTTAATTTCATGTTAAAGAAATTTGAACCAAAAATACAGAAATTAAATACAAGAGTAATTAAATACAACAGGTTGCAAGAGGGTTGCAAGGTGTAAGCAAAAGTCCCCCGACTACACCTCAAAACAGCACAAAAAGAGACGAAACAGGCCCAAGAGTTTCACTGCTCTCGCGCCATCTGCACTTGGGAAAAGCTCGGTCACGCTTTCTGTTCTCTATAATTATTAATAATAATAATAATAATAATAATAATAATAGGTCACCGATCATGCGCAGAATACTGTTTTTTTGCGCGGGCATTTCCAATCCCAGGATCAGCTCAGATGGATAATGAAGGACAAAACAGTCATACATGTTATTTATGTTTTATAGTCTTACATTTAAACGATTTTCGAAAACAACCAGAAGAAATGTGCAGTAACCGTCAAGAGCGTAATTACGTTTTTCTGTAAGTTGTAGCCATTCTCCTTACGAAAATTAACCATGGTTTTTCAACAACAACAAGAAAAACCCAGGGTTTTTGTACTTCCACGGTAACCACAAACTAATAATGGTTGTGGTAAACTAACCATAGTTTAACCGTGTTATTTGTAGTAAAACTGGTTATACAAATGGTAATCAATCCGGTTAAAAACAAACAAACAAACAAACAAAAAACAAACAAACAAACTTGGTTACCACACTTTTACTATAATAAACCATGGTTAATTTTAGTACTGACCGAATCTTAATTAATTAATTGGTATATAACAGTGGATATAAAAAGTCTACACACCCCTGTTAAAATGCCAGGTTTCTGGTGATGTAAAAAAATGAGACCAAGATAAATCATTTCAGAACTTTTTCCACCTTTAATGTGACCTATAACCTGTACAACTATTGTGGTTGCATAAGTGTGAACACCCTCTTTTAACTGGGGATGTGGCTGTGTTCAGAATTAAGCAATCACATTCAATCTCATGTTAAATAGGAGTCAGTACACACCTGCCATCATTTAAAGTGCCTCTGATTAACCCCAAATAAAGTTCAGTTGTTCTAGTAGGCTTTTCCTGACATTTTCTTAGTCGCATCTTACAGCAAAAGCCATGGTCCACAGAGAGCTTCCACAGCATCAGAGGGATCTGATTATTAAAAGGTATCAGTCAGAAGAAGGGTACAAAAGAACTTCCAAGGCATTAGCTATACCATATATATATATATATATATATATATATATATATATATATATATATATATAAAATAAATATTTTATTTATTTATTTTTTCTAATAAATATCTTTCCACAATTATACTGAATGAATATAAAGAATAAAAAGATCATGTGGACGAAAGTATGAACCTCTTCAAATTAATATACTTTGTTTCTATCAGGCTGGATCCCATCAAATTTCAAAATATGTACATCATCAGAAGAATACATCACAATATAAAAGGTTTTTGACACGAAACCCCTGCGGTCAGGACAGGTATCTGAAGTTACTGTATATAAAAGGTATTTGACACGAAACCCATGCGATCAGAAGAGATATTTGAAGTAAATGGCATTTCCCAAACTGCGCATGATCGGTGACCTATGCAGATTCTCAAATAGGCCACGCCTCCCTGGTGACGCAGCTTCGATTACGCTGTTCTGAATCCCCTGGAAAAAAGTGAATCCCGGGGCGGAGAGAAAGCGGTTCGGCCTTTCGCGTCATTTAAGCATAACGTACGGAAAACAAAATCGGTCTAACTACGAGAAAGTATTAGCATTTCTATATTTTTGCTTATTGGACAGAAAGCTTTATTAATGAAACCGTGCATGGGTTCAGCGAATTAAAAGTAATAAAGTTCCCCTCAGAAACTGTTAGGACTGAGTCTACATAATGCTTACTGCACAGAAAAGTCCACAACATGATGCTAAATTTAATTAGTTCAATTTCAAATATGTTCAGTTCCAATGTGTATTAAATCATACTAAATCACATAAACCCGCAAAGATGAATGAAAAGGATTTCAGGTACTCATGACCTGACTTTCACTATTTCATATTTCACTACTGATCAATAATTCTCTTCCATATGATCAGTTACACAATTTCCATAAAATTACCAAATTGTTTCCTGCAAACTGTAATATATTTATAAAGTGCAGAAGCTACAGTACCCATGGCACGACTTTCATCCAATTTTACTGTTTAAATTTAGTGTAATGACTTTTCAAAATCCCCTAAAATGGTGATTCAGTTCTATTTCTGCTACAATTTAAACTCCCATAAAAATTAATAAATCATGTGTTTGAGAATCGAGGGGCAATTACTTGATCTGAGTTTGATCAGAAGTTTTTCAAAAAATGTTAACGCTAACAGATGTAGATCTTGCCCGAATCGAGCAGGTGGCTTTTGTCGACACACTTCGGGCAAAATGTTTAACATTTTTGAGCGTAGTGGCTGCAGTTAAAAGTCGGGGAATGCTTCGTCCTCCCTGAATCTGATGATAAACCCATTTGTATGACCTGCTATTGCATCATTACTGGTAGATACAAGCTTACATATAGGTAGCTGAGTTTTGTCAACAAATTCCTGTAATGTACAAAATGTGTCCTCTCCCCTTGTGTGTTCTTTCAAAGATAAAACTGCAGGAAGCTCCTCTTTAGATGCCATAGCATCTAATACTATTCCGATAAAAATGCAGAGCTACGCTGTATGGATGAAATGCGTCAGACTGAAGTGAAAAGCACACCCAGTCTCTTATGTCTTTTTTAAGTTGCTGCACTAGATCCTGACATCTCGCAGTGTCACCTAACTGTGCTTCTAGACAATTGAACAGCTTTAATTGCAGACACATCGAGTTTGCTGCCTCGACTAAGGGCTCTTTATCCATTTCCCCATCCTGAAATCATTTCTTATGTTTCACAGTAACATGACTCACCTGAATGATGCTACAGCAGCGGCATTGCTTTCGACCTGGGCTTTGTGAAGCTCGACTTTTGGGCAATTAATTGCGATTTCAGTTCATTCACTTTTTTCTTCCTGAGTTCACATTTGGCTAGGAATTCGCCATTGGACTTTCTGTGTAAATGCCTCCGACTATTGTTTGGCATGAAGTACATAAATATTTGGGCGACTCCCCAGTGTTGTCTTTCTTTTGGGGAAATGAACACTGGGGCAATTAACATATAATTTTTTATCCCGGCTAAAACTCGTATGAGATTTAAAATATGGTTAAATAAGGGCATAATTAAATTACTGGATCTTTATGAGGACAACAATTTGATGTTGTTTGATGAGATGAACTTGAAGGATGTTGTACCACAGAAGCACTTCTTGAAGTATTTACAGCTTAGAGGTTTTATTCTGACATGCCTAAAAAATTCAGTAAAACAACCCCCATTGTCCACATTGGAAATGTTTTCCACGTAAACAAATTTTCAGTAAAGACAAGTTACCCAGTTATACAATATATTTGGTGGGAAACCATAAAAAAACTCTGAAAGTAAGAGACAAGATTGGATACAAGACTTACAAGAGGACATCATTGGATGAATTGGGTATAATAGGTTCAAAGGCACAAACACAAACCATCAATACTCCACTGAGATTAATACAATACAGTTATATAATGAGAATGTACATCACCCCCATGAAGTTAAATAAATTTAATCCTAATATTCCTAATCAATACTATACCACCTCTTTCCCAATACCACTAAATCCTAAACTGTGTATACTAATCATTTACCCAGACAATTGTTCTCTCTCTAATAGTGAAAGGAAAATGGTTGACCTATGTCTGCTACAAGCTAGATGCTCGATTGCCCTGTGTTGGAAGAATGTTAGTTGCCCCTCCCGTGGACACTGGTCGAAAAACTTAATATCAAATTTGGCTCATGAGAAGCTCATATGTAGTGAAGAAGAAAGCTTGTGAATTTTACATTTGAAAATATGTGCCATACGCAGCCAAGTGTTTGTGATTGTAATTACTTTGTTAGTACTTTTATTTTTATTTCATACACTGTCATTTGTTTGATTTGTTCAGCTGCATATATGCAATGTGTTAAATGTATAAAACCAATAAAGATATGCTTTTTAAAAAAACTCCTGATTAAAAAACCCAACCACCCCTTTATCTCCAAGGTCCTAGAAAAGGTTGGAGCACAGCAGTTAGGCTTATACTTGCATATTAATAACATTAATTAACTCTATCTGTCAGGAATTAGGCCTCATCACAGTACTGAGACAGTACTGGTTAAAGTGGTACATGACCTACTACTGGCGTCTTGTCAGAGTTGTGTCTCTTTGCTTGTGTTGCTTGACCTTAGTGCAGCTTTTTATACCATTGATCATAATATTCTCCTAGAAAATGTTGTTGAAATTAAGGGAACAGCTCTCTTCTGGCTCAAGTTTTATTTGACTGATCATTATCAGTAACTGATGGTGACTTCTTTATGCATACTAAAATTTGGTTTTCGACAAGATTCTGTTTTAGGCCCACTGCTCTTTTCTCTATACATACTACCTCTGTGTACCTCTGTGTAAGAAAGTTGAGGAGTGTGTAAAGGAAATATAACACTGGATGCTGAGTAACTTATATCTACTTAATTCTGATAAGACAGAAGTACTTCTACTAGGACCATAGGCAGCTAATACAATGTTTATGAAAAATTGTAGAAGCAAGCTTTCTGATAGCGTAGTAACTCTGGATGGCCTTTCTGTTTCAGCAGTGAAAGACCTGGGTGTGATTGTTGACTCCAGTCTCTTTTTGATGTTTATGTAGATAATATTTCTAGGATAGGCTTTTTCATCTCAGAAGTATTGCCAAGATAATGCCAATACATAATGCAGAAAAACTAGTTCATGCTTTTGTTACCTCTAGTTGGACTGCCTTGCTGTCTGGATGTTCCAGTAGCTGTATAAACATGTTCCAGTTAGTCCAGAATGCAACAACCATTACTAGAACTAAGATATGAGCACATCACCCCTATCTTATCCACACAAAATTACACATTGATTATAAAATACTGCTCATGACCTACAAAGCACTGAATGGTCTCACACCACAGTACCTGAGTGAACTTTTGGTCTTGTGCTGCAGTACCTAAGCAAACCTTTTGTCTTATATAATCTGCGCTGCCTCCTTTGATCAAAAGGTGCAGGCTCTTTGTTGGTACTTAGAATAATGAAGGCTACAGCAGAGGGCAGAGCTTTTTCTTTCAAAGTCCCACAGTTATGGAACAGTCTTCCAATTCGGGACTCAGACACTGTCTCAGTCTTTAAGTCTAGGTTGAAAACCTATTTGTTTAGTCAAATTTTGTTAATAGGTTTTCTCTTAGGTAAAGCTGCAGATGTGGAGGGTTCATAGGCATTGAGTGTTTTGGGATGTTTGGATGCTGTTGCCCAAAAACCTTCTTGCATTCACTCAGGTTTGTTGACGGGGGAGTGGCTGGCTGCTTTATGTCCCAGGGCATCCTTATGTCTGTGTTAATCTTCTGGCTCTCCCTTTTGCTGTTATGCTGTTATAGCTAGTCTTGCTAGCAGTGTATACCTTCTTAAACCATTACAGGACATCTAATCTATGTTCTCTCTCTCTCTCTCTCTCTCTCTCTCTGTTGAGCTAAACATGCTACTCCTGCTTCCTGATGAGATTGCTGTGAATGGTACCACACAGGCACCCTAAAGATGGCTGTGGCTGTTCTTACTTGGATAGCCTAAAGATTGTACTTGCTAAAACAGTTTATGCTCAAGTTTCAATGGGCTTGACCCATTTTTTATTGTTTTGCACGGGAATGTATGTGCTCATGAATATACGTTAGCCTGAATCTCAAGGGAACACAACAATAATGATAATTAAAGACAAATTATCAAAGACCTGTTGTCTGTTACCCTCACTCAAGTTTCCCATAGCCCTGGAAATGGCAGAGACTGTTTTCAAATAAGTTTTCAGGTACTATGGTATACCTGAGGATGTTTTGTCCAATCGAGGTGTACAACTCATGTCCCAGTTCAGAAAAGCTTTCTGTTATCAACTGAAAATCAGTCTCACATGCCACCTGCAGTTAAATGGTCAAGTGGAAAGACTAAACCAGGAGATTGGAAGAGTCCTCAGATCATATCAAATTTTTTTGAATTGTCAGATGTGCCAGCCATCAATAAGTGGATGCATTGAAGTAAGCAGACCTGGGAGATGGCTCATGTTAGACTATAGTGAGCAGTTAGAAGAAAAAAGATCCAAGCAGATCAATAACAACGTCCACACCCACCATTCTGACCTGGACTGATGGTCTGGCTATTGATTTTAAACTGAAACTACCATTAAAAAAGTCCACAATTCAATGGTCCACTCTGTCCTTTACATCCTTTAGAATCCTTAAGATTAGATTTGCCTGCCCTGTATTATTTTGCACAGACTTTCCATGTCTTTTTCTTAAAACCTGCTGTTATCTCGGCACAGGGGCAGACAGCCAGAGCTGAGCCACCACCCCTTCTAGACATTGAGACTGGCATATGCTAAGTCTGCTGGAGTGGGAGGAGTATGGGCCAGAGAAACTTTCCTGGGTCTCCTCTGAAAACATCCTAGATCCTTTTAGTTTCAGACTTCTGACAGGAACATCTGGACAGATCTGCTATCCAGACATTAGATTAGATATTGACGAAGGGATGGCATGGCTTTTCTCCTCCCTGCCAGCAGAAGTTGTATTCACCAGAATTCTAGCATGACCTTGGTCATCTCACTTCCTTACCACTTCCTGGATCTACACTATATAAACTAGTCATGGACACTGCCATATTGCGAAGTTTTGCTGTTCAGTTGTGTTTGTGCATGTTCTCAGGTATGTTCTTTTGTTTGCCTAAATGTGTTTTGAGCCTTGCTATATTTATTGGATTTGTGTACTGAATAACCCTCTGGCCTTGATACCTGATTGAACTCTGCCTGCTTCTTGACTTTGCTTTTGAATTGCATTTTGAAATATGTTAGCCATTGTGTTTTTATTAAAACTTCAACACATGGATCCTGATCCTGTGTCTGAGTCTGCCTTGTTACAGGTACATCATTCTGATTTGTTAGTGTAATCTTGTGCAATTTCTGTTTTGGTGAAGGAAATGGTGAAATGGCTAATGATGGAAAATGGCAAAAGAATTATTAATACTAAATTATGCTGACTTGAAAGATTCAACAATCAGAACAAAAGTATGTGTTTATTAAAGCCATCATCTCATTTCAGTTCAGAAAAAAAATCTTTGGAATAATGTTATAAATAATGACTGTGAGTTTCACCCTGCTTTTCTATGTTTGCTACATAAAATTCCAATTTTAGCTGAAACCATTACTACATTTGCTACAGGCTGTCATACTGGAACAGGTTTGTGCTCGATTCCTTAAGTCCACATGTTTGAAACACAATCTGGCCCACAGCCTCAATTCATTCAGCCCTGGTGAACTTGGAACAAATAATACTGAAATGTCCTGTAATACACTACTCCTCAACATTTTCACACTGTCCAGAATTCGCAGCAGATCCGCCATTCTACAGTGTATGCAAGCTTACATCTCACAGTGCTTAAATAAAACCGACGAACAGCAGCGTTTTTCCCCATCCGAAGGGTAGTTAAGCTAAAACAACGTATACAGGTACACTCCGGTTTCTATGGCGGCTGGCTTGACAGTGGTGTGAAATGCTGGTTAAAACCAGTTCCTCTGTGCTGCCTGTGTAAGTACACTTGTGTCTAAAAATGATTCAGAAGCATGTCGTGTGTTGTGCTGGCAGTGGCATAACCATTTTAGTGGGATTAGGAAATATACAAAATAAACTCACAATTATTTTCCTGATCTGTACAATTAAATTGCTAAGTGCGACATGCTTGTGCATTTCAGGTGGATGTCAGACAGTAGTAGGAGCAGGGATGACAGATTTTGTATTGAATTATTTAAGGCACAATCTACCATCAAATTACACCTTCTGTTATAAATGCTTTTATTACTTTTATTGCAGTAAACTCTAGCAGGCTAATTCACTGGTTCTAATATAATATCTCTGTGCTTATAGCTATCTGACTAGTAGCTTTCAAACAGACACAAGAAAAATGCATAATCCCAATTGGCTAATCACACCGAAAAAGCACACAGAAAATCAAAGTTAAAAAATTGAAATTACAGGCTGATCCAACTTGCATGAATTTCATCACAGCAACTCATAATCATACATCATAGTGTGTATGGCCCCCACGTGTCCTGTATGCACTCCCGACAATGTCTGGGCATGCTCCTGATGAGATGGCGAATGGTGTCCTGGGGGGATCTCCTCCCAGACCTGGATCAGGGCATCAGTGAGCTCCTGGACAGTTTGTGGTGTTACTTTGCCTCTTTGGATGCTCCGATAAATAATGTCCCAGAGGTTCTCAATTGGATTCAGGTCTGGGGAACGTGATGGCTAGTCAATGGCATCAATGCCTTCATCATCTAGAAACTGCCTACACACTATGGCCACATGAGGCCGGGCACTGTCCTGCACCAGGAGGAACCCAGGGCCCACTGCACCAGCATAAGGTCTGACAATGGCTCTGAGAAATTAATCCCGGTACCTAACAGCAGTAAGGGTACTGTTGGCTAGCAAGTGGAGGTCTGTGCGATCCTCCAAGTATATTTCTCCCCAAACCATCACTGACCCACTGCCAAACTGGTCATGCTGGATGATGTTGCAGGTAGCATAACATTCCCCACGGCATCTCCAGACTCTTTTACTTCTGTCACATATGATCAGTGTGAACCTGCTCTCATCCGTGAAGAGAATGGGGCGCCAATGATGGACCTGCCAATTCTGGTGTTCTCTGGTAAATGCCAGTCGAGCTGCACGGTGCTGGGCTGTGAGCACAGGTTCCACCAGAAGACATCGGGCCCTCATGCCACCCTCATGGAG
The DNA here is from genome assembly GCF_027358585.1 of Pangasianodon hypophthalmus. Lineage (NCBI taxonomy): Eukaryota > Metazoa > Chordata > Actinopteri > Siluriformes > Pangasiidae > Pangasianodon > Pangasianodon hypophthalmus. The sequence continues at coordinate 14,667,579 of NC_069738.1, forward strand.
TCTGTTTCTGACAGTTTGGTCAGAAACATGCACACCAGTAGCCTGCTGGAGGTCATTTTGTAGGGCTCTGGCAGTGCTCCTCCTGTTCCTCACACAAAGGAGCAGATACTGGTCCTGCTGCTGGGTTCTTGCCCTTCTACTGCCCTGTCCAGCTCTCCTCGTGTAACAGTCTGTCTCCCGGTATCTCCTCCATGCTCTTGAAACTGTGCTGGGAGACACACCAGACCTCCTTGCAACGGCATGAATGGATGTGCCACCCTGGAGGAGCTGGACTACCTGTGCAACCTGATTGGGTTGCAGGTACTGCCTCATGCTACAAGTAGTGACAAGGACCCTAACAAAACACAAAACTAGAGACAAATCAGTCAGGAAGGATAAGGAGAGAGCAAGTGTCTGTGGTCACCACCTGCAAAACCATTCCCTTTTTGGTGGTTGTCTTGCTGTTGCCTCTCCAGTGCACCTGTTATCACTTTCATTTGCACCAAAGCAGGTGAAACTGATAATTTATGCTTCCTAATTGGACAGATTGATATCCCTCAAGTTTAACTGACTTGGTGTTATACTGTAATGATTAAGTGTTCCCTTATTTTTTTGAGCAGTATATATACTGTACCTGGTGATCATGGACACCAAGCACATCACACAAAGAAACTGCTATTTTTTTGTCGTTGTTGTCTTGGGGACTCTCAGAAATTTCTCGTACACCAATGAGAGAATTTCATTAAATTTGTAAGCGTAACTGAAATACACATTCTCTTTAAACTGACAGCATAATCCATATTATATAAAAGTGCAGAAACTCAGTGCAAATCAAAAGAGTCGAAGCAAATCATTCAAGGTTTACATTAGTTAGTCTTCTTATGCGTAAATTTACACACACTCTGGACCATGAGCAGGATACAAATGTTTTTTTCTGAAATTACAGGATTTTTTTCATGAGTACCTACTTCCTGGTGGATTTTCTTGAACTGGCCAACTGTTGTGAAGGAGCTTTTCTTCATCAGGGAAAGAATTCTTCTGCCAGTCTGTTCTTTCTTTTTAAGAATGTACCAAATAATTGATTTGGCCACACCTAATGTTTTGCTATCTCTCTGATGGGTTTGTTTTATTTTCTGCCTAATGATGGCTTACTTCACTGGCAGTGACAGCAAATCTCCCGTTCTACCAAATCCCAAAGGTGTGATACTGGATTCAGATACAGTGACTGAGAAGGCCACTGAAGAACTCATTGTCATGTTCATGAAACCACTTTGAGATGACTTTTGCTTTGTGACATGGCACCACCTCCACCAGCCTGGACTTCAGGCCTTCCTTTTACACTGTTCTGTGTAGATGTTTTTAATATTAGGGAGGCTGGTGCCTGTGACTCGCTGGGCATTCTTCACGACCTTCTGGAGTCAGAACAGTTACCATACCAGACTGTAATGACTCAATGATTTTCCTGTAGAAGCTGGTAAGGATCACTGATTGCATACCTGCTTTTTTCATCTTCCTCATGAAGTAGCGGCATTGGCGTGCCTTTTTAGTTAAAAGTGAGGAGTTCAGAGTCCATGTGAGGTCGTTGGTGATGTTTACACCTAAGAACCTGAAACTGGACACCTGTTCCACAGGTGTTCCATTGATGTATATTGGCTGGTGTGTAGATCGTGTCCACCTAAATTCCACCATCATCTCCTTTGTTTTACTGACATTTAAGACAAGGTTATTATCTTTGCACCAGTCCTCAAGTTGTTGCACCTCATCCCTGTATGCCACCTCATCATTAGTTGTGATGAGTCCCACAACTGATCACAATTAATGATCTGGTTGCTCTGATGTTTAGTAACTCAATCATGTATGAACAGGGTGAGTTTGTCCATTAACTTCAGGGGAATAACAGTATTAAAAGCAGAGCTGACAACAGTTGTACATAAAAGTGTTTCTTCTCCAGACGTGTCAAAGATGCACAGAGGAGATGGCATCCTTGGTGGAGTGATAGTGCTGATACGCGTATTGATGAGGGTTTAGAGTGGATGGAATGGAGGCTTTTATGTATACCATGACCAATTGTTCAAAGGACTTCATAATGATGGAGGTTAGCACTATAGTATGATAGTCATTAAAGCATGTGGAGATTGAAACAGGTGGGAACAACAGCTGGGGTTAAGGAGATGTTAAAAATCTCAGTGAACACTTCTTTTATCTAATGGGTGCACTCCTTAATTACTCGTCCTGTGATGTTATCAGGTCCCGTGTGTTTCCTTGGGGAGTCCTTTAAGGAGAGTTCTTCTCACATCCATTGTGGTAAGAGATAGTGTCCAGTTGTCAAAGCTAGATGTTGCTCTTCCTCTCGTTGATGGGTTTGATGACTCAAATCGGGCATAAAAATAATTTAAAGCATCCAGAGAGAGTCGTCCTTATTACAGACAGGAAGGGACTTATTGTTGTAGTCCATTATTGTCATTGTCAAATGCTCTCCACAATTGCTGCAGATCATTGCTTTTGAAGTATTTCTGTACCTTTTGTGCATATGTGGTCTTGGATCTTTTAATGCCAGCATTTAACTTGATCCTGGCTATGCGTAGTGCTATCCTGCAAATCTAGTAATCTAGACAAATCTAGTATGCGTAGTGTACACCACTACATTTCTTGAGATCTACAAAGGTTAATAATTACATGCACCAGCAATCTGTGAGCCTCATAATTAGCAGGTAAATATGCACTAACATGCATTTAACTGCATTAAATGCCAGTCAAACCCACAATCGGCGTTGCCTGGGACACACTCTGACCACATTCAACACAAGCGTAAATTCTCATTTTATTGTCCTTGGTAGTGGCATTCTAGTATATCCTGGTGGAAGCACTCACCTTGCTCCTCTGAGTACGCTCCCATGTTCTCCTTGAATTTATCAAGATGAGCATCAAGGATATGGACTTTGAGAGACATCCTGCAGCCCATTGTGCCGTAGTTCTTCTCCAGAGTCTCAAACAGCTCCACATAGTTTTCAGCTTTGTGATTGCCCAGGAAACCCCAAACCACTGTGACAAAGCTGTTCCAAGCCACTTTCTCCTTCCTAGTGAGCTTCTTGGGGAATTCCTTGCACTCCAACATCTTCTTTGTCTGTGGTCTGAGGACGTCACCAGCTTTGACTTTTGCCTCAGACAACTTTCCAAAGAAGTCTTAAAGGTACTTGAATGCTGCCGACTCCTTATCTAGAACTGTGACAAATTTTTTCATAAAGCCCAATTTGATGGCATCAGCACTTTCCGGGGGTCCACCAATGGCTCCCACCTGATGTTGTTCCTCCCTACAGTGAAATAGTCCGCAGTGGCCAGTCCCGCCTTTGGTAGTGTCCTTTGGTGTCCCTGCTGTCCCAAAGACAACGATAGCAGGGAAACTTGGTAAAAACCTCTTTGGAGACCCATCAGGAATGCCACCATTTTGAAGTCTAAATCTAAAGTGTAATCTAAATTGTGTGTATGGGCTAAATCTGTGTTTGATCCACATTGTAACCTAATGTAATACCTTCATCTTAAATTTTTATCTAATTAAAGTCTAGGGAATATGTACTTGTGTTAAAATGGAAACTATCTAATTTTTGGTGTAGATGCTCACCAATTATAAATAAGAATTCTACCAACATTTATGCAATAATTGGTGAGCATCTACACCAAAAATTAGCATAGATTTGCAAATTTTCAGATAAAAGGTCAATTCTTCCCTTCACTATCTGTCAACTGTTTATAGATTCCAGGGGTCGAAGCTCCCCAATGTTTTTGACCAATGAATGTCATTGACACAGATATTTGCTTTTAGTCTCAAGTGTTCATCATAAAGGGATAACCATTTTCAAATTATTACAGGATTTTTTGGGGGAAGGGTTTTGATTTTTGGGGTTCTTTTTTTTTTTGTTTGTTTTTTGAAAAATGGCTTCACTGTGCCACCCTACTCTCACCCAGGTGTGCAGAAAATTTTCTTGTGCATGGGGTGAACAGTTCCTGCCAGAAAGGCACCTTGGTAGCCTCCCTTTTATGTTTATGTTTGTTTGTTTGTTGCAAACTCTCATTAAAGATTGAAAAGATCTAGTACAATCTACTTTAGATTTATCTGTTTGAGGAAATGTATAGGTAAGGGATCTTGGTAATGTATAGGTAAGCTGATGACTTTGAAGTGGACATTAGTGAAATTAGTTGTAGGCCTGTTGGATTGATGTAAAATATTCTAATCGCTGTACTCGTGTTTATATTTTTTCTTTTTTTTTTTCAAAATGTTAGGCTTCAAACTGTTAATACTGATGAATTGAGTAAAGTCATTTACTCAATCATTTGTCTAATATTTAAAATTTTGTCACTGAATTAAAGTTTGCCTCTCCTCAGTGTGACACATGAAAGCATAAAAACATGAAATTTGAATTTTTTTTTTCCAAATTCCAAGCAAGCTTTCATGCATCTTCCACTGAGGAGAGGCTTCTGTCTGGCCACTCGGCCATAAAGCCCAGATCAGTGGAGTGTTGCAGTGATGTTTGACCTTCTGGAAGTTTCCCCACACATGATCTCTGGAGCTCAACCAGAGTGACCATCAGGTTCTTGGTCATCTCTAGGAAGAGTTCTAGTTGTTCCAAACTTCTTCCATTTAAGAATTATGGAGGCCACTGCGCTCTTGGGAACCTTCAATGCAGCAGAAATCTTTTATAGCCTACGCCAGATCTGTGCCTCACCACAGTCCTGACTCTGAGCTCTGCAGGCAGTTCCTTTGACCTCATAGCTTGGTTTTATGGTTTAGACCTTATATAGACAGATGTGTGCCTTTCCAAATCATGTCCAATCAATTAAATTTGCCACAGGTGGACTCCAGTCAGAGTGTAACATCTCAAAGATGATTCAGAGAAATGGGATGCACCTGAGCTAAATTTCATAGCATTTCATTAAAGTGTCATAGCAAAGGGTCTGAATACTTATGTCAATGTGATATTTCAGTTATTTCTTTTTAATAAATCACAAATCTGTTTTTTGCTTTGTCATTATGGGGTATGGAGTGTAGATTGATATGGAAAAAAATAATAATTTGAAGCATTTTAGTATTATAAGGCTGCAACCTAAAATTAAAAAAAATGAAGGGGTCTGAATACTTTCTGAATGCACTGTATGTTGGGTGAACCATTCAAAGTTGACAACTATAGGATATAAGATTTTCAATAAAACCGTGTACAGTAGCTGACATGATTTTACACTTGATGCCATAGCATGGTGTAGTGCATACATTATAAGCAAAACAAAACTTAAATTTGACTACAGTAGTGTGACTATGTTTTCTACATTTAATTCAAATATCAGTATCAATCAAGGGTGTTTCTGCCATAATTAGTGGGTCCTATTATGCAATGATTATCCACCACTGAGCCTAGAATGGACACAAATGTTGTTCTCAGAGGGTCTTGCAGATTATCAAAATGAATATATTCAACAATTACTTCTTCATCTACAGAAACAACCAGGTTTGAGACGAAGTCCGCAAATTCATGTACAACTTCAGCCCTCGAGATCTGTAATTACTAATTAGTGGAAATGACTTTTTTTGTGGCCACCTATGTTATGTTAGTATAAAGAACTTCAGATAAGTTAAATTCACATCCAGATTTTTGTGTAATCATTATAAATGTCTCCTCCTCTGCAAGTTTCACAGGGTGGTGCATATATACACTATACCACCAAAAGTTTGTGGACACCTGACCATCACACCCATATGTGCTTGTTGAACATCTCATTATATATTTATTCCCCCTTTGCTGTTATAATAAGCTCCACCCTTCTAGGAAGACTTTCCACTAGATGTTGGAGCGTGGCTGTGGGGATTTGTGTTTGTTCAGCTACAAGAGCATTAGTGAGTTCAGGCACGGATGCTGATTGAGGAGGTCTGGGGTGCAGTCTGTGTTCCAGTTCATCCCAAAGATGTTCAGTGGGGTTGAGGTCAGGGCTCTGTGCAGGACAGTCGAGTTCTTCCACTCCAACAACATACAATGTCTTCATGGAGCTTGCAAAATGCTTACAAAAAACATTTGATTGCAAAATGTTGCATCACTTCTGCTGCATGCAAACTACATTTATCTACTGTTCATCTTAAACTGATGTATTTATTTAAAGAGTTTTCACCTGTATGTGACACAGGCTAAAGTTTTGGGTGAAGTCTTTCTTCAGTTTTTGAGGTGTAGTCATTTTTAACTGCTTTCTTGACTCCAAATAGAGAGAGGTCATTTCCTGCCATTATGGAACTTGAACATGAAAGTTATCACTTGCAAATACAGTGCAGCACACAGCACAGTTAACTTAAAGTAAAACCAGACAAGCATATTCAAGAGGACTGACAATGTTGGGACTGTGCCCAAGTTAAAGAACAGCTGTCCATGCTTGACCAAACTTTGACAAAACCAACTGGGGTCCAGAAGTGTGGAAATGCCCAAAGACTCACTAGCCTACTATCAAGTTCGCAGACAACACTACATTGGTCAGCCTGATCAGGATGATCAGATGAGGACGAGACAACCTACAGGGAAGGCCAATAACAACCTCGACCTTAACACACAGAAAACCAAAGAACTGATTGTGGACTACGGGAAGTCCTCGAGGAGCCACAAACACATCCTTGTTAATGGGACTGAGGTAGAGCAGGTCTCTAGCTTCAAGCTTCTGGGTGTCCACATATCTGCTGACCTTTCCTGGAACCTCAACACCTTCTCTCTTCTCAAAAAGGTGCAACAGCGCCTGTACTTTTTAAGAAGAATGAAGAAAACTCACTTTGCTCCTCAGATCATGGTGAACCTCTATCGCTACACAATTGAGAGCATCCTTACAAACTGCATCACAATATGGTACAACGACTGCACAGTTGTGTGACCAGTAGGCAATACAGCAGGTAGTGAAAACTGCTCAACACATCACTGGAACACGGTTGCCCAACATTTCAGAAATTTACCAAAAGCGTTGCTTGTGGAGAGTGAGAAGTATTATCAAGGACACTTCCCATCCCCACCATGGACTATTTGTGCATCTCCCATCAGGAAAACGCTACAGAAGTCTGTGTTGTCGCACAAAGCTTTTTCCCTTCAGCTATACTAATGCTGAACTCAGCTTCCAAGCACTAACTGCCAGCCTCCCCCTAAGCATTAGCAACTACTGTTCTCTGCACTTTGTCAATATTATTAATTACTATTACTTATATTCAGACTGTTATTTGCACATCTGCATTTTTATCCACTGTTTCTACACACTGCATCATATTGCATGCATCATGCTGCTTACCACTACCTTGTATACCGTCCATCTCAACTACCTGCACCATAATTCCTATTTATTCCATTTAATTTAATTGCTATTTGCATTACTGGTATGCATCATACTGTTTACCACTGTACACTGTTAATTTATTGCACCATAACCTTGTCACCTAATTTTATTTACTATTTGCACTACTGGTGGGATGCTAACTGCATTTCATTGTCTCTGTACTCGTACTCTGACAATGACAATAAAGTTGAACCTGAACTTTTGCCCTTGCAACTTGGCCAAAGCCATCACAGTATAGTGGAGAATTAGGTAGTAGGTAGATTTTAGCAGTTGTGAGAAAATGCAGTTAACCCTCAGGTCTACACTTGGATTGTATTCTGTCTCACTTTTGTGTCATTTTAAAATGTTTAAGTGTACTTGCATAGCATTTACTTGCATGGGACAAGGCCTTGAACTTTTTGTCCATGCAGAATTAGTAAACAAACAAGGTTCAATAAGATCAATTTTAAAACCGCATCATACTAGAAGAACAAAGTACATTATCTACATCATCAAGGCAGGTCTGATGAAGCATAGATACAAGATTGGGTTTGAGGATCCCAGAATATATGAGTATTAAAATATTAAATTTATAAAATATAATCCCTAGATTTAATATATTAAAAACAATGTGTAGTGTACAGGCTTAAAACTTCACAAAAAGTTTCTAGGAGCCAACATGACATTTTTTATTCCATTTTCTCAGAGGCATTTGACAAGTGGAAGTGTGTGAGGGCACAAGCACGGTCAGAGGGGTTGCAGCTCATGCTGAAATTGGACCACTTTCTGTAAACTCCACATCACATTCCCACTGAAACATGACTCACCACACAACACAGCCAAGAAATCGTATATTAGAATAAATGGTAGTATCATTTTACATAAGTATTGAGGGAAAACTTGACTCATTTGTAGTTCATAAATCAGAAGGCGAGTCCATTTTAAAGAAAACAAACAAAATCAAAACAAAAACTTCTGGGTTATTGATCAAATCCCAAATGAACAATGGCTTGATATAATATCTATGCATGAAATAAAGCCCAATACATGGAAGCCACACCACCAAAACTAAGAAACAGAAAAAGCAACACATTGAGGATTTAAATCAGCAATCAGATCACAATGCAGGCAAAAAGAAAATACATTAAAAATCACTCATTTGTCAAATATAACCATACGTGATTTTTTTTTTTAACATCTTCATTTTTTTCTGGTAGGGAAAGGAACTGAGAATTGACCCTAAATTCTAACAAATAGTAATATGCCTCTAATTCAAATGTGTCCAAGAGGTAGATCAACAATAGTGTAAGAGGAAGGCGGGGGGGGGGGGACGACAAAACACACACACACACACACACACACACACACACACACACACACACACACACACTTGTGCACTCCTGTGAACACAAGGCACGACACACTGAGCCAAAGCAGAACACGAGTGCCCACGAGGGGCTCAATGTATCGGCACAGATTTTTAACAAGGTAGCTAGAGGCACAAGCTTTAACGCCACCCACCCTTGATTCAGCTGAGGTAGACATTACTACTAGTGTGGAAGCATGAATATGCTCTTTCACCACAATCATATTTACATTCGCATGAAAAAAAAAAAAGAAACTCAGTTTTTCCTCCATATTTCTTCTAAAAGATTCATTATTTTTTTTTCTTGCTTTTCTAATTTTGAATTAAAAAAAAAAAAAAAAAAAAAAAAAAAAAAAAAAAAAAAAAAAAAAGTTCACATCCATTTCTACATTACTGCTGGCTATAAAGAAGCATCCATTAGTATTGTAACATCAAAAACATTTGAAACAGTGACTCCCCCAACCCTCACCATGCAGTGACGGACACTCAACACAGATGTCTGCAGTGTGGAAAAGCCTGGTGTGATGGAAGCCAGCCCACAAATAATGTCAAAAATAAAGGCTGGGAAAAGAAAAATGAACAAGTACCACAAAGGGCTGGGCTGTGATAATCTGATGAAAGCGCATCAGTGTGTTACAGCAGGACTTAACACGATCCCTGAACGCTGAAGCTAATCCCTGAATGCTAACTTGATGTTTGTGGGGAAAATGTACCTGCCAAAATGTTATAATTGCTAAACTAAATGGCATTGCTGCAATATGTATGGTCAGCATTTTTCGGCATCTATATCCTGTTTTTTGATGTTTCCAGAAGATGGTGGCTCCTCGGCAACACTGAGGCGCTTTACAATATTCCTATCTGCAAACAGCAAGCCCTCAAACCTCACACCTACCTACGTGCAGACATTCTTATGTACAGTTATTAGCTGTCTGCATCATAAACGTGGGGCTCAAGGTTCTTGTGTTAACAGCAGACTTTTACTTTTTCTTAAAAAAATAAAAATGTTCAAGAACTATTTAGGTTTTATAAAGTATACAAAATACCACAAAGCAAAATAAAAAAGAAAGGAACATTTTTTTCCATATATCATTTACTTCTTTTTTCTGAGGTACTCTAGCCTGAGGTAGATCAGTAAAAATGCATATTAACTTGGTTTCCTGGCTAACACCAATCAACACTTCCTGTAATCGTTAGTGGCAGTGTTGTTCTGCCACCTTTCATATTTCATCTGGTATCTATATATAATTATTTTCTTTATAAAATGCATCTGAATTTATAAAATGCCATTAGCAATACTAGGACAAAATATTTCTGACCACACCACTTCTAGTCCCATCTCATACCCAGAGCTTTCAGGACCCCACCCCTAGCCAGGCTAGGAGAGCAATGCCTTGACTTTTAGATGAAAAACTCAAAACCAATAAACAAAAAAGTAGCGTTAACAGGGAAAAACAAGAGGAAAAATATAGAGAGCGTTGTGCAGTTACCACACTACGGCAGTGAAGGGGAGACTAGTTTTCATAGCCGTGTTTTCTCATGTTTAGAACAAAACATTCTCAGAGAAAATCTGGGAGGTGGGTGGGGTGTAAGAGTAGGTGGGGTCAACTCCAGAGATGGGCACATCCCATGTCTGCTCTCTTGTCCATCACCATGCACTTGGTGAATCATTTCCTCCGTGGTATTGGAGCCCCAGTAGGCGAGGATTTGGGCTGCTGCCGCCTCACCTGTGAGAGGATCTCCTGAATCTTTCGCTGAGCCAGCTATGAAAGGAGATGCACACCCATCAATAACCCACAAATATATACAGTTAATAAAACAGATCTAAGAAATGGCAGCTTTGTTATAGTTTGTGAAACTTTCAAAATGCATTTTAATATGGTAATAAATTAATACCAGAAAGCATAACTGAACTTATACAACAGGGGCTACATTACCTGGCTTGCATAAAAGTGGCCAGTAATCTTCACTACCACTTGGTCATTTTCATCCGGTGTCTGATCGCGGGGGACGACCACCTCTGCACTAGTTAGGTTCTGTAGTTCATTCACCTATACAGGAATGTGACAATTTTGATCATGAAAGGCAAAAAAAAAAATGTTTATTTCAGAGAGTTTTACAACAGCTGAAACACACTGGTTTGGCTATTGCTCCTTAGGATCTCCGGTTATTGCTGTTCAAGCATCACTTTACACCACAAGTGATTGCTTTAAGACTACAAGCCCGGCTTCCACTAAAATTTCATTAAAATGTGGCAAAGAAATGTTTAAAATATCTATAATATTTATCAATCTTGGTGGAATTCAATATTTTATTAAATCAAATGATCAGCTCGCACTGCAATATCGTTTTGTTCATTCATTAAACTTGAACCGTTTCTAGCAAACAGCTTGCATGAAAATCATCTTTGAAGCCCTGACACAGAGCTAATACACAGCTATTGAGGCCAGGTGTACTCATGTACTCGTGGTCTCATGTACCATGGTTTAAATGGATTGAAAGGTTAATGTTCATTGGACAACAGGCTTTCAACAGTCATTTTGAGTCCTGCCCAGACACATGGCTTCACTGGGAGTGAATGGATTGTGGGTGGTTGCATATTGTACAGAAAAACACATCTAGACGTTATTAGACAGACTCGTTTGGAGCCTGTTGTAGTGGTGTAATTTGTAAATGTCTTTAATAAACTGCAAGTATAAAGTTCTGTTTATTTGCATTATTTCATTTCTGAAATTTTATGTTTATAAGTCTAGCTAGCTGCCACTTCCTTCTTCAGCTAGCAGCTTCGCAGACACTGTTATTGCAGAAATGGCAGACAATTACCTGATTTTAGAAAAAATGTCTTTTGATGCTCTTACTTATAAGGAGAGACTGAAAAATAAACACCAAAAGCTCTTGATTCAAAAGTTAGGGAGTCAAAAAAGTCCTTTTAGCTGTCTTGGTACATTAAAATTGGCTGTGTTTATTTTTTTTTGTCTTAGATTCCAAAATTCCTGTGAATGAGTGATAACATGTTAGAACGAATATACATTCACCATCCACTTTAATAGGAACACCTGCAGAGGGTCTGCAGGCTGAAACACCTTGTTGAGAGAGATCAGAGGAGAATGAGCAGACTGATCTGAGCTGACAGAAAGTCTACAGTAAATCAAATAAGCACTCTTTCAAACCATGGCAAGCAGAAATAGCATGCACAACACATCAAACATTGAGGTGGATGTGCTATAACAGCAGAAGGCCACATCAGTTTCCACTCCTGCCAGCCAAGAACAAGAATCTGAGGCTATCATGGGTACAGACCCTCACAAACTGGACAGTTGAAGACAGGAAAATGACCAGGTGTAGCCCATTCACCACAAGGTTCAATGTTTTGTGCATGCCAAGATGCTTTTCTGCTCACCACGGTTGTAAAAAGTGATGAGTTGCTACATCCATCCTGGCAGCTTGAACCAATCTGGCCATTTTCCTCTGACCTCTCTTATCAACAAGGCATTTCCACCCATAGAAGTGTTTTGTATTTCACATCACTCTGTGTAAATTCTAGAAACTGTTGTGTGTGACAACAGTTGTGTTGTCTGTTCTAAAATAGAATAGCAGTTTCTGAAATACTCAAACCAGCACATCTGGCACCAAGAACCATGCCACGGTTAGTCACAGATCACACTTTTTCATTACTTTTTTCTAATGTTTGATGTGAACATTACTTGAAGCTCTTGACGTGTATCTGCATGATTTTATGCATTGTGCTGCTGCTACATAACTGGCTAATTGGATAACTGCATAAATGAGCAGGTGTACAGGTGTTCCTATTAAACTGGATGGTCAGTATATTTATGTAGGTGTATACATACAGTCAGGTCCATAAGTATTTGGACAGTGATACAATTTTCCTAATTTTGCCTCTGTACACCACCACAATGGATTTGAAATGAAGCAATCAAGATGGGATTGAAGTGTAGACTTTCAGCTTATATTTCAAGGGGTTTAACAAAAATATGGCATTAACCGATTAAGAATTACAGCCATTTTTTATTTTTTTTTTAAATACAGAGTCTCTCCATTTTCACAGGCTCAAAAGTAATTAGACAATCAAATATTAGAATTTTTTTTAATACTTGTAAGCAAATCCTTTGCAGTCAATGACTGCCTGAAGTCTGGAACCCATGGACATCACCAAATGCTGAGTTTCCTTCCCTTGAGATGCTTTGCCAGGCTTTTACTGCAACCGCCTTCAGTTGCTGCTTGTTTGTGGGTCATTCTGCCTTCAGTTTTGTCTTCAGTAAGTGAAAAGCAGCTCAACTGGGTTGAGAACATGTGACTAACTTGGCCATTTAAGAACACCGCATTTCTTTGCCTTAAGAAGCTCTTGGGTTGCTTTCAGGGGTATGTTTTTGGTCATTTTCCACCTGCACTGAAGCGCAGTCCTAGCAGTTTTGCATTTGACGGAATCTGAGCAGAAAGTATAGCTCTATACACTTTAGAATTCATCCTGCTACTTCTATCGGCAGTCACATCATCAATAAACACCAGTGACCCAGTTCGATTGGCAGCCATACATGTCCATGCCATAACACTGCCTCCACATGTTTGACAGATGATGCGTTATACTTTGGATCATGAGCCCTTGCTTTCCTTCTCCCTACTCTTCTCGTCCCATCATTCTGGTACAAGTTAATCTTGCATCAGGACTGGTCAGGGTTTTTTTTTTTTTTTTTTTTTTTAAAAAGCAAAGTCTAATCTGGCTCTTCTGTTCTTGAGGGTTACCAGTGGTTTGCATCTTGAGGCAAACCATCTGTATTTACATTCATGAAGAAGTTTGTTGATTGTAGACTAACAATAATATGCCTACCTCCTTGACTGTTCTTGACTTGGCTTGATGTTGTGAAGGGGTTTCTGTGATCATCCACTTTAGTTGCCTTCCGTGGTCTTACAGGCCCTTTTGGTGTTGCTGAGGTCACCAGTGCATTCCTTCTTTTTCAAAATGTACCAAATTGTTAATTTGGCCACTTCTAAAGTTTCTGCCGTCTTTCTGATAGGTCTGTTTTTTTTTTCCAGCCTAATGATGGCCTCCTTCACTTGCATCGACACCTCTTTGGACCGCGTATTGAGAGTTCCCATGAACAGCTACCAAAAGCAAATTCAATGCTTGGAATCAACTCCAGACCTTTCATCACCTTTCATCTGGTCATGAAACACTGCTTATCAGTCAGTTGTCCATTTACTTTTGAGCCTGTGAAAATGGAGGGACTATATAAAAATGGCTGTGATGTTTAAACAGTTAATGCAATATTTTTATGAAACCCCTTGAATTAAAGCTGAAAGCCTACACTTCAATCACATCTTGATTGCTTCATTTCAAATCCACTGTGATGGTGTACGAAGTCAAAATTACAAAAACTGTGTCACGGTCCAAATACTTATGGACTTGACTGTATACACAGTACTGGGCAAAAGTCTTAGTCCTATTGTTTTTAGTACAAACTGTTATAGATTTTTACTTTATGACAACCATCAGTTTTTCAGCACAAAATTAAATGTTATGGAAAATGTATTTGTATGTCAGTAAAGAAAGTAGCAGATTACATAAGAGACACTTTTCAGAGAAAAAAAACATAATGAAGGCTGCTGGGTTTCGCTGCAAAAGTAAGAAGCAAGTGTGACAGTCAAAGACTCCAGAAGAACTGTGGCTGCTTCTGCAAGATGCTCAGTAACACTTACAGCTCATTTCCTTATAAAACTGCATATGTTGTACCCCAAGACTGGAATTTAAGTAAAGGATCATCATACCAAATATTGGCTTTGTTTTTAATGTAGAAACATTTAATTTCATTATTTTCACAGGCATCTTTGCTCTGCTGCATTTCTTTGCATGTGCATGAGACTTTTGCACAGTACTGTGTGTGTCTGCGTGCATATATATATAATCAATCTTTCTATTAGATAGTTGTGTTTCCCCATTTTGATAACCACCAGCCTCCAATGCTTTACATCATATTAGAATATCATGCAACAATTAAGGCTGGTATAAAAGGTGCAGGAACACGCTCCCTTGCACACTTCCTGCTGCTTTAACGACAACTGATGTAGATGACTGATCTTGTGAGACTGACCCTTATTTTTAAACTCAGTGTGAAACAGTTTAAGCATGCATTACATTGAGGAAGCACATTTGAAAATATAATGCTTCATGCATTATATAGTTCAGAAACATCCTACCACTAAATAGGTCCTTTACCGTTTTGCCCCCTTTACCAATGACCCTTCCAGCAGCAAATGATGGCACTTTAATGTGAGCTTCTAGTTTGACCTCCTCCTTTGGCCCAAAAAAGTTCTCTTCCTTCAGCTTTCCAAAGATACGTCCCTGAGCCTGAGAGATAAAGAGAGAGAGTGAGATAGACAGGGACTTTCATCCGTCATCAATTATGAGAGGTGTTAAGTAGAGGAGCCATGAACATTATTAAAACTGAGTAGCATTTTTCAGTCATCCTTGCATGTGAAATTAATTACCAAAATTAATGACTGGCAGGCCCAAACACCAAGGGTGCAGCAGAGTGCTTCAAGAGCAAGTACTGGCATGTGGATGTTATGTCACATCACTGAACATACATGTGAACATGCATTGAGCAACAGTGCATAATGTCACATTGATTAACACGTTAATTGCTTGCCTCGCCATGGCAATGCTGTTCCAGATGTACACACTGCCTTTCCTATTTAATGTCAAGGATATATTGACATCATTCTGATTATACGTGCTAGGACTGATGAAGAGAAGTATTAAAAAGGTTTGCATATAAGCCTCACTTTCTGTTGCCAGATGGTGGCACTATTGGCAATCAATATTGGCATGTGCGTGTGACTATGCCCCATCACTGAAAAAAAAATGTGAACCTTGGGCCATATTGCATGATGTGCTTTTCCTGTGCCATTTGCTATGCCATTTCCTGTTTGTGCAGCATAACCTGTTAATTGGTTGCCTTGCCATGGCAATAAAATTTAAGATTTCAAAAATTCGTTCACAATTTAGCATTGTGGACATTCACATCGTGCTGACCCAGTTTGGTTTGAATCTGATGAATCCCCTAGGAGGAATATTTCAAAGTTTGACACCTGTTAAAATGCACAAAACCCAAAATGGCTCACTTCTGTTGTGTGGAGTTAATGGATGCAATTGTGAAACTTGTTTAAGTAAACCCATATGCCTAACAAATTTGGTGCATGCTGGTGAAACTGGATGCTCAGGTTCAATCTTTTGCCAGATCCCGATGACCAGCATTTGCGATGTGTGTGCTATGTTTTGTGATTTTTTTTTTCCCAAGCACCTCAAAAATGCAAAATAAAATAATTAATAATCCTAACCAAGGTAATAGGGCACTGATTTAATAAAATTAGTTATAATTTAGTTTTGACATTAGACAAGGACTTAAAAGATTTTGCAGTCATGTAGCTTACCTACATCAAGATGTTGTTTCTCCTATCTGATAGATGCCAGGCTTTGTTTTATTTGAAACAGCTGGGTAAGAAATGTGCTTAGCATGACACTGACAGTTTAGAGGAGTTTGTCTCTTAAAATCAAGAAGTCAAATTGAGAAGTCTCTAGTCAGATAGGGAGATCCTGTGGACTGCTCAAACTCTGTTGCTATTAAAGCAGTAGCTACACCCTACAACTTCACACTTGCATCCTCTAATTAAAAACAAACTGGTCAGAAAATACATTTTAAAAACTGGCTATACAGTTATCTAAACTTTGTGCTTTTCTGAGATCTGCAACTCCAAGAAACAGCTATACCATAAGCCCAAGCAATTGGGATGATCATTATTATTAAGCTATGGGAGAGTTACATATTTTTAAAGATATGGTACATAGCTTGGCTAACAGTGTTAGCAAAACAGCAGTGCCTGCTCTAGTAGAAAAACTACAAATACAAAGATGCTTCATGACAATGCCTAATGTTAAAAGGGATATAAAACTTTAATTTATTTATTTATTTTTTTAAGGGGCATGATATCACTCCAAGAAGACTACACCAATGCCATGGAGTACCTCAGTGAGACATTTTTTCCATTTAACAGTTAGCATAATTCATTTTTCATAAAATTGCAAGATATAATTTCCTTACGAATGTAAATAATCCAGACATTGATTAGAGTAAAAAGAGTACAAAATCTGAATTTTGTGACATTTGATATTACTGAATCCTTCCTTTATATATTAACCTACCTCACGCAAAAAAAAAAAATTTAAAACACAAAACACACAAAAAGAAAACTACTGATTCCCCTCCAACACAGACACTAGTGCTGATTACTAGCACTTCTGCACCAAACTCATTAGCTGGAATAACAACCACCAGCTGCTAAATAAAACAAAAAAAAAAAAAGAAACATCTGTCCAATCACTGTAACATTAGAAAAACTGATAGCAGCTATTAGAAACAGAAACGAATCATATTTGGACACCTGGCCCCTGTTGCTGATTCCGCCAATTAAAAATATTTCTAAGGTGATTACCACCAAATGCTCTTATAAATCTGTAAGTAAGAGTAACACTGGGTAAATATGTCCTTGACTCACAGTGTTCTGTATCATTATATCAAAAAGTGCTATTCAAAATTAATTGCAAACTTGTTAGTGCAAGTCAATATGAAGTCATTCTGGGAGTCTTGGATCCAGTTGTCTTGCCCTTTAAGATAAAGCAGTATTTTAATTGTATAATTTTTTAATTTTAACTTTAATTGTAGCATTTATAAAATTTTACGATGTCAGTTTAAAAAAATTTAACATTAAAATTGTGCCAGTCTTAACTATGCTTATTTTTAAAGAATATATACAGTTGAGTCTATAATTACTTGGACAGTGACACAAAATTTGTAATTTTGCTTCCATACACCACTGCAATGGATTTGAAATGAAGCAATCAAGATGTGATTGAAGTGTGGACTTTCAACTTTGATTCAAGGGGTTTAACAAAAATACTGCATTAACCGTTTAGAAATTACAGCCATTTTTTTTTTTTAAAAACAGTCTCTCCATTTTCAGATGCTCAAAAGTAATTGGACAAGCTAATATGCCCATGCCATAACACTTCCACCACCATGTTTGTCAGATGATTTGTTATGCTTTGGATCATGA
This sequence comes from Pangasianodon hypophthalmus, assembly GCF_027358585.1. Taxonomy (NCBI): domain Eukaryota; kingdom Metazoa; phylum Chordata; class Actinopteri; order Siluriformes; family Pangasiidae; genus Pangasianodon; species Pangasianodon hypophthalmus. The sequence goes on from NC_069738.1 coordinate 14,685,376, forward strand.
GCTCTTCCTTTCCTTCTCCATACTCTTCTCTTCCCATCATTCTGGTACAAGTTGATGTTGGTTTCATCTGTCTAAAGAATCTTATTCCAGAACTTTTTTTTTTTGAAGACGTTTTCTAGCAAAGTTTAACCTGGCCTTTCTGTTCGAGTGTTACCAGTGGTTTGGATATTGAGGTATTTACATTCCTGAAGGCGTCTCTTGATTGTAGATGTTGACAGGGATACGCCTACCTCCTCCAGAGTGTTACTGACTTGGCTAGATGTTGTGACTGGATTTTTCTTCACCAAGGAAAGAATTCTGTGATCATCCACATGTGGACATGTGGTCTTCCAAGCCTTTTGGTGTTGCTGAGCTCACCAACACATTCCTTCTTTTTCAAAATGTACCAAATTGTTGATCTGGCCACTCCTAAAGTTTCTGCTATCTCTCTGATAGGTCTGTTTTGTTTTTTCAGCCTAATGATGGCCTCCTTCACTTTGAATCGACACCTCTTTGGACCACATATTGAAAGTCCCCATGAACAGCTACCAAATACAAACTGAAAGCCTGGAATCGACTCGACCTTTTATCACCTTAATGTATAATGAAATAAGGAAACAGGTCACACCATGAAACTGCTCATCAGTCAATTGTCCATTTACTTTTGAGCCTGTGAAAATGGAGGGACTATGTAAAAAAAAAAAAAAAAAAAGGATGTAGTTCCTAAACAGTTAATGCAATATTTTTGTTAAACCGCTTGAATTAAAGCTGAAAGCCTACACTTCAATCACATCTTGATTGCTTCATTTCAAATCCATTGTGGCAGGCAAAATTACAAAAACTATGGTCACTGTTCAAATACTTATGGAGCCAACTGTACAGTCAAGGATATTTTAGTACACGGCCTTGACTATGGATCCTAGACCTATCAAACTGAATTTTGGTGGCTGACAGAGGGCTACAGGATGTGTCTTTATCTGCTCACATGTTCAGTACCTTGAACTGGGCTTCTGGTGGTCCTGAAATAATGACCATCCTCTGCTTGGCATCCATCCCATCAGCTGGAGCAATCTACACAGTGGAATTTAGAAAGGAAGAGAATAAAAATGCTTTAAAAAAAAAAAAAAAAAAAAAAAAATCCACTACACTTAAACATTAATTTTATTGTCACCTACTTTTATTGACGCACCAGCAAAACGGCTGAGCTGCTTTATATGCTGGCCCTGCTTCCCAATGATGGCACCCACTGCCAGTGCTGGGATAAAGAGATGCACTGTCTCTGACTCAGGCTGCTGCTGACAAAGAAAGTGACTGTACATACTTTCATATGTAAACAAATAAGACCTCATGTACAGTCAGGTCCATAAAAAAAATGACTGCAATTCCTAAACAATTAATGCAATATTTTTGTTAACCCCCTTGAATTAAAGCTGAAATGTCAATCACATCTTGATTGCTTGATTTCAAATCCATTGTGGTGGTGTACAGAGGCAAAATTACAAAAATTGTGTTACTGTCCAAATACTTATGGACCCAACAGTATAATGTAAACATGGTACAGAATGTCAGGCATGACTGAGGTCCACAGGTCACATATGTGATCCTGAGTTTTCAAATAAAAGGTTCCTGTTCTTATTTTTATTCCTGAAACAATAAAAATTGTGTGGGATCAAAGTCTGTACCCCTCCGCTTGTGTAGAATTTTCTAAAAATGTGAGGTTTGAAGCGAATTGCACACCATGTCAAATTCTGGCACAAGCAGAACCTTAAGTCTGTGAACAAGGTTCATCCTTGCTAACTCTCAGACAAAACAGCCAAATGTGTCTGCACATTTTTGACAACTGGCAAAATGCTCTAGTCCACTTCCCAGCTATAACAATATAATGCAGATTGCTTGGAAACACCGATTCACAGCTGTACCTATAAAGCCAGGCAAAGCAAAGTCACATGACTGGTTGCATAATGATGCTTTACATGCCAATCTTTCATATCCAAATGCATAAAACTGCTTTGAAGTGTATATTATAAAAGTATGTTAGAAAGCATGTTATCAAGCAATCAAAAGTCACCAGCATCTGCCCCGGATAAATCCCACACACTAATCGGTCCACACATGCAAAGGTGACAAGTTCAAGGTATTCTGATGGTGTAGGTGGACGAAGTCAAGCCATCACCTGGTCCAACTTCATTTACATACATCTCACACATACAAATACAGCACACAGTTTACCATGCTGCATTTTCTGCAGCTTTGTTACATGGGGGAGTTAGGCCACTTCATAGGATGCAGAAATACAGGAAGCCAAGGGTAACAACTGTGCCCTTTAGCCAATCAGGTAGAGAGCAGCCAACAGCCATGCAATGCATTGTGGTATGAGGGACTTACAGAAAGGGATGGGCTACCACTGGAGGACAAAAACGGCACCTCACTCCGAAACACGCTGCACTACAGGAGAAACACGCATTAACACACAGGCACACTGTTGCCTGCCTGTGCTTTCCTGCTGCAAGCTACACACATTAACACAATAATACTGCAACACTCCATCACAAACGAGCAAAAATACTCACTGGTCTCTCACACACAGTTACTTACTGGAGAGACACAGGACATACACACTTAACATGCCCAGATCATCCTAAAGCCTTCATGCATTCCCACAAAAGCAATTCTTGCAATTTAGAGTGTTAAGATTATGGCTTTTTCTTTCTTCAATGTCCACACCTTTTGTGAGCCTCAGTTTCGCTCACCAAGGTCAATGTAATATGCTAACTGGTCTAAGTAGAAAATTGGCATTACTCCTGTAAGGCTCTGTTCCTTCTTCAGAGTAGAACAATGGACTAAAAGTAAAAGTGTGCAGTGCTCACCAGACTTAAAATGTACTGACCCACTCACCCACACTTACCCCAAAAGATGGGTATCCAGCTTGTGCTCCAGATAAGGGTCCTGGCACCATAGAGGGGGATACTGCTCCTGTTGTCCCACCCGGGAAAAGACCCAGAGCATTCAAATTCAAGCCAGGAATCAGATTAGATTGGAGCTGCAGACACACAAACAGATAAATAAACTAGCGATAAATATCTTATTTAAGCGTTTAGCACAAACTTTAAAAGTGACGGACAGTTTTAAAACACACATCTTTGAGTGTTGCTTTTTGTTTTCTGCTTGACAAATAAATGTAGAGACTGTTTGCTCCCAACATACATTCATGGCAGCTACATCATTCTCATAGGCCTCTCTGATTTTCTTCATGACCTCCTCTTCAGCTCTGGCACATGCCTCTATTGAGCCCTTCACTGTGATTGTTCGCTCTGGGTTATACAGAGTCAGGTCCTGGAGACTGGAGAAAATAGCAAAAGATTACCTACTTGTTAGTTATGGATATTCAGCATCATATATGCTCAGTTTGGCAATAAACATTATGAAACACCCCAGTACTATTTACAAATCACTCACGGTGAGATGGTGATTTTGGTCCCAGTGTCTTGTTCAATTTTTTTCAAATTGCGGCCCTCTTTTCCAATCAGGCGCCCCACAAAGTTATTATGAGCCAAAATCTTCAGAGGAATCTCTTCAGAGCTGTACATGAGATACAAAGGCAGCAGATAAAGAGATACAGAAAATCTATAATGAGAAGAAATACAAATAGGTGCATAAAGATAAGCAAGAGGGCAACTGATCAAATGAAGCTAGTCAGCTTGTGTCTGTGGGTGCGAGTATATAAGAATGTTAACTGACATTTTTGTGTCTAAGGCCTCCTTCTGCATGATCTCCATGATGTTCCTGCAGGCAGAGCTACATCCCTCTGGAGTTGAATGGACTGTTATGGGTTTCTCTGCTGCTCCTGCATTTTCCTTACGATGGATATCAATTCTGCATGTTTGCATAGGGAGGGAAAAATCACAACATTCAGACATTGTCAAAATGCAGAACTATGTTCTAGTGCTATTATTTATTAATTGTACTTGTTAATACTTGTAATGTCTGCAGATATGAGCAAATCAAATCTTTATAAAAAAAAAAAAAAAAAAAAAAAAAAAAAAAAAAAGTAACACCACTACATCACTAGTCGTTCTACAAATGGACAATAAATGCACAAATTTGCTTGCAAAACCTCTGCATACATAAATATTTGCAATGCATAAAAATGCAACCAAAATCATGCTTACTTTGAGTGTGTTTGTTTGGTAATATTGCGAATGGTAGCACCCTCTTTGCCAATGATGGCACCCACAAACTGGGTGGGCACGAGCATGCGCAGCGGAATGTCAGACTGCAGCTTAGGGCGAGTACCCAAAGAGGGTGAGGCCTGGCGTGGTGGGCCACGTGGTGCCCCTCCTCTCCTGCTGCCCACTGCCGGGGGTTCAGAGAGCACAGTCTCATCTGGTATGTAGCACACCTTCAACGCATAGTTTTCCATCATGAAACCATTCAGTTTCTCAACTGCTCTAAAGACAGGGAAGAAAGAGGTTTGAGTGTGTGGGTGGACAGGACATCATGCTTAACATAACTTGCTTTAAATGCAGAGCATCATCATGCTTTCTGACATTTTACAGCTCCAAGCTTGTAGAGTTGGCTTGGTCACTGGGAAGATCAGTATCTACTATTGGCACATCTCAGTATCAATTTGAGATTGTATTAAAAATAGAAAAATGGGATCGAGACAATCCTAATGTGCAATTAAAGACTGACTGTGCCCACTGGGGGAAAAAAATAGAACAGTAAGAGCTTCATCTTGTTGAGAATTTTTCCGTAAGATTGAACATAAAAAGCTAAGGAATAACAAATGGAACAAAAATGGTATAAACATAAAAGCAGAAACCTATGCAAGGCTGATGAGCAAATGCATGGCTTAAAATAAATAAATATATATTTTAGAATCCCCTGTCCGTTTAAAAAAAAAAAAAATTAATTTAAATTAAAAAAAATAATTAAAAAAAAAAAAAAAAAAAAAAGACCCTTTAGCACTGAACACTAAGTCCTGCAATACCTCTGATCTGGCACTGGGTGGCAGCAGCAAAATAAAGCAGCTAGGAGTTTCACACATGGAACGATACAACACAATATCAGACAATGAGTGTTCCGGCTAAACACAGAAAGGGAAGTACTCACTGTCTGGCCTGCTCCTTAACGGCGTAACGCACGTTCACTACGGCTGTCTCCGTGTCCGTGTTGACTACAGAGGAAAAAAAATTTACATTACATCATTTAGAAGACACCCTTATCCAGAGTGACTAAAAGAAGTGCTTTGTAGTCTCTATCAAAAACACATGCTGATAGTACAAATAGGTCAGGGTCAAAGAATACTATCCAGCTAAAACCATGGTATAGATGAGTTAACCTGAAAGTTAAGTCTAAAAGGGTAGAACTGGGTTTAAAAATAAATAGAGATGTCTTGTGAATGTAGTAACCTTGTTCACAACTCTCCACTGTGCCATATTGAGCTAATAATCCATCCAACACCTGCACAAGGAAACAAGAAAAAACAATGTATGAGTAACCGGGCATTAGACACTGGAAAAAAGGAAGTGAGTGACAAAAACTGGCCCATAATATTAAGCACATCAAATTATTGAATCATTTTGTTAAATGTGGCCAGCTCCTCTGTAAGTATCTAAAGTGTCTGAAACATGAAAATGATTAGTTGCTGAAATGACTGGAGGCTTGTCCATAACTCACTAATTTTAGGTGCATTTTAGTTTCACACTCAAAATGACACTGTCACTTACACAACACTGAGCAACTCTTACAATGAATATTTCTTACCTGTGGCACACTTGTTTTAAATAGTGGTGTGCTGTATTGGTATGCTATTTAGTACAGTAGCATACAGTTTTATGTGAAAGAATGAGCAGGAGGAGCGGTGCCTGCAGGCCTAGAAGCACTCACCCCTCTATACATCCACCACTACACACCCACTTCCGGTCTCCTCTTCACATCCTCTTATTGGCTGACGCCAGCCTTACTATGGAAATCTCTTTTGCCACCAAAGAGCTCCAGCCATTGGCTGCTTGAGCGTCAATCATTCAAGCATGTTCAATAGTTGGCTAATGCTGTGTGTATAGGGGGTGGGGTAGCACACAGATGGAGAGCGGAGCCTTGCGAGTGCACAGGGGCAGTGGGTTATAATCCAAGCCAGACTGATCTTGCCTAAACACTGGAAGTGAAAAAGGGGCCTCTTTGCTACGCCGTAGTATATCCCACATACAGATACTCAGACGGCGCAAGCCCTCAACAAGAGCACATACTGCTCCTGGACAAAATGCTAAAGCGCAGACCCATGCTGTAAAACGTGAATAATCACATTGCTGGCTAAAATTCCCTAAGCATGGCCACTGACTTATTCCGATACGTGAAAATAACTGGTAGTTTATTCAATAACTGCATTATTTCTTTTTGACCTATTTAAAAGTTAAAATTGTATTGCTTTAAATATTTGCTCTCTTCAAGCACTTCACTAAAACAGATCAACAAAACCTCTGCATTCCCGAAACAAAATGCATCGTTCTGAAGATCTTGGTTTAAAATCGATAGTTTAATATTAGAAAGTATGGTAACAAAAAGTCAGGTTTCTGCAATAACATGCTGGTTTAAAATAAATAGACCTGCACATTCACAAATTAATTTACGTCAATATTAATTTAAGTCAATAGAGGCTGCGTAGCTTAACATACACGCTAATATAAATGACAGTTTGGCCCAAATTACATACAGATAAAATACCATGATGAATTTTGTAAAACCTGTATTTTATAAGTCACAGTTTAGGCCTAATCACCATGTTGGGAAAGAGCTCAGTCTTGACCACCTTCACAGATGCCACTGGCTTCTGATGGTCAAAGAGCACTATGTTCATTTTTCTTATCTTGGCACCACATAACCAATTTACACATTTCGCCGTTATGGCACGAGTAGTCACTCCTGCATGCCTGGACAGGCTGCTACACTGATGCTTTGCATTTAGTACAAGACGAATTTCAGCCCTTCAATAAGGGTGCAATAACTGATTATGTTTATTAACAGGACAAACTCAAAGTTTATCATTACTATGAAGTGAAGATACTATACCCAGTAAGGCATTAAAAAAAAAGAAAAACTAAACAAGCTGCATTTTCACTGTTCCAAGCAAGAGCACCACTGTAGTATTTGCTGTTAAAAGGCTTAATTTTGCTTTCAATAAATGCAAGAAAATGCTGTCTTTCCCTTTAGTGATGGTATCACAAATATCTTTGCTCATTATAAACATTTTACCAAAAGCCTAATTCAAATCACTAAAATTTAAGGCTTAAGGCACTACAAAAATGTAAATGTGTACCCCCCAAAAAAAGGTTAAAAAGAGCTCAGACAGTGCATATATTCTTTGCTTCAAGAGAATATAGTATGTCAAATACTCTGGACTTCATAGCCAACCTTCTACAAAAACAAAACTGATGTTTCTGTATGCATCTACTAAAATTACAGACATCAACAAACCAGTACATCAAAAATAGTTTTTGTAAATATACTTCAGTTATAATTTTACAGTTGCATTTCCCATTTAAAACTTATTAAAAAGATGAAATCTTGTGAGTGTGTACCAGATTTGCACTCTGCTTATCCACAAACCAGTTCTGCTGGTCATCAGTTTAGAGTAGCAGTTTAGTTAGGCAGAAAAACGTTACAGGGTTGTTTTGATTGTTCTGCTTGAATTCCTTTATTCTCTTCAAAAACCATACGCTGAAATAAAAGACGACCGTTGTTGATTGGATTTTGAAGAGTCTGCATACCATATCTTGGACAGCATTGGCTGTTATGGAAATAAAGACTTGATATGCCCCACCAAAACAACCATTTGGAAAGGACACACATGGCAAGTACAGAATATAGAATCAAATCATGACCCTGAACTCATCTCACAGACTAAGTAACAAGGGATCAAAAATCTCAACGCTCCTAATAGTAACTAGTCCTGATCCTAGTGGCATATGCACAAAAACTAAATTAAGTAGTGTGAATTGCAATTATTCCATACACTGTAAATAAAGCTAAAATAAAGCACTGTCATGTTTAACTTCAACCATTATAATAATCAACAGCAGAATATTAAAACAAACATTTTATCCAGTTCTGATTGTACAAATACTCAATTAACCTAATTATCATTTTTTCTAAATTTCATTAATTCCAAAGCATTGACATTAGGTCTATATATTACCTAGTATATGCCTCATAATTCAACTGGAATAACCTTTGTAAACTTGTAAACTTAATAAATAAATAAATAAAGACTGCTTTGTCTATTAAACATACTCCTTCAGTGGCATGATGTGCACTATTATTTGAACAAATAACTTTTCTCCTGACCATGGGAAAAGGATGAATACAAAATACAATACTCTGGTCCTGCCCTACATGCTGTATTTATTTAAAAAAATAAATAAATAAAAATAAAACTTCATCTTGTAACCAAGTAATATGCTGCATTCAACTAGAGTTCATAACTAGTAACTCCCAGGCTCCAACCATGAAAAAGCAAAGACCAAAACCCCTTTCAACTCAAAAACTTAGTATGGTCTCTTCCTTTCAGGGTATCTCAGAGCTCAGCAAGTGATGTCAAATCAAAATGGCTGCTCAAAGCATGAACAGTAAACAAAGTAGCACTTCTTACCTTTAAATGAGGTATATTGTATACACAAGTATTTGCTTGTGCAACACTGACTATACAGGTCACTGTTGTGAGGAGGTAAATATCACAGTCAGCCAGCTAGCTAGCTTACTAACAAAAGACAAACATGGAGGTGTCCATGTCTTCCCCCCCCCACTTTGCAGCTTTAATGGAGGCCAAAAATGAATTCATTCCAAGCTCAGACTTTCCACTTCCAAGGTAAGTCAACATGGTGGACATATGCTGCATTTAGGTTATGCACCAGCAGCCAAAGGGCCTAGTGGAAGAATCAAATCATTTAGATATCTTCTTAATGAAGATATTTATTTGGGGGGGGGGGGGGGGATGGTGTTCACTTCAATGACAATTGTATCACACGACGTATGGATGGAAGATACAGCTAGTGTTGATGTTTGACACTTTCCTCTTAAAAACTGAGCTATTTGTAATAATAGTGGACCAGGAAGTGATTCGTCAGCTTGGTATAAAATATTCATTAGAGGCATAGCCCCCGTTTTAAAGCATATTTTACTACCTTTATTTCTAGAGCTATAACTTTCTAACTCCAGGCAGCCACACTAATGTTTTATAGGACATCCAAAATTACTTCCCATTTCAGTAATTGTCTGCACTTTAATCTATTTATGAAGGATCATTTTTATGAAAATTTAGGGCTTATAGGCTGAAAATACAAAAATGTAGAAATAAATTTATAAATTCTAAAACCATCTACTTGAACTCAATTGATATAAAATACAAACGAGTATAAAGCAGGTATTTAGATTGCTTCATCTGCTCAAATCTTTTAGATATTCAATAAATACACAAATATCTCAAGGCAGTCAGAAGTGTGTGCATTACTCTCATCTCTGGTGATTTCTGCTGGTGATCAAATGAAGTAGTGAGTTTACTGGACATAAGTAATAGTATTTCTCACAAAAACCTGGCTGCATTTTGAGTAAAATGGGATACTAAAAATTTACAGTTGCCTGCCAAATCACTTGCAGCAATGAAAAAGAATCACTTTTCGCCGTACATTTTTGATGAATCTGCACTAGTACGACTACACTATTTGCACACTTCATAAACACTTTCACTGTGTCATGAGTATCAGAATTATATCTGATTGGGATTATCCAAATATAAATAATATTGTAAATGCACACAAGATGCATTTAAGGCAGATTTAAATCTGATCTCACACCACCTCAAGTGGTCTGAGATACATTTTAGCTACATGTAATACAAGTGGAAATACAGGTCTTTGAAAGCCACATTTCACAAGTGACCCAATAAAATAAGTGCAGAACTTTGAAAAAAGAGATACTAAAAATGTCGGGTGGGGGGTTGGGCAAAAAAATTATTTGATGCAGCAACCATCTTCTAAAAAAACACCACCTCTGAAGTTCTTAATGTAATTAGCTGATTTGCATATTAACACTCAACAGTGCAATCAGATTTCAGTCTGGCCAACTGGAGATATATTTGACTACAAGTGTAAATGCACATGGTTAAAATCTTATCAGGACACAATCTGGATACAAGAATTTTGTAATGCTTAATTGTCTTTTCACACACAGAACAAATAATATGAAAATGCAAGCTGGTCTGACGAATGATGCATTGCGTTAGTGTTACTCCATTCATGAGTTAAAACCGAAAAGACAGGGTAAGAAAGACAGCACACTGAGCCTGTGGTCCTCTAAGGGTTAGCTTCTGTGGGTTGGATTAATTTACGCAGCTGAGTGCTTTGTTATAGAAGTAAATCTAAATCATAATTTATCAGTACTTATATAGCAAACAAAATGGATTACTCCTTTTCACCTCGTTTTCACTGCAAAAGGAACTGTGTAAATAAAAACTTTACAAGAGAAATTTTGGCCAAACATCCCACCAGGAACATCTACTTATTTAGCTTAAGGGTTGAGGAAGATGTGCTGTGAGCAGTGTATTGGAGCAGAATTGGGAAACAGTGATATTAATGCCACAGCTTGTGTTGTCAAGAATCAAAATTGTCTGTTTGAATGTAAGCCTGAATAAGATTAAATATAGCACCATGTCTTAAATTAATCCAGAATTTCACTACTGTCAGCCATCAACAATCTATAGCAAGAAAAGTTAAAGTGTATCATTGTGCTTGGCTATGATTATAACCACAATAGTGCATTTGGGAACTTCACTTCAGATTCACAAATAGCCACTGAAATGGAAGGTTAAAAATGGCTTGGACACATGGCTTGGCTCATTATATTAAAAAAAACTGAATGTATAACAAAGCTTTAGCCTTACTAAGTCTACAGCAATAACTATGTATAATATTTCAGTGCACTAATTAGCCAGTGTGGTCACTTGCTGCAAGAAAGGCTGCTGGTCACCAGTATTTTGAAATACCTAAATATTTTCAGAGCAGACCATAATGAATTTCTCAATAAAAATTATGCACTACTTCATACACGGAAGCAAAAACATGCCACAGGTATTGATATACCTGTTAAAACCAAGAACAAAAAGCAAACACTTTAATCTAGATTGCAAAAACTGAGAACTGTGTAGATGGAATGGAACTGAATGGAAGTGGCTTCTGAATGTGTAATATTACAGATCGTGAACAAATCACAAACTGTAGTAGGGCTGTGCGATTATATATATATATATTATACACACACACACACACACACACACACACACACACACATACAGAGAGAGAGAGAATTATATTTTTTCATGTATCGCCATTGGCAGCTGATTTAAGTCACTAATGTTGGAGCTACTAACGGTTTGCTGTAACAAAAACAAGCATGGAAGAGCATGACAGAGAGAAACTCCCTGCAACATCCCAACACAGAACAGGCATCAGTCTGACAAAAGATGAGGAACTTGTCCCTAAGAAGGTAGGTACTTCTGTTATTTGGATGTGGTTTGGGTATAACAGACACTAAACTAGAAAACAGTCATTTGTAAGGTTTGCAAGGTTTGCCACAAATCAGTCATGAATGCATGCAGTTATTTTGTATAGACAATTTTTTGCATGATTTTTATAAAAGTAATATATTGTGATACCATTTCAAGATATGAACGTATCCATATCATGATATGATTTTGTCCATATCGCCCAGCCCTATACTGTAGTGTAGTGAAATTAATATGCAAGTGATCAAAATCCAAATGTCTGTGTACCAGAATTTATCCCCTTTTAATGCAAAATGGCCAGTCATAATCTAAACCTTTCATTAATCTGAACGGTATAGCGTGAGTCTTGGACAGAGGAGGTCCACAAAGTGAGAGCATTTAAAGATTAGTCCACACCCAAACAGATCTGAGATCAATCCAGTGAGTGAATTTATCTGGTTTTTGATCAAAGTTCATCATATTGCCAACTTTGCTCGACTTAAACGTACACTCACCTCCCATTGCATGTGTGGTGGGATATTCCTGATCTGCAGTTTACAGCTCCTGAGAGAGGAATTTAAAAGAGAATACAACACGTAAATTCAGAGGGAAATATTGACATTACCATGTCACAGCAAGCACATTTACTCCTCAAAAGAATGACCAAGAAACAGCTTGTGTCATGATATGATTTTATAAACAAATCCTTTAGAGCAACTTAAGGAAAAAGAGCAAGCCATGATCAAATAATAATAATATTCAAACTTTAACATCTAAATGGTTCCAATTAGATTCAAAGTTCTGAACAGGTCTAGAAAAATGTATTTAGTTTTGTAACACTGTAGATAATTAAATAAACCTAAATGTAATTAAATTGTATAAAACAGTCTGATGTCATTAAAGCTCAGTGTTTATTTAAAAATAGTTTTAAGGCATTATTCAAAGCATTTTACTTACTGACCTGATAAAATAAAGGTGTATGTTTATGAAAAGCTGTAAGAGGGATTCATGTGAAGCACACTGTATCAGTGGGTATAAAATAGCACATGAATGGACGACCTAGGCCAAGTTTTTGTCTAAACATTTGTGTCTCGCCTCACTCACAAATACACAAATTAAAAAAAAAAAAAATTCAAATACTATGAAGACTTTACTAACATTAAAATACACCAGCTTGTCAAATATAAATATACTCAGACATATTTTAAGACAATTTGCATTTGAAAACAGCCATCTGATCAATCTGAAGGCAGACCTATCAAAAATATACCTTTTTTTTTTTTTTAGCTCATACATCCTATTATAAAATGTTTAATGCTTTAAAAATAAATATAGGATAATTTAACAGCGAGCTCTATATTTTCAGCCTCTTTATGTAATCTGGTCAGTTCTGTCACTACTGTACAAAACAGGACAAAGGTGGGTTGTCAACACCTGTAGTGATAACAAGGGAGCATAGCAATGCCCAAATGCTGCAGATCAACTGTGTGTAAATCCACTGAACTTGAAAAGAAATACTGTATATACAGAGCTGTAATCCTGACGATCTATAATAAAAGCCTGAAGCATATGAACAGTTATTCCATCACAGACATTGTCAGGCTTTATGTACCCCACACCATATTGCGCTTCACCATACACAGACTATGATCACAACGTATTCTGCACGCTATTACTGTTAATGTAGATTGGGGTAACTCATACAATTTTGTAAATGTATCTCTAGTAAGCTTTAAGATTAAACTCCCCCTTGTAAGGCCTCTACTGTAAATTTGAACAACCAGCCTAGCAAGATAAAGTTTAAACTCAACAAACACAAACTTCTAAAAAGTACAAATTATTCCAGTAAAATAAAACCATGTAGGTGGCCAGCTAAGTCCACAAACAGTTTAACATCACAAAGGTTTAAGACAAAAAATCTCTAACAGGGTGACAAAATTAGCATTTTGATTCATGAGCTTTTGTAAAGGTTTGGGCAGAGCCATTACAGTGCAGACATTGAAAAATGTAAATTTAGCCACATTTTTACGTAAAATTGTTAACAGGGTGAATTTTTATTTAAAGTACTGTTTGCATGGCACGGTCTCCTGCTTTGGGCTAGAGTGTTTTCCCTGTTGTGTCTGGTATCTCGGGCTCTGGTTCCATAAATGTGTACATTTCGACAGCCTGAAACTGTCAGTGTCACATTACTACAAAGTTCAAACGCCATGTGTGTTTGCACATTTCCATCTATATTTGCTAAATGCATACAGAGCATTGTTCACAAAATAGGGTACAAATGAAACCTGACTCAAACACACAGTTTCTGTGCATTTCTTATGAAAACACACCACAGAGAATATAAGAGAATTTGAACAATTGTAATAAATGTCAGGGAAGATAAGTGAACCAGCTAACTGTCATTAACAGCTTTTTTTTTTTTTTAAAAAAACTTCCTAGTTTGTCCAGGAGTGTGTCCATTAATGAAGTGTATCAAGAGAAGTCTAAAAAAGCCAGAGTTACCCTAAAGGCTCATTGGTCCTGGCCAGATGTTAGAAAGAAACTGAATGTGTGTTTATACAATTGCAGTGGAAATGCTTTTGATTTTTCTAGCTGTGTGAACCTTTTTTGTCAGAATGCACACTAGCAGACACACTCAGTTTATTAGCATATTGGGCAGAGAGTAACCCTTTTCTTGTTTTTTTTTTTTTTAAAAAAAAAAAAAAAAAAAAAAAAAGCATAGTTGAATTAGTTCAAAATGCCAAAATGATAAATGACTTTTCCTATATGTATATTATCTCTAGAAAATTAGTTTCTGTTTCAACTGCATAGTTGAAAAAATCCATCTCTGACACCTATATTTCCTGTTATGTTTAGTTAGTGGATTCGTATTTTCTATTACACCTACCCTCACAAAGGAATAAACTGAATTAATTTATTTTATCAAAGATCTGTGCTATAAGAGATTGCACAATTAAACACTACTTTTCTTTTCATATGAAGGGGTGTATGATTGGGAGAGGAATCCTATTGATGATGCATTCATTATATAGATAAAGACCCATTACAATGCAGTGTGTACTTGGTCCAGATTATGAGCGCCAGTGCTACTCGTTCATCTGAAATGTGTGGCACTGTAACTGATCATTATAAAACACTGCCCCTGATAACAGTCTTAAAAATAACTGCACACTTCCAAACCCTCTAAAATTACACCATAAACACTGAGAATTTTTGCAAGGACCTTTCTATAATCCAGACCCTAAATATCCGCCAGCACACAAGCTATGCTTCCATTTAAATCTTTCCAAAAAAAAATTTTCCTCTTCTACAAAACTAGTAGGAATGAGGTTTTTTCCAGCTCTGATCCGCATTACAGTGGGAATGCCTTATGGACCATTCTTCTCTGGTGTATTAACTTATAGGAGTAAGTGTGGAGAAAGTATGTGTGTGTGTGTGTGTGTGTGTGTGTGTGTAGGGGATGGGCGAGTTGTCAGTGCCCCATTTCAGGCCAACAGAGCCCCCTTCTGCCCGGGGCTGGAGTATGGTTACTATAGTGACAGGTTAGCCTACAGACATGAATTAACTGTGTGTGTGTTTTGAAGATATGTACCTATAACTATAAAAGACTGTATTTTAAATTTAGTGGCCTTTCTTCACTATCATACATGTGAGTACAAGAAGTCACCCAGCATAACAGCAATTCCCTTATGTTAAAAACTACTAAAAATTTCCAAAACTAAAACAAACAAAAAAAACTGTGTAGCCTTGTGATTCATAACCCACATGAACAAGACACTCAACTAGAGGACTGGCTTACATGATACACTTAACAGCAACACTACCCCTCCCAAAATAATGAATTTTAATAATAATAAACCATACACTTTCCACTTTGCACCAACAATTACCGTCTAAAAAGATTAAAATGACCCAATTTGACTTGTCATATTTTCCCACACAAAAGTGAGTTGGTATGTATGTATTGTTATGAAATACACCATAAATACACACTTATTTCTGCACAGCAAATTCCAAAACTCAAAAAGCGGTACAATAAAATACACATAACCTAATTACACTATTAAGAGCAACAAATAAAACCAAAATAAGGTTACATTAAAATTAAATATGACTCTTTTGAAGTCAGTCATCACAGAAAAGTATGTGCAGACATTATGATTTGGAGGAAAAATCTAAATTAAATTTATGATCCATAAGAGAATATGATCCATGTTTGGCCATCATTCAGTTTTAGCTTTAAACGGCTCATCATAGGAAATCCTACATACCTTCCCTCCAACATGCACTGAAGAGACTTCTTAGAATCTTAAATGTAGCTTTAAAAAATAAATAAATAAAAATTTTAAAAAATAAAAATAAAGAAAAAAATAAATAAATAAAAATAACTCAGCCAGTGCACTACCGAAAACAAAAACACTGACACAGCAGCAACTTTCACAACTATACAAAGACGTTGACCATGTCTTGCAATTTCATTAGTAGACATGTTTCTAATGAAATTTTTGCCTACACAAAGATAGCTTTTTTTTTTGCAAGGATCTGGATCTACTTTAGAAGCCTTTCCTACCTTGCCCCCAACTCCCCAACCACACACAAACACACAGTACAAGATCACAGAAAACAGCCATTTCAGCCACCCAGGAGGACCCAAAGAAAGGGGACAAAACTCCCACAGTAGTGAAGTTCCAAAGAATATCACAGCTTACGCAGACTCAACACACACTCCAGGCTGAATTATGAACTCTACTCAAATTAATTACTGACTCCAGTACCACCCCTTTCCAAAACCATTGTGACCATTCTAATAAGATTTCTTTCTTTAAAATACATGTAGAAAAAAAAGGCAAGAAGGTAATTTAAAATTTTGAAGCTATCCACACGCCTACTACACACTAAAAGAATACAAATCACAGCCAAGGCGCACACAAAGACTCATGTGCTGCGTCATGACTGCGAGCACGTGCGGCAGACTGGGAAATCGTCTCTCCCTGGGTGGAATGCAGCAGATTTCCCAGCGTTCACCTCGCTGTACTTTGTTCATACTAGGTCACGATCCAAATCCACTTTTACATACATGACCTCTAACACACACATTAGCCTGTATATACTCAGTATACTTTAACATCACTCAGTCTAAATATCACTACAACCTGAAATTTCACCTAAAATTAAAAAAAAATAAAAATACGTCAGTTAGATAATAGCACTTTAAGCTGTTTTAAGTTACCTTTTAATAAGTTGTAGCAATAATTACAACAATCAACATTAAACACCTACGAAAACAGTCCATCGTCTGTGCTCACCTACACAAAAAACCTATTCAGCCATACGAGCAAAATAAAGGGGACATTTTTGAGGGTGTGGCCAGATTTAATTGTACCCAGATCTCCTCAGACTCGCCATTTTAAGACTACAAGCTTTCACTGAAGGCTCTTTAGCTTTCGTACGGATTTCACAAAACATTTCACCCCAGGTACATTTTGTAAATACGTAAATCGTTTTAGCACCATTACGCAGCCGATTTGTGAACGTAGTAGGACTAAAATCAGTCTTATCAAAATAAATATTTTTGTCCAATTGCTTGTAGTTTGAAAACCAACTCCCCTAACGTGAAGACAATTCTGTTACGTGCTTCGTTCAAATTCAGAGCGAGTGAAAAGCTGGCATTTCTGTTACACACATGCTCAAGTAAGTTACTGTTAAACTGAACAGCAGTGCTTTTTTCAAAGTACGCGGAAATGCAATGGCAGACCCTGCCTAAGCTAAAGCTGCTTTTTGTAACTAGGCCTCGAACCCTTCTGTGTCTGGGCGCTGTGGGGAGTTCACACACCGCGCATGAGCAAACACAAGCGGAAGCGACAGGGGACACGAGGAAAAAGCAGTTCCTTCTCAAATGGTCACCACAGTAAAAAGCGTGGCCTTGTGAGCTAACGTGCTCAAGTGCAGGATTTCTTGCGGCCTTTGCCGACGGCTTGGAGTGAGTTGTTTATTGAAAGAACATAGCCGTGCATTTGTACGTGTTTGTTTAAGGCGCAAAAATAGAAGGTTTAAGGTTAAATAGGCCCATACACACATTTCTCGCTCATTGTGGTGTCCATTCCGAAATACACAAGTTGAAATCAATTTGAGGACACAAAGCAACTTATTTGTGAGAACACTGAAACTAGTTACCATATCCACGCTACTAAATAATTTAACCAGAACCAATATTTAAGACCATGAACGCAATTTTCTATTACGAGAGAAAGCTAGGTTAGGATTAGTGTTAAAGTGGTGAATTTCAATTACCTTTGACGCTTGGGGACTGAATGCTCTACCTCTAGAAGTTTTCCGTGAAGTTCTACTTTTCCTGGAAAAAATAAATTACATTTTATTAGTCAAAAGACTCAATTTTAATGGCTTGCAACCGTGAAGATATTTTTAAAATGATGTTTTTTATTTTACGTATAATGGAAATTACTTAAAATGAATGACATTTACATCGTAAATGAAAATTCATTTGCTAAATGATAAAAGGAGAGAGAGATCCTCGCTAGTTCCTGGAGGTTAAACATGGAAGACAGAGTTGCCCCCTGCACCACGAGCAGGCCTCAGCCGAGCACAGCGAGAAACTCCCTCACTCAGGAGAGCAGGACGGAAACTACACTCCACTCTTACAAACTCTATACACATTAACACACAAAAGCTAATTAATGGTTGGCGTATATGTGATGACGTCTTAAAATGTTTAGTGTTAATCAGAGGAACCTTCGGAACAGACTCCAGGCCACCAGCCCCACACCTGGCGGGTCAGCGTTCATGCCTGCGACAAAGTGAACGCAGTTCTAACAATGGAAGCTGGGTTTATAACCCAAACAAGATAGTTTGTAATACTCACAATATCCGAAATTACTTCAAGTACCAAGGAAAATAGGCCTATATGAACGCGAAGAGAGGGTGAACACGACTTGCTCGAGTTAGAGCATTCAAAATACACACAGCGAAACGGATTTGCCAAGAGTTTGAATTGAAACTGATTTTACACTCATCTGACTGTGTGTATAGCCTGTTCACAGAACGGAGCGCTTTTCATTGAAAGGCGGTATGTGGCCTATTCGAGCAGAGACTGGCCACTTTGTGTCCTCGGCGCGGAAAACCTGCGGTTTAAAAAAAAAAACCAACCGGTCAAATGGACACACACTTCCCCAGACACCATCACTCCCTCACACAGCATTTCAGCCGCAAAGCGCCTAACACGCCTTGTGCGAGTGTGCACATATTAGAGGGATACAAAATGCCAAAATTAAAATTAGTCTCCATTCTCACCTGAAAGTGTGTCAATGGCCTTCATCGCGATCTTTTCGTCGGGGCAGTCCACGAACGCGTAGCCACTTTTGACTAAAAAGGGCGCGCTGAACGGTATCTTCCACTGCTCAAAGATAGTTTCCAAGTCGAGCGCGCTCGTCTGCTCGCTTACGTTACCGATGTATAGCTTGTTCATGTTGCTGCACGGTCAGAGAAAGAGCAGAAAGAAAGAGCGACCGCGTTTGCAAAAGAGCAGCCCTTGTTAATCGCGTCCCTCGGACGGCCAGTGCTGGGAGAGAGCGGCGCGCTGTCCTGTCTATCAGCCGGAGCGGGCGTGTTCTCCTCACTCGCTCCAAAGCTGCCTGGATAGATAGAAGAGAATTATGACGGACAGGAACTGCGCACTGGCTGCCTCCAGGATCTTATTGCATGTCCTCCCTCTCTCGTTCTCAGACTTCAAAAAAACAAACAAAAAAAAAAACTACTTTTTTGTGTGTATCTTTGCCCGAAGTTCTTAACCAATGCGACTGGGGGAAAAAAAAGTCACACGTTAATGCAGGCGCCGCCTCCAAACAAAACCGAGGGAAGACAATGGGACCAAAAACCCACGGTTATTCCGTTTTTTTAGTGAGCCACGTGTTCAAACTGCAAATCAACGCCGCACGTGAGTAAGGAGGGCCGCTTGATCAATTAGGATAAGTGCAGGACTTGTGGAAGGATGGCACAGGAGAAAGACTGGAGTATGGATAGAGACTGGATAGTGAAAGAGATATTGGATTTGAGGTAAAACCTGGATGTGTGGACTGAGGGATTCCGTGCGGACTCCCGTAGTATTCCTTTCGGCGAACTTTTTTTTCCTGGCTTGTGATTGGCTGTCAGTGATGTAGTAAAGCGGCGTGGCGCGCGCCCGCTACACACTACACAACGGGAAGGGCGGGGGGACAAACCTATGGAGGCCTGCCGTATAGGGGCAGAGGGGGAGGGACTGACATTCATAAAACACATCCTGCATGATGGGGCTCTAAACGCCATTTACTTTACTCGCCTTTATTATATCATGTTAACATTTTACACAGTTAAAATAGTATATTAATACACACAGTTTACACTTTTGACTCTTCCTCAAATGCATGGAGTGAAACATACTACCACACACGTAGTAAGACTAACCCTTGCTCCTTGGCCTATGTTTGTATCCTGTGTGCTTGTTATATGAGTGTGGTAGACAGGAACAGCAGCTGTGTCTTCAGGTTTTATACAAATAGTTGTAATTTGTTGCAACTGTATCGTTTAATTGTTTAAAAGTTTAATGGTTTCAGTGAAAACCGTATACTCTCCCGCTGCACGTTTGTAGCCTGTAAGGAACGTGATGTTTTTCCAACATGGGAGACTGTAAGAGCGCTAGAACAGCCCTGTATGCTCACAATGAGCCATGCTGCTGCTTTAAGACATAAGACTAATCACTTCCTAAAAGAAACTGGGAAGAAAAAATGGAGCTCGGCGGTCCATAGGAGCAGTGAACAATTCCACAGGACGCTTTCATACATAAACAGAACACGATTATAAATATTTCTAATTGCTTTATAATAAATGCACATTTGTATTACCAAAGCTCAGGTTAAACGCATGTGAATAGTAATATAATAAGAATTAGAACATTTTAAGGCCTGCATAAGTGGAATGTTGGATCTGCTCACAGGCGAAGACCACAGCTCACCTTGCACACTGCTAAAATCTAATGTCATTTCTTTCAGTATTTGTGAATATTTGGTCGTTAAATTCAACATATTTAGTGGTAAGTTCACTGAAGAATTCTTCAGCTGTTCTTCAGTGAATTTTGAGCCTTCACTTGGAAGTGCAATTTTGTTTTAGGTGTGATTTGCTGGCATATCCATCCTGCAGGCAGGATTGTGTGTTTCTGCTAATCTCTATAGCCAGCCAGTGTTACAGTCACTACCTATCCCTATGCTTAGGTAGTGTGCCATTGCATCAGCACCTAACAGCACTGCATTTTCTCTCAGTTTAGGTGATGTATTATTGCTGTGTCTTAATTTGGATGCTTCTGACTGAGTCTGTTGTTTTGTTCTGGTCCTGACACTGAGGTGTTAGTGAGCATAGTGAACAGTGGTGTTTTCAGTTAAAGAATGGCTCAGGATCAGTTGAGTGAGAGGGCTGCTGTTTTTACTTAGGTCTTAGCATTATAATGAAGTGTAGGGGTCTCTATTTTAAAGATGCTTCCAAAATTTGGTTGACATTTTATATCTGTATTATTACACATTGTCTGTTGTATTCCTATACACTTTTAGGAAGCAGAAACAATTTTTTACCTCTAAATTCTAATTGGAATCACCACAAAAAAGCATTGTATGGTACTGAAATCTCTCAGTTAATTCACCACTTGGGAAACACCTAAATACCTAAATAAGTGACTAAATAATTATAACTGAAAGAGTGATTAATTTCTTTTCTTCCTAATACACATTTATATTTTGTTCACAGAGATCTGCAAAGTTTTTGGAATATCATAACTTTAGTTTTGTTCAGGTTTACTGCCAAAGCCCAAATCTGACATCACTGCTCCAGAATGTCCAGGTTCTACTGTAGGATCTGTTTAGTAGGAGATATCACAACCAGGTCTTCTACGTACAACATGAATTTGACCTCTGAGACATGTATTTCTGTAATGCTGCTTTGTGACAATGTCCATTGTTAAAAGTGCTATACAAATAAAATTGAATTAGAATTGAATGTACAATTCACTACGGAAGTTCACTACCAGGAGCTGCCTAAATCTTTGCCATGAATTAATAAAATTATTAAATAGTATTATGCATAAACAAAAGTATTCTCTTACTGTGTTCTTGTAAGTAATGAAACTGGCAGAGGGAAAGTTGTTATTTACCTGTCATGTTGTTTTTAATGTACACATTACCCTTTATGAAATCAGACAGCGTTCAATTTCAAGTGTTCATGTCCCCAAGGACAGACACATTTCCCGGAGCCCAGAAATGACACTCCCCTCTGGAAGCATCTCCTGTTCCAAATGTAATATTTTCCTATTTCCTATGTATTTATGAAATAGTATCTTGTTTATTTACAACAAATCACTATTCCTCCTGAATTCTTTCCCTGGTGTGCCACAGGGTAATTTATGAGTATATTATTGCTTTTTGTTTTAAATGAAATAGATACGTGAAAACCAAGTGAAATCTGGAGATTGTTGGTAAGCTGGTAGTAGTTAATGTAATGTCCTGGCATATTCTCTGTTTGAATGCTTGTTTAGGCGTGCATCGTCATTGAGTTGTTGAAGGGTGATTGTGAGCCAGGTGCACATCAGGTGGGAGGGAAAATCCACTAGAGACATGCACATACACTTTGAATGGCGGCAGGATAGAAGGCTTTATGGATGACATAGAATGTTATGTGCGCCAAGGCTGGTGTCAGGGAGTATTTGGTGGGCATCTCTTGCTTTTTGGTATTTGAACTGGAAAGTGTTTGTTCTTCTTGTAAGGTGCCAAAAGACCAACTGGCTAATCATAGAAAGTCTGTTGATTTACATATTTATGATTATATTTACCAACATATTTACAACTCAACCGGCTAGGTTAGCAAGCGTATCAGTGTTAATTACTTTTCATTAACTGGTAGCCAGTGTGTAGCATTTTACATAAATACATTTTAAATATCTATTACACTCCTATGTTTTATTTTATTTTATTTATTTATTTGGTAGTTCTTCTCTTACCCCATGTTGGCACTGATTGTTGTTGTTGTTGTTGTTGGGGGGGATAGTTCAAGGTTTTCCCCCTCACTGTGTCCCATTAAAATTTCTTTGTGACCGCAGTTTTGTATTTGCTCTTCTCTCTGCCCCTGTAATAACAGCTGCTTTGTAGACTTTGGTGTTAGGTTTACTGGCTAATGTTAGTTGCTAATTTTTTATGCTTTTGTGAGAGACCTTTTCATATTTACTGTCAATGTTAATTTTTAGTTTGTTGTTGATTTCTATTAGCTAGTTAATTTAAAAAAAAAAAAAAAAAAAACACCCAAACAATTCAGAGTTCACACCTAATATTAACCCCCATTTCCCTCTCTCTCACACACTCTCTCACTCTGACATACACAGACACACAAAGTGGGAAACATATGAAGCGCTCCGATTGGTTGGTATGAAAACCCAATCAGAAGAGAGCGTCTCGCCCCTTGCCACGCCCACCGGCGCGCACAGCAGTGTTCATTCATTGGTGCCTCTGGTGCTATTCGATACGAATCCGGGCGGGAGAAAAGGCGACTTTCTCCTTATAGAAGAGTTTGTATTTTGACGTTATAGTATTCTTACTCTAGTAGTTTAGTCTATAACGACGTCGTTATACAGTTTTCTCTCCACAGATTTTCCTAATGGAAAATAGTATGTCTTGTCTTACAGTAAGGTGGACACATGATGTGTATTTAGTGAAGCCTCAGTACCTGCGCGCGTCGCTGTGCGTTTATTCTCATTTTTTAAATTGTTTTATTCTATGTGTATTTTAAAACATATTTAATACGACTTTTTTATATAGTCAGTGCTATTGTGCCAGTGGCTCGTTGTGTGAGTGTGTGTGTGTGTGTGTGTGTGTGTGTGTGTGTGTGTGTGTGTGTGAGAGAGAGAGAGAGATATGGACGTTGCTCCGCCCGGTATCTGACAGTTTCTATAGGCTGCATTGTCTCCTGGTTTGTGCGCGCGCATTCAACATGGGATTTTTGTAGGAAGAACAGTTTTTAAACCTAAAAATCGGTTTCACCTACAATTATTAAATTAATATATTTAAATTTCGAACGTCAGTTTAGAGTACTTATAATCTTATAGAGTCAGGGCTAAGAGTTCAGGGTCTATAGACTGTAAGACTATAGCAACAGGCTGCCGATGGCGTGGAGAGAAATAATGTCTCCTGCGTTTCCGATAGGAATATGGACTTAAACCCATTTGTAAGTCGACCGCCTTTTTTCGTACTAACTGCTTGTTGTGTCTGAATTTGAAAACGATCGGAATGAAAGATTTCTCCCCGATTTAGTCGCCTAATGCGGGTCCCAGTGGTGTAATCATTCGGATGTATGGATGTTTTCTGTGCAAGCGCCATGTTTGATTCAAATCAAAGGAAATGTTGCTGAGAAGTTCACTAGCTCGCAAAGCGCCTGTCTACTTTGATTTTTAAGTTAGAAGGAGTTGGAGGAATCCATCCGCATATTTCCTTACACTAATTGTCTCCTTAAGTCGATCTTTTCCATATTTTCGTCAGTTTTTCGGAAGTTCTTCAGTGTAGTCGGTCCATAGGCTAAAATGAGAAAATGGCGGTGCATATTAACACTGAACTCTGGTCCACTGTGTAAAAGACTAAGATCAGACTATTTCTATTTGTTTAACTTATTCAGTAAAATAATACATTTTATAAGCAACAATGACACAACTTAACTGCCTAATAAAGTTCGCTTGTTTAATTTTAGACATTGTCTGGTTCATTCACTTGAATTTGGCAGAATCCTTTCACACTGCAAACATTTACCACAAACGATCACTGTAAAATAATGTTAGTTCTTAATTTAAATGTGTTATTAGTTATTTTATTACATTATTCTGTGGTACAAATGTTGAAACGAAAATTAACTGGGGCTATTTAATTTATAGGGTGGACATTCATTTGTAGGAAGAATCACATGTTTCATAATGTGAAAACTTTGTAAAAAACAAATATCTAGACTTTCTAGTTGCTCTCTTGACAATCAATGTTACAAAACAAAACAGGTTATACAAACCATGTCAAGTTCCCCACTCGGTCACAGAGAATATGAGCATTTAACCTTTTTCTGAGCAGTATATGTATCTAGCATAACAAACAACTGCATGAAGAATTCAGTGGAAGTGTAACTGTGCAGTGACAGACTTTGTTTTTAAAAAGTGATGAATACATATAAAATTTTAAAAAATTCAATTGCAGTTTAAGTGCATAAAAGCTAACTAAATATCAGATTGTGGTTTAAGAATGAAACTACTGATGTGTGTTTATATATTGGTTAAACACAACACCCACTATACATCTTTTAACTGTATATATTTTCAACAGTCTATAACATTGGTATTGATACAAATACTTTGCAATGTAAATGATGTAAATGTTTGATGTAAATACCATGCAAAACTTTATTCTTATATCCTGTTCTTTACATTGCAGTAATCAATCCTGAAACCTCAAACAAATCCTTGTACATCTTGTACTTCAATCTCATTCTGTTCTCAAACAAGATGTAATAATAAATTAACAGATAAAATAGGTCTGGTGGTAATTGCAACTGTTTCAAATTGAAGTATACATGATTGTAAAATGTTTATAGACTGTCTACCATACAAAAAAACAGTATACATGAGTCCAGTAAAGGCAGGTACTATTGTCCTAAGGAGCTTTACAAACCCCCTAAAAAATAAATTAATTTACAATAAATATATTATCTGAATAAAAATTAAATAAATTTCTGTTTAGACTTGCTGACTGAATATGATCAGATGCAATAGAATTGAGATCAACAGTATCAGCTGTTTACATGTTTGATAAAGTTGAAATGAAAAATTTAAACCAGAATGTATATTTGGTTTACTTACTTTATATTTGTTTAATGACTGAATCGGTTGAACCGTCAATGTTGTTGAACCAATGAAAAAAACGTTTCTGTAAACTAAATTGTGTGGTGACATAAATCACAAATATTATTTTGTCAGTGTTTACAATTTATATCAGGATGGTTTTTTAGATAAATGGGGAAAAATCCAGATCTGGATATGCACATAATGGCATAAAAGATTTACAATGGCAGTATTTCTGCGTTCCACGCAAACCTCTAGTTGAATATTGACATATAAATAATAACAACCTAATGCTTAAACCTAATGTTTATCTAGGGTGTACAGATTAAAATGAATTGATTGATAAGATGCAATAGTTAAAAATCTCATTACTGTTATTATAACTGCTAATTCTCCTAATAAGTATTTCAGTCAGAGTCTGATTAGCTCATCTTTATTTCAGTGTATGCAGCAAAGTATTCAAGAGCATTGACAAAACACAGCTGAATGCATGTTGAAATCTGAAGGTGTAAAACATTTGTGTGTGTGTGGGTGTTTGTCATATCACTTTAATGCGAGGAGTTGCAGCTTCCTCCTGGATGTCAAATGTAACGCAGTTTAGTTGTTAGAATTTAAATGATTTTAAAATGTATATTTATTATACATATTTTTTCTGAACGTCTGAGTCTGAATGAGAATGAGGTAGTGTATCCAGTCATGGGCATGGGCATTAATTATGTGGTGGACTTTAAAATAGTTTAAAATAGTTTAATAAGTAAGGAATAAAACATGAGCATGCTGTTATAGCAAAATAATCAGCGAGGGGGTGGTGTGATGTTACCATGATGAAGATGATCAGTTTCCTACGACAACACAGTCAGAATTGATAATTCAAGAGTGCTGTGGTGTAACATCAATGGCATAATTATTCTGATTGGTATAATTAAAATTTATATCATTTTATATAGTAGCACATCTCAGACAGTAGTTCCAGCTTCATGGCAAATCACAGGTTCATCTTAATGTGTGCATACTTATACATATTTACACTCATCATCCACTTTGTTAGGAACATCCGTACACTTGCACATCATGCAGTTACCTAATCAGCCAATCCTTCTGCAGCAGCACAATGCAAAAATCATGCAGATACAGGTCAAGAGCTTCAAGTAATGTTCATATCTGAGGCTATTATGGACACAGACTCACCCAAACTGGACAGTTGAAGATTAGAAAAAAATCACCTGGTCTCAGGAGTAGAGCCCAATGTGGTCTTCTGCTGTTGTAGCCCATCCACATCAAGGTTTGATGTGTTGTGCATGCTGATATGCTTGTCTGCTCACCACGGTTGTAAAGAGTGATTATTTGAGTTACTATAGACTTCCTGTCAGCTCAGACCAGTCTGGTCATTCTCTGATCTCTCTCATCAACAAGATGCTTCAGCCTGCAGACCGTCCGCTCACAGGATGTTTTTCCACACCATTTTGTGTAAACTCTAGACTGTTGTGTGTGAAAATCACAGGAGATCAGGGAGAGAGTGTCTCCATACATAGGGGACTATGTTTGCCAGAACCACGTTGGTTGTGCCTTCATCAGTGGATGTCCACTCTTCAGTTAGTCTGCAACACTTCCAGTCTTTTTGAATTTGTTAATAAGTTTGGCAGCAGTGTCTTGTATGATGTGCTTGTCATGTTTTCTGTTAAAGTCCATGGCAACTTTGCATCAGCTTCCCTATCCAGCCATGAGTATGATTTCAATACATTTCTTCTTTTGTCATAGCCATTCTTAAAGACTATCTGCGTTTTGCTAAAAAGTGTTAATTTCCTCTATGTATGGAGACTTTTGGTACATCCTGTATGTGTGTGTGTGTGTGTGTGTGCGTGTATATATATATATATATATATATATATATATATATATATATATATATATATATATATAAAACCTTTGGGTAACCATGGACAATCAACTGTCCTTTTCCTCTCACATTGCACTGCACCACGCTCCCTCTGATCCTCTAGCACTGCTCGACTGATCCCATCATCTCTCAGGGTACAAGGAAGGCCTGCGTCAAGACTCTTCTCTGTTCTGGCACCGAGGTGGTGGAATGAACTTCCCCTAGATGTCCGAACAGCTGAGTCACTGGCAGTCTTCAAACGACGTCTAAAGACTTACCTCTTCCTGAAGTACTTAAATTAGTGCTTTTAAAAAAAACTTTGTATTGTCTTAATGCTTGTTACTATATCAGCTCTCCAACAGAGTTTTTGGACTGATGGTATTCTTAGTTTGTGACCTAGCAAACCAGTATCAGAATGTATTTATTGATAGAGACTTCAAAGCATTTTTGTAAGTCGCTCTGGATAAGGGCATCTGCCAAATGCCATAATATATATATATATATATATATGTTAGATAGATAGATAGTACGGTACTGTTCAAAAGCAAAGATGCCCTCAAAAATAATGAAATTAAATGTTTCTACATTTTAAAAAAATACTGTAAAGAGCTGTAAATTGTAATAAATGAATCAAAGTCAGTATTTAGTGTGACGACCCTTTGCTTTAAAAAAGAAATTAGTAGTCTCAGGTACAATTTGTGCAGTTTTATAAGGAAATTAGCTGGTGAGCATCTTGCAGAACCAGCCGTAATTCTTCTGGAGACTTTGACTGTCGCACTTGCTTCTTATTATCGCAGTGAAACCCAGCAGCCTTCATTATGTTTTTTGTCTGAAAACTGGTCTCATACATAATATGCTGCTTTCTTTACTTCAAACGAAAAAAAAAAATTAAATAGCGTGCCTAAGACTTTTGCACAGTTGTGTGTGTGTGTGTGTGTGTGTGTGTGTGTGTGTGTATATATACCCAGCTCTGCATGTTGTTTGGATGTGTTTTTCGCCAGATTTGCTCCACGTTCTTCAGGTTGGTTAGATGTTGTTTGTTGACTGCAATTTTCAAATAGTGCCACAGATTCTCAAAGGGATTCAAATATGGTCTTAGACTTAACCACTGTAGGACAATTACCTTTTTCTTTTTAACTATTCCTGCAATGCTTTGGCCTTGTGTTTGGGACAATTGTTCTGCTGAAAGGTAAAGTTTCTAACAAGCTTTAGTTTTTAGTAGGCTTAAGCAGGTGCTCTTGTAATATCCCACTATATTTTGCTCCATCCATTCTCCCTTCAGTTTTGACAAGAAGCCCGGTTCTGAAGATGAAAAGCGTTCTCAGAGCATGATACCGTCACCATCATTTTTCACTGTAGAGGTGGTGTTAATTGAGTTATGGCCTGCGTTAAGTTTGCACCACACATAATGTTTTGAAACTTGCCCAAATACAGTATCGCAATCTTGGTCTCATCACACCAAAAAAAAAAAATCTTCACTGGGTCAGTCTCATGCTTTCATATGGCTCTTCCTGAGCAATGGTTTCTTTCTAGCCACCCTCCCATACAGTCCTCAATTATGTAGAGCTCTTGAAATAGTTGTCTGGTGCAACTTCACTCCACTCTCAGCCACTGTACTCTGCAACTCCTTCAGAATGACTGTTGGCCTCACTGTGGCTTCCCTCACCAGTCTCCGTCTTGTTTTGCTCTGGGTTTTGAGGGGCTTCCTTGTCTAGGTAGTGCTTGTCTAGGTAGTGCTTTTTAGAAATTTTGCCAGCTTCAGCATGCCTTATGAAAATAAATGCGAGACCTGTCTATCATGTGTGTGTATATGTGTGTATGTGTGTGTGTGACTTTTTTGTGGGGAAAAAAAACAAGAAGAAGGAGAAATAAGAGAAAATGTGGAAGAAGGATTGGTTGGTAGAAGTGGTCAGTGAGGATTTTGCAAACCAATGGCATATAGCAACAAACGTAGCTATTATACATTGTGCACTGCCAGGAATCATGTCTTGTTTATTTTTATTTAAAATACATAGTTATGTAATTACGTACTAACAACCATTTGGGTATGACATGCCAAATAATTTACTAAAGAACCAATATTATTGTGTTATATTTTGCTCCTACCCTCCAATAGATGGGTGATAAACTGGATTCAGAGAACTTTTGTGCATGAGAACAGATCAATTTGATTTTCTCTCAAACTTTCATTGACTGTTTCTCAGTGTTGTTCTTACTACTTAGTCACTGAGTGGTTCACACTCTACAGTTCATCACAGAGAATATCAAAGATGTAGGAACTTTGCCAGCAAACTCCCAAAAATGCTGTGGTGCCCAAGCTTTCATGTCATCACAACCTGCTTATCCAGCAGGCTCTGACCTTAATGCAAATTTGGGAGACCTTTTCCCATAGAAGGTCACTTGAGGTTATTTGCCAAATAGCCTTCCATCAACGATAAGACTGTCTCTCCAAAAACTTGGTACAATGGGATAGAAGAATATCACCAAATATGTTCTTTTTAACATATCAAATTAGAAAATTGCTTAGGACATTCATTACCTCTTTTTTTATGTACTGTGGTGTTCGCATGCTCCATGACACTGTAATCCCTCTGTTTTTCTCAAAATCACAGGGAAAGATCATGCTTAGAACTTATAATAGTTCCACAAATGTACAACACTACTGTTTCATGATCTTGTCATCTGATGAACATACATAATGTTTTCTCCAAAGCATAGTCTTTAGGGAGGTGGGAATTGAAATTGCACCCCAGGACATCCCTTTTGGATGACCTGTCTACTTATCTACAGCACCACTCATCAATGTAAAGCCAGGAAGCTCACATTCCACTGTGAATTGTCTTATCAATCTGTTATATTCATTACATTTGTATATACACTGCCTGGCCAAAAAAAAGTCGCACAATCTAATAGTTTGTTGCGCTGCATTTAGCTTTGATTACGGCACGCATTCATCCTGACATTGTTTCAACAACCTTATGCAACTTCACAACATTTATTTCCATCCAGAGTTGCATTAATTTTTGGCTGAGATCTTGCACTGAGGACAGGAGAGTGTAACCACTCCGTGAAGTCTTCTCCAGCACGTTCCAAACACTTTCAATGGGGTTAAAGTCAGGACTCTGTGGTGGCCAATTCTTGTGTGAAAATGATTCCTCATGCTCCCTGAACGATTCTTTCACAAGTTAAGCCTAATGAATCTTAGCATTTTCATTCTGAAATATGCCTGTGCCGTCAGGGAAGAAAAAGTCAATTGACGGGAAAACCTGGTCATTCAGTACATTCAGGTACTCAGGTGACTTCATTTTATTGCCACACAATAAGGCTGAGCCTCGACCTGACCAACTGATGCAACCCCAGATCATAACACTCCCTCCAGAGGCTTGTACAGTAGGTACTATGCATGACGGGTGAATCACTTCATGCATTTCCCTTCTTACCCTGACACGCCCATTGCTTTTGAATAGAGTAAATCTATCTAATTTTATCAGACCGCATGACCTTTTTCCATTGCTCCACAGTCCAGTCTTTATGCTCCCTAGCAAATTGAAGTCATTTTTTCCGATTAGTTTCACTAACAAATGGCTTTCTTGTGGCCACACAGCTGTTTAGTCCCAATCCTGTAAGTTCTCATCACATTGTGCATGTGGAAATGCTCTTACTTTCACTATTAAACATAGCCGTGAGTTCTCCTGTCAATTTTTTTACGATGTGACATCACCAAGTGTTTTAAAGATCTCCGATCACGATCATTCAAGATTTTTTTTCCCACTACATTTCTGCTGTAAAGCTGAAGGTTCACCACTATCCTTCCAGGCTTTAATAATGCACTGGACATTTCATAACCCAGTTCCAGTGATTTCAGCAATATCCTTAGTTGTTTTCTTTGCTTGATGCAGGCCAACAATTTTCCCCTTCAGTAACACCTTTTCCGCGACCATGGGATACATAATCTGCCATGGTTGTTTAAGAAATGAGAAGCTACACACTGCATCAGTTAAGGTTAAAAGAACAGTTGCCAGCTGAAACATATTATTCACTGCAGTAATGATCCAATCATAGGCTCTTAATATTTGCTTATTTAAACCCAATGTGTACCTTTCTTCTTATTATTAAACTTTATATGGTTTACATGTGTCTGTCTTGTCACGAATCAGTTCTACAAACTATCAACCAATTCACTTAATTTGATCAACTCAAATATCCTGCAGATACAAGGCAAATTATTACTATTTCTTATCTCACCAAGCTGGTGGAGTAGTTGCCAATTTATCAGCGAAAGGTAATCGTGTAGTGTGTACTAGGCATCAGAGGGAAGGTCACTGCACATCACTACAAAATTGTTTTGACTGATCACTTTGGGTTACGTCGTGCTCAAAAGCCCTAGCGTACAGTCATGTGAAAAAATTAGGACACCCCATTAAATATTCAGTTCTTTATTAAGAAATATCAACATGTCAATTTCTGATCTTGTTTTAATTTGTACCTGTAGATGAAAGTGATGCAATTGCATGTAAACAACAAAAATCACTTTGTTTTCACTTATTAAACAAAAGAAATCAACAAAAACAAGTATTTCAACTGAGGAAAAAGTTAGGACACCCTATGCCCTAATAGCTAGCGTTTCCCCCTTTGGCTGAAATAACCTCAACGAGATGTTTCTTGTAGCCTTCTACCAGTTTCTGACATCGACTGGAAGAAAGTTTCCCCCACTCCTCAATGTAGAATTCTTTCAGCTGTGTGATGTTTGAGGGGTTTCTTGCACGCACAGTCCGTTTCAAATCCCCCACAGGATCTCAATAGGATTTAGATCTGGGCTTTGACTTGGCCTTTCCATAACTCTCCATTTTTCACTTTTCAGCCAGTCCTTGGTGGATTTACTGGTATGTCAAAAAAAATTTTGACAGATGGTCTCACATGTTCCTCAAGCACCTTCTGATACAATGTAGAATCCATACTGGATTCTATGATGGTGATCTGGCCAGGTCCTGCTGCAGCAAAGCTTCCCCAAACCATAGCACTTCCACCTCCATGTTTCATAGTTGGTACGAGGTTCTTCTGCTGAAATGCTCTATCTGGTTTACGCCAAAAATGCCCTGTGTTACGGCGTCCAAATAATTCAATTTTAGACATAGACGTTTGTCTATGTGTTCTTCGGCAAACTTCAGTCTTGCCCTCGTGTTTCTCTTAGACAGCAAAGGTTTCCTCCTTGCACACCTCCCATGATAATTAAAGTTGTGCAGTCTCTTTCTGATTGTAGATTCATGTACTTTGACATCAACTGTAGCAAGAGCTTGCTGTAGGTCCCATGATATTTTACGGTTTTTGGAGACTTCTTTAAGCATCTTGTGGTCTGCTCTTGGGGTGCATTTACCTCTCACTTCAACAATTAAGAGCAAACCAAACTAAATGTCTGAGCTTTAAATAAGGCAAGCCTCCTTCAAAATGCTCTGTAATGATGTTCTAATAATTTGCACCTGATGTGATACACCTGTAGGTAATTTTAGCCATTTATGTGCAAATAAATGTGGGCATGTCCTTACTTTTTCTTCACAAGAAATTGGATTTTTTTTTAAATTACATTTTGCAGATCATTTTAAAAAGACCTTTCTTTTTTTATTTGTTTAGTTATATTACCTGAATTTCCCAACTTTTTTAACTATGTTAAAAAAACAAAACAAAACACAGGCTTTCATGGGGTGTCCTAATTTTTTCACATGACTGTATATTGGTGGATGGTATGGCTGATACTTAACTGCAATCTGCAGAAGTGTCTGTGAGCATATTTACTGAACTTAATAACTACATTCCATTTGTTGAAGAACAAAGAAAGAAAGACAGCAGACAGACAGACAGACCAACCAGGCTGATGAAAATAAGGGTTCATAATCATAATATCATCCTGCAGAAAGGAACAAACAACCAGACATCAGCTGCACACAGATTTTCAATGTAGATGTCTGAGAAAATACAGTCATAGACTTTGAGGAATATTAATGTAGCCTCACATTTTTATACATGCTTATCTTGAGTTGTCATTCATATTTACGTTGGCTGTAAAAAACAAGATCTTGAAAGAGATCTATAAAAAAATAACAAAAATTGTCATAATCAACCATTGGTACAATCACTCAGCAGTCATAATTAAAGACTGGTAGTCATATTTCTATAGCTGAGTTTTATTTATTTATTTTTTTGCTCATCATCATATTATTAAACAAAACCAAACAAAATCATATTTGCAAAACAATCCTTTATTAGCATGGATAAAAAAACTAACTAGCAGCACAAGGCGTCTGTGCAAAGATTATTAGGTTAGGATGTTACCTGGCAGCTTGTCAGCTATTCATGTACTAGCTGAATGGATATTGGTGAGTATGGTGTCAGTTAGATCTCAAGTTCAGGTGTGAATTTGGCTAGTTGCACAAGATGGCGCTCTCTTACTTTCGGAGTATGAGTATGTGCATTACTACATCTGGATCAGTGCTGCTTTTATCTGAGATGTTTATTATTGCATCATTTGTGATGAGCATCTTACCCATTAAACTGATAAAGCTGTCTTTACAGTGGTAACTAAATTTCAATTATTTAACCATATAGCAAGTTTTTACCTGTATCTATAGTCATACTCATGGTATCTGTTGTACCCATCATAGCCATGATCATAATAAGTCTTGCCTTTGTCCACTGCTGCTGCTCCTGCCTCCTCCATTCCTGCAACATGAAAACAAGTGTTACTGCAGCCTACTAGCACATCACCACACAAAGACACACTTAAAATAAAACTTTCAGCTAAGAAAAATTCAACTTTACCCATTACTCATAACAGTTATAATAGTGGTTAAAAACAGCATATTCTTCCAAGGTCATGAGAAGTTGTGAAGCTGAGGGTGCTGTAGTACCCACCTTTCACTTGCAACTCTGATTTTAACTGCAGCTGCTAACAAACTTTATAACAAAGTATTTTGAGTAGTTTTTGAGTTTATATGTCAAAGATAGTATTCCCCATATACCACAGCGAATTGCCAACGATTACAAATTTTAATGTATTAATGAATGACACATTGCACTTTTTAACTATTTAATGTTATGGAAGGACCTCAGGACTCGAGTCTTCAGGACAGAGGAGTTTATGCTTTCCTGTTTATCAGTAACACAACAAGCTGTGTTTTTCTCATTAATTTCAAGAGAGAGAAAAAAGAGATAGAATGTATATAGCTATTATAACATAATAAATAACAGGAACTAAATTCCGTGTCAGGAAACCTACTGACTTTTACAAAGCACCTACACTTGAGACTCCTTCCATGAAATGTTACATTTCTCCTAAAAGAAAATGTCACCATATCAACGAGTATACTGGTACTATACCATCTGTTCTCATGCACAGAATGAACTGGTACTATGGAAATGATAACGTATTAGAAAAGGTGCATTAACATAAAATCTGTCATCTATATTATACCCTATCAGTTGTAACTACTGACAGCTGTGCTGTTATAGGAAATTAATCAACAACTTCTGATTAAAGAATTCAACCGCACTCATTTATCAATCTTTTAGTAAAGTTGCATGTAAATGTTTTTGCGTGAGCCAAACTGAAAAAAAGATTTCTGCTGGATTTACAAAAGTTTTGGAAACATTGGTTTTCTTTGTACTCACATGCATATGTCGATGAATGCCAATGGCCCGTTAATTACTAGGCACGTGCTTGGTTACAGCTGATTTGCATTTGGTGACGCCCACAAAACTCCATAAAAGGCAAAGCTCACAGCGCTGAAATGACGAATAAAAAATATACACTCACTGTCCACTTTAATACGAGCACCTGCTCATTCATGCAGTTATCTAATCAGCCAATCACGTGGCAGCAGCACAATGCATAAAATCAGATACAGGTCAAGAGCTTCAGTTAATGTTCACAGCAAACATCAGAATGAAGAAAAAGTGTGATCTCTGTGACTTTAACCATGGCATGGTTGTTGGTACTGGATGGGCTGGTTTGTGTATTTCAGAAACTGCTGCTCTCCTGGAATTTCTCACACAACAGTCTCTAGAGTTTACACAGAGTGGTGTAAAAAACAAAATCATGCTGCCACATGATTGGCTAGCCGCAATGAATGAGCAGGTGTACAGATGATCCTTTTAAAGTGGATGGTGAGTATATATTATTTAGCAGCACCTGAAAAGTCTGGAGACAAATTACAGAAAAAGTGAATTCAATGTGAACAATGTAAGCTCAAAAGAAAATGGTTTGATATGAAAATAGAAAAAATATACAGTCCCCTCCAAAAGTACTGGAATGGCAAGGCCAATTCTTTTGTTTTTGTTTTGTTTTTGTTACGTGTATAGCAAAAAAAAAAAAAAAAAAAAAAAGAATAGAATTGGCATAGCCTTTCCAATACTTTCATAAGCGACTGTAAATCATTACTCTTCTACAATTATATACCACAGAGTCAAGCAGTCCTAACTGTGATGTAAAGATCTTCAGTATAAGCATCAGGGTCATTTTTGATTTCATTAGTGTTTTAGTTGTAAGTCTACAACATCCAGGTAAAGTTATCAACTGTATAATTAATAAGACTTGAGCATACTTTTAGCAAGTATATTTGCTTATACAAGGCATTGTATGGCTTTTGCCTCTTTACCATCATCCATGCATTCAGAGTAAACAAATGTGAATCCTAGTGAGTGGCCCATGTGTTGGTCATAGACTATGTTGGGAGATGTCTCCCAGTTTTTGGTAAGAGTCTGTACACAATCTCTTTCAAGGAGGCCTGTAAAGACATGACAACCAGTTATACACACTGAAATTATGTAGTTCTACAAGCCCAGTTAGTTCTCTTTAAGTTCAATCTGGAAATTTATTTTAGATCATACAAATAGAGCTTGTCTTGGTCTTTCTGATCTACAGTTCATCCAGCATTTCTGGCTACTCTTTACAGAAAATAATCTTTATTATAGGCAAAGTTCATTTATTCTCAGTGCTAAGCACTGCTCACTGCTCATGCATGTTTACGTTTGTTAGAAACAGGTGTATTTGTCGTTTCAAATTAATTATTACAAACCCAGAAGGGAAGAAGGGTTTAGCATTTTCATTAAACATCACAATACTCCCTCTAGTGGACTCATGCGTAAAACGTGATCATTCATATTCCTGCACTTTCCAACAGCATTTATTAAACCCACCAGAGGTGACAAAATAGAGGCGAGTATAAACAGAATAGTAGATATGCAAGTGTATATTTTTCATTACCATCAACACCCAAGTTTTGCATATTAAAAAAAATTTAAATATTGTGTTGGAAAAAAAATATACAGCATGTCTAATTTTAAGATCAAAAGGTCATATATTAATTTATGAATTGTGTCAGGCAGCATTTTTGCAAAATTAATTTGAAGTGTTGTGACTTTATCATACTTTATACACACAAACACACACACACACACACATATACAGTTAGGTCCAGAAGTATTTGGACAATGACAGAGTTTTTGTGATTTTGCTTTTATACACCACCACAATGGATCTGAAATAAAACAATCTAGATGTGATGGAAGTGTAGACTTTCAGCTTTATTTTAAGAGGTTCCACAAAAACATGGCATTTACCATTTAGGAATTCTGGCAATTTAAGCAAAGTACTTCCATTTTCAGGGGCTCAAAGGTATTTGGACAATTGACTGATAAGAAGTTAATTGACCAGGTGCGGTCACCTGGACCTCATCACCTCAAGACAAATGAAGCAGATAAAAGGTCTGGAGTTGATATCAGGTATTGAGTTGGCATTTGGCAGCTGTTCGAATAGAGCCACCAATATGAAGTCCAAGGAGATCTCAATGCAAGTGAAGGAGGCCATCATTAGCCTGAAAAAAGAACATAAATCTGTAAGAGAGAGAGCAAAATCCTTAGGTGTGGCCAAATCAACAGTTGGGTACATTTTTAAAAGGAAAGAAA
This sequence comes from Pangasianodon hypophthalmus, assembly GCF_027358585.1. Classification (NCBI taxonomy): domain Eukaryota; kingdom Metazoa; phylum Chordata; class Actinopteri; order Siluriformes; family Pangasiidae; genus Pangasianodon; species Pangasianodon hypophthalmus. The sequence goes on from NC_069738.1 coordinate 14,722,618, forward strand.
GCAGTGGTGAGCTCAACAACACCAAAAGGCCTGGAAGACCATGGAAGACAACTAAAGTGGATGATTGCAGAATCCTTTCCTTTGTGACGAAAAACCCCTTCACAACATCAACAGAAGTCAAGAATACTCTGGAGAAGGTAGGCGTATCATTGTCAAAATCTACAATCAAGAGACGCCTTCATGAATGTAAATACAGAGGGTTTACAACAAGGTGCAAACCACTGGGAACATTCAAGAACAGAAAAACCAGATTAGACTTTGCCAGAAAACATCTAAAAAAAGCCTCCCATGTTCTGGAATAAGATTCTTTGGACTGATGAAACCAAGATTAACTTGTACCAGAATGATGGGAAGAGAAAAGTATGGCAAAAGAAAGGAACAGCTCATGATCCAAAGTATACCACATCATGTGTCAAACATGGTGGAGGCAGTGTTATGGCATGGGCATGTATGGCTACATGGCATTTCATGAATTTTTGAGCATGTTAAGGGCCCCAAAAGTCCCCAAAACCTTGAATAATAATAATAATAATAATAATAATAATAATAATAATAATAATCCTTAGGAAAACAATAGGGATTCTAATACTATATACTATTATTTAAAAACTTACACTATAAACCTAAAAACAGGTTCTAATTTTAATACTGAAATGAGCATAGGCTGAAACATGCAACATGTCAAATTATAGCATTTGCACATTTAGATAATCTGGCATTAAGTCTTGCTTTGCTATGGCCACCACACACTAGCGCACTGTCTCACTTTGGCCACACCAATCAAAATGTTCTGGACCCAAAATTGCTCCTTGTTAACAAGGTTCACCTCTACCGGGTTAGTGCAGGGGTCGGTCATCTCTTGAGCATCTTTCCAATTAGTCCTATGGTTGTGGTACCCATTATTCAGGTGACTCTCAATGCCCCTGATGATTAAGAAGAGCAAAACAGACATGCTAGTTACACATAAAACTGTTGTTGAATACCCAGATAACTGCCAGGCTTCCTCATCATTTGGAGCCAGCACCAACCCAGCAAGAAGGTATCATGGAAAGATAGCTGTTTGACAGCTCTATTTACTGCATACTGCATCGTACATATCTTTATGACTTTGTTGATGGACTCAGCATTTGCACTACGTGGGGTTCATAGAACCACAGTAACATACATTTACTGCCAGAATTTACTGTCTTCTTCATTTGGCCACATTCCCATCATCACAATATCACCTCTACTGCTATACACATGGAAAACTCTTTGCATGTTAAAAGCAGGAATTTATCATCCAGGAAGGACATCAGCTGAACAATGATCATAACCTTTGCAGTTCTTCTGTGTGGTTAAAGATTGGTGAATAAGGTGGGAGGAAACGTGACTGAATGGACAGAAAATCAGTGCATGACTGCAAGGGGTACACTGTGAAACGCTTTGTAAACTAATGCAGCTACAAATGATCTACATGTTTGGCCTGTTTCTTTACCTCAAGCTTTAGCCCTCTAGAGAAGTCATATGAAAATTAAAAACAATATTCTGTATTGTACAGTCCAATTTAGGATGTTTGTTTCAGCAGTCAAGCATACAAATGGCTGCACATACAGTGAGTTTACTGTTGCCCTGTCTCTTGGTCTCTAGAACAATTCCATTTTGATTGTTGTCCAGTATAGTATTTATTCCTCATCTAACTTGTATCTAATTTCTCTTGGCATCCAAACTCCAATCCTTTATGGTTTGAACTTGAGTGTAATCAGTTTTGAAACAACGTATGCAAACACTTTCAAACTGGACTAGACAAATAAATAGTTTTGACCATGATAGAGCTAGGACAAAAACATACACAAAAATTCTGAAAGCTGTATCCACTGAGTGCATTTTTTGGTCAAAGAGATGAAAAACACATGTACAGTTTGGTCCATAAACAGCACTGTTGTGCTGTGTGAATCATTTTGAAAATGTCAACTTGATACTGAAGAATGCCTGTTAAAAAATCCAAATGATTACTGTGCTGTTACTAGAATGTGTTGAATGTTGTGAGACCTTTAAAATTTCTAGTGAGGTGTGGTGTTTCATTTATCAAGTGTTACACAAAGATATTTTTAAGTTTAATTTTGTATTCATTTTAAAAATATAATATGATAAAAGGTTTCATGATATACAAATTCAATACTGGCCAAAGCAAACTGGTGTATTCACAAACTTGATAGGTTTTGATGAGCCACTTTAGGACAATCTCTCTAAACATGACCTTAGATAGCTCCTAACGTTAATTTAAAACAACCAACTAATACATAATTTCTTTAACATGCAATTGGTGTTACTATTTGCAGGGATTTATGAGCTAGTTCTTAAAGAATCCAAATAAAATAAGGTTTGATTTTTAATTAAAGACAAATTCAGAACCACCTAAGCATGTGTGATGATAATGAGATCAATTCACCAGATAAAGCATTATTGTTCTACAGTGTCCACCAAAATAAATAGTACTCTTAGTAATGAGATGCAAACTATGCCTTTGTTGTTAATATTCCACTGAACAATTAAAAAATCTAACATTTAATATTTTACTCGCAATATTTCTGAAGCAGTGTTTAAAGGTGAGCCAAGTTATCCCTCTTCAGTACCGCTTTATCCTGGTCAGGGTCATGGTAGCATTATAATTTTTTGCATTAGTATACTATCATTTCATTGGTCCCTGGAGGACTAGTGGTTAGGCCTTGGCGCCCTCACCGCCACGGCCCGGGTTCAATTCTGGACCAGGGATCCAACCCCCAGCCACTTCCAGTGCCAGTCCCAAGCCCAGATAAAACTGGGGAGGGTTGCATCAGGAAGGGCATCCGGCATAGAACCTTTGCCAAATCAAATATGCAGACCAGTGATCCGCTGTGGTGACCCCTAACAGGAGCAGCTGAAAGAAGAACAACATACTATCATTTCATTATCGCTCATTATTGTAGAGTCTGCCAGTGAATTTGAAACAACATTTGTACTTATTTCTATATTAATGCAGTTCAAAATAAAAACAAGCATTATATGATGGGAAAAGCACTTTTGTATTCAGTGCCCCTATTTCAGGAAATAATATTTAATTCCTTACAAAACATATCTAACTGCACTGCAGATGTACTTTTCAAAATCTTTCCACCTTTTTTGACAGAAGGAACAGTGAATGGAAGGTTCTAAGTACATATCCCAGGACTGCAAGAAAGTGCTGGGTCCTTGCTGGGTCAGACTGATCAGCCAAAATCTGCTCAGCTTTGTGCTTGAATTGAATTTTGTTTGTTGTCACTTTGGACAAAAGCACTCACTCACTCACTTTCAGTAACCTCTTTATCCCAATCAGGGTCACAGTGGATCTGGAGCCTATCCCAGGAACACTGGGCGTAAGGCAGGAATACACAGGGAAGACACGGGGAGATCAGGCACAAAAGCCCCTGCATAGACAACCTGAGCTCAGGATGCAATCCAGGATGCTGGAGCTGTAAGTTGGCAGCACTATCTGCTGCATCACCATGCCTCCTTGAGTAAAAGCATCTGACAAATAAATATTTGTAAAATCTAGCAATCTCTAAGTCGGTCACTTTGAAAATACTAGTTTCGATTAAGCAAAGAGAACACATCAAGACTTGGTATGACTGATATTGGCACTTGTTTTATTACATCGACAGCCAACATGGCATGAGGAGTGCTTCAGCACTGAGAAACCCTAAAGCTCCAAGCAGGACCTGTCAATATTTGGTCCCACAATTACAGAGGGGAGGCATTTGTGGCCTAGTTTTGGCAATTCATGAATAGGATTAATTAAAGATTTAGTAAGTCTAACCACAAACTATGTCTATACCCTGCTACATATTTTTCTGCCAAAATGGACTCAGTTTTATATTATAAAAGTGAACTAGTTCCCAGTGAACACTGTTGTCTCACATGTGCATCAGGACTTCATTAATCCAACATATAAAATTTGCTTGATTTGCGCATGTGCTTTTCTTGCTGAATATAAGTGAATATAAGAATATAAGTGCACAAATTCTATTAACAATAACATGCAATGATGCAGCTATTGTAAAGCAATCCTTTTACACAGTTCTGCTGATTGACTGATCTGGACTATCCTGGAAAGATTTTTCCTCTTCTATGCAACAACATTTGCTTATTCCAACATCATATACACACTCACCGACCACTTTAATAGGAATAACTGTGCCCCTACTCATTCGTGCAATTATCCAATAAACCAATCATGCGTCAGCATTGCAATGCATAAGAGCATTAAAATAAAAGGTTTTTTTTATGTTAACCCTATCACAAAGCCCTGGAAACACTGAAAATACAGGGCTGCTGGAAAAAGAATTCATTTTTCATTCACAAATTCTAACAAATAGCAATTTGCAGAACATAACTTTATTCAACTCCTGCATTACGCACCCTGTAGAAGCTTTCTAATGAGTTTCTATCTTTTATCTAATGTGGCTGAGTAAGCAAGCTGTTTCAAAGCAGTGACCTCTTTCCCAAATCATGAAACTGTTATTTACATTTAACAATAATAGCCATCTAATAATATTTTATCAAATTTATTTCCAGTTTGGAGTTGGGTAAAATATAATAGAAGCTCCACTATTCAGTGTCACGTAAATGAACTTCTAGGTCATTTCTAGGGTTCTAGGGTTGTCAGGTCCCTTGTATAATGGCTGTGTATTTCAAATCAGAAATGCACTGTTAACTTGCTTCCTGTGAAAAGACTGAGAAAAAGAAATGAAAAGTGTCTAACTTTTCCGATGCCTGAACATTCTGGGCCAGTCACCGTCCAAATGCATACACCTAGTCTAAAGCAATTTGGCCAGCTTTCTTAAAAACAAAACAAAAACAAACAAACAAACAAAAAAAATACTCTGCCTACTATTTGGATCTGTATTTCATTTAGGACACATTTTCAGTTCAATCCGAATAAAGTATTGATACTTGGTTACATCCCTAATAGAAATATTTATATGTATATACACACACACACACACGCACACGCACACACAAAATATATCAGTCTTGGAGTCATGGTGCAACCACAGTGTCAATGGTGCCACCCATCAGCCACTAGCTCCCAGATTACGTCAGTGGTTGGGGCGGCAGCTGATTGCTGTGAGCGTTTGTGCCTGATTCGTTCTGTTTAGTGGATCTGTGCATGACAGTCCCTGTCATGTGAGAAGGGCTGTGAACTGATGTGTTCACTGTAGCATCCAGCCTATTCTCCAGCTTCACCAAACGGTCCAAGATGTCATCCAATAGCACGGCAATGGTCCTTTTCAGATCAGCTAGGGTATAAGGGGACAAAATATTTAATAGAGAAATTAATATTTAAACTCAAGAAAATTAAGTAATTAATCACATCACTGAATTGATGCATCTCTGTTTTGATGTCCTCAGAACAATGACTGATTAAAATCAGTTACAAGTTCTTTGCCTGGCTGCACTCTACTACTCTAAGCTTACCATACAGGTTGACTTCACAAATGTATCAGGTGCAGCAGCAATGCTGGAGTTTTAAAACACTGTGTACACTTATTTGATGCTTTATTAGACACATCTACTTTGTAAGTGTAGTTAGAGACCATAGCTCATTCTTTTTCATGCACAATGTGTCAGCTATCCTTTAGCCCTCCAGCAGTGAACAGTTTTAGACAACGGGACTGCTGTTGGGTGAAATTTTTTTGGCTGAAGCACTATTTCTCAATCCAACAGTGACAGTAAGGTATATAGAAATCCCCGTAATTATGCTGTAACTGTTACACTCCTACTGTCACCACTACAGCCATTAAACTGCCACTGCAGTATCATTCAGTGTCATAGCACTGCTGAGAATGGTTCACCATACAAAAATGATTTGGTCAGTATTGGTGCAACAGTGGCCCCCTTCCACTGACTGTATTTACAGTTGCAGTAAATTAACACTGTGTCCAATAGTCCTAATTCCAAAGAAGAACCTTATTCCCATTTTTTGACCAATATACACTCACGATCCACTTTATTAGGAACACCTGTACACCTATACATTCATTCAGTTATCTAATTAGCCAATCACGTGGCAACAGCACAATGCAAAAAAAAAAAAAAAAAAAAAAAACAAATAATAAAATTAAAATTTTTTTTTACAAAAATCATGTAGATACAGGTCAAGAGCTTCAGTTAATGTTCACATTATACATGAGTGGGGGGAAAAAGTGTGATCTCTGTGACTTTAACCGTGGCATGGTTGTTGGTGGCAGATGGGCTGGGTTGAGTATTTCAGAAGTATTGAGTATTGCTCATCTCCTGGGATTTTCACACACAACAGTCTCTAGAGTTTACACAGAATGGTGCAAAAAACAAAAAACACTGAGTGACTGACAGCTCTGTGGGTGGAAACGCTTTGAGGAAAATGGCCAGATTGGAATCTGAGGCAATCATGGGCACAGACTCACCCAAACTGGACAGTTGAAGATTAGAAAAAAAAAAATCACCTAGTCTTTTTCCAGAGTCTGTGCCCATGATAGCCTCAGATTCCTGTTCTTGGCTGACAGGAGTGGAATCTGATGTGGTCTTCTGCTGCTGTAGCTCATCCACCTCATGGTTTGATGTTTTGTGCATACTGAGATGCAACTGAGACAGTTGCAAAGAGTGGTTATTTGATTTACTATATCCTTTCTGGCAGCTTGAACCAATCTCACCATTTTACTCTGACCTCTTATCAACAAAGCGTTTCCATCCACAGAACTGTCACTCACTCAATGTTTTTTGTTTTTTGCACAATTCTGTGTAAACTCTAGAGACTGTTGTGTGTGAAAATCCCAGGAGATAAGCAATACTCAATACTTCTGAAATACTCAAACCAGCCCTTCACGTACCAACATCCATGCCACAGTTAAAGTCACAGAGATCACACTTTTTCTTCATTCTGATGTTTGATGTGAACATTAACTGAAGCTCTTGACCTGTATCTTCATGTTTTGTTGCATTGTGCTGCTGCAACATGATTGGCTGATTAGGCAACTGCATGAATGTATAGGTTACAAGTGTTCCTAATAAAGTGGACAGTGTGTGTATAAGTCAGAATTTATGTTTATACAAATCCATCGAGTAACCTCAGTAAAAAATGCAGAGGTTAAATTATGCTGTAGTACACAAAGCAGGACAGGTGACCTGAAATCTGGAAACATTGTACTTCAGGACGTTTTCAGCAGACAAAGTACATAATAAAAAGCCTGAAATAATGTTGTTTCTCACATGTGCATTTGCACACTAATTTGGCATATGTTTTTATCTAAGGCAACTCATAAGCCAGTCACAATAAAAGTCAAGCATCTAACAGTGAAGCACCTAAGCCTTACCATATCCAGCCATTGAGGGGTTGTATGGCCTTGCAAGTTCATGGTTCTCTGCGCTGAGAGCTTTGACATAGCGCTGGCTCAGCTCCAGGATCTGTTGGCGGAGTTCGGTGCTGCTTTGGTGCCGTGGCTGTGTAAAGGTGTAATGCAACAGCAGCAGGCACCAGGCCAGGCCAAAGAGCAGGAGCAAAACGCTGAGCCTCTGAGACATGCTCCTACCTCGCAGCAGACAGCCGAGCATTGCTGTAGCCCAGCAGCTACGTTGGCTACCACCACCAAGGCCAGTGGAATGGACTGAGATGACAGAATTAAAGATAAGCCTGTAAATGTGTTGTCTGGACTGGAGCTCCAAGTTGGAGTTCAGGATTAGTGGGATGATCGGCAAAAATCAGAATCAGAAAAGCAGGACATAAAGATGAGGGAAATGGCTGTAGATCAGGGCATGACTACAGATGGTAATAAAGATATCCAAAATAGATCTAAATGTGACCACTGCTGAATCCAGCAGGGAAATATCAGGGCATCTGGATGGGGACTAGACTGAATGGCAGCTGGAAGAGTTTGAACCACTCCCAACCTCCGGTATGTCGATCAGCCCTGGGATCTCATACTCAGCCTGATCCATTTGACAAATTGCCTAAGAGAGAAACATACATACAAAGCACAATACTTGGCACTAGTATTCAAGCAAAATTCATAAAAAGGTACTGTATAGACTAAATAACATGAGTTTCAAGCAAAAAGGGCAATATACAAATTGCAGCAACACACTTAAAATTTTAATTTGCGTACAGACATTGCTGGCTATCATGGAGACAGGTGGTCATCATCTTTTGTGACTGAACTGGTGTTTTAATCGAGCAATAAATCACAGACTGAGGGCCTGAGTTTAATTATGCAGAGGGAAATACGACCATGTTGCTCTGCCTGACCCCACAGTGACCTCTCCAATTTGCTCCCAACAGCCTACACAAAACACTAGCTCATATTACCAACTTAATATTTACATTACCACTATGGTCTTTCAGCTTCATGACAGCTGTACCTTTACTATACAGTTGACATCAAGCATGACTAAAGATACCACATTTATCTTAAAAACCATCATCAGTTAGGTTGGTCTTAGCACATCTTTTTTTTGTTTGTTTGTTTGTTTTACAAGCAAAAGCACAACATTAATTTAACACCAAAAGAATGTTGTTAGCTGAAAAATGAAAGCTGAGAAAAACTGTTTATGCTTCTTTTTAATTACAATTATACATCTTGTGTTGTGTCACTTTGCACTGACCACTTAGGAGTTGATGTCTTATTAGTGACTACTGAGGCTTGCTGCATCATCTGTAACAGGAGTTCTCAAAATTTTTGCAGCCAGGGACCCCTTTAACTATAATATAAATTCAATAGACCCCATCAGTAAAGATTTATTTTAATTTATTTCAATCAACATAATCCAACTATTCAAATATTAGGCTCATTATTTAAATGTGTACAATAAGATACAATAAATATACTCACCAGACACTTTATTAGGAACACCTGTTCATTCACACAATTATCCAATCGGTATTGTTGCTGACCAAGTACATCTCTTCATGGCCACAATTTACCACATTATAATGGCTACTTCCAGCATGATAATGCCCCACGTTACAAAGCGCAAGTCGTCTCAATCTGGTTCCATGAACACAGTGGTGAGTTCAGTGTACTTCAGTGGCCTCCACAGTCACCATATCCAATACTGCACCTTTGGGATGTGGTAGAACAGGAGATTCACAGTATGAATGGCAAATCTGCAGCGAATATGTGATGTCAACATGGACCAAAATCTCAAAGAAATGTTTCCAACACCTTGTAGAATCCATGCCACGAAGAATTGTTGCTGTTCTGAGAGCTAAGGGGGCCCTACCCAGTATTAGTATAGTATAGTTCCTAATTAATATGGCATGAGTGTACTCATGATTACTGGTATTGCTGGGTTGTGATTTCCACCTCTGTGACAAAAAAAAAAAAAAAAGAAAAATTCATACATGTTAGATTTGAACTGTTGCTGTATCTTAGTGTCTTTCCCAGGTTGCTGTTAGATGAAATATTAGCTAAGGATTTTAATTTGGTGTTAATGAAACTTCAGCCATTTCAACTGCAGTAATTCTGTTAAAACCTCAACTTCTACATGTTAGGAAGGAGGACAGGCTTAAATTAACCAGTACATAAATCTATAGCCTTGAGCTACAGGGTTTGGAGAAGAACAGTAGCAGATCATTACTGATCTGTAATTGAGCTTCACAAATAAGACTTTATAGTATATTATACTTTCCTGTACTAAATAAGAATCCAGTGAGGACAGTTATAGTCAGCAGTTATACAGCAGTGGAGCAGCAGGTAAGGTTGTGCCAGAAGTTTGATGTGCTTGAAGTATGCTGTGGACACTGAAATGGAGTATAGCTCATGTGAACTTCCTTCATCCTGGAGCTTCCTGCTGAACTGAAGAGACTTCTCTGAGTTTAGATGTTTTTGGTTTATAATAAGGTCTGTTATCAGGTACTGATCGTCCTGCCCAGTTTTGTGCTATTCGGCTTTCTTTAACTCAGTCAACAACAACAATCGCGTTCAGTTAGGATGTCAGGCTCTTCACACCACTTGTGTTTTTGTTTTGCTGGGGTTGTGCAAAACCTGCTCCTCACTGGTAGATCTTACAGCTTGTAGAATCCACATAAGCCAAATGACGTGTTTCTATTAATCCAGCGTGACAATATTAAGCAAAAACCACCCCAGATCATTTCTAAGCCATTTGTGTATATGCAGGTAACTCTTTCATACGTTAAAATCTGACGCTTAGCATCATGCTAGCTAGCTAACTGGCTAACTTGAACGGTATCTAGTAGTCTACTCACTAGCTAACCATGCAGACAACAGCGACACAACAATCAAGAGGTCTTCTCGTTTTTTCACAGCTCGTTAAAAGTGCATTTTGTTAATTGTATGCAGTTCGTGTGGTTATGTGGGTGTTGTTACCGTGATCCAGCCGCCCAGCTCAGCGCACAGGAGCAGCAGCGCTGTCTCCAGGACTTTATGCTCGCTGGGAAGCCACACAGGAACAGAGGTGCCTTCAGCGGCTATGTGGCAAAAAGTTTCACAAACGGAAACGGTGTTGTGTCGATATTTGCCCTTATTGCAGAACTTCTAAAGCGTAGTTTTACAAAGTCTAATTACGGGTACAGTGCTATTTCATGATACACGGATTAGGGAATTGATTTTCCTGCTCTAATGCTCAGTTCATCCTCATTAAAAGTCTTGCTAGCTACAAATGCTTGGTGAGTGTATACATGAGATTTGATGCAAAGAGTTATATTTATAAAACATAAAATTGTACAAATATACCGTTGCACTCAAAATGATTCAACCCCTTTAAAAAGCAAGGAATTCTTGGGAAATGAATAAAATTTAATGAAAATATATCAACCAAAGCCTTAGTAAATAGTCACAGAATGTTTATAAATACATATGTGAGCGATTTTGAGAGCAAAGCTGTGTGTATTACTAATAGAAAAATCTACAGATATCCATGTCAAAACTATTCAGCCCCCTTTACAATTTATAACCTAAAATGTTTCTGGTAGGTTCTTCTGCCACCTCTGTTAGAATCCTTGCCCCATTCCTCATACACAAAAGCTTCCAGCTCTTTAATGTTGCTTGGTTTCAGTTCTACCACAGCTTCCTCTAAATCCCACCAAAGAGTTTCATTTAGGTTTAAATCCAGGGACTGAGATGGCCACTCAAGCACATTTCAGGACTGATCCCTGAAGCAAGCTTCAGTTGACCTATGTGTGCTTGTATGCTTATCATCAATGTCTTGCTGGACATTTTTAGTTTACACATTGAAGGCATCATATGCTTCTCCAGAATGTCCTTTTAAAGAAAACATGATGCCAGTCACACAGTCAAGACTTCCTGTGAATACAAAAGATGGTCTTCTTTTTGTCACAATTCTTGCCTTTATTATGGCAGACACTGAGCTCCGTTATAGTTTCATCACACCATACAACCGTCTCACAGACTTCCACAGGCCTGTAGAACCCCTCTTTATGTGCTTCTTGATTAAGAGTTAAGTGTGTTCACCAGTACTTCGTGTTCCTTCCTTCATCAGGTTATACTGCAAGGCTTATATCGTTTTTTTCCCCCTCAGCTGTTCAGTTCAAGTGTTTGGTTCCTCTTGGTGAAATTTTGCTCTTTCTTCCACAGGCAGGTTTTCTGCTGCTCTGCGATTTTTAAACTTGCGTACAGTGACGCCATCGGAGTCTCTGGGAATTTTAAGTGTCTGGGATATTGCCCTGTGTAATGAAATTATTTCTTCTCTTAGCTTTTGAGAGCTCCTTTTTCTGTCATTTTGCTACTGAGCTTAAACACTTGTATGGTGGGATGTATGTATCACACCTGAAGCAAGTGTCATTATAGAGCTCCCGATAGTTTAACTGTGTTTTAGCGCAATTTTGTAGCTTTACAGTCTAGCAAAAGATATGAAAACCAGCAATACTGAATAGGGGTTGAATAATTCTGACATGTCTGTAGTAAGGGGGAATGATGAGTGCAACTGCATGTAAATCTGTCATGCGATCCTTCCTCAGCTGCTGTAACTTCTTCTTCCTTGGTGTTTTTGGCAGGTGGAAGACCAGCTTAAGGTGGATTACCGCCACCTATGGAACTGGAGTGTGGAGATGTGACTTGAAATTTTCTATAAATGTCACATGTTAAATTGTATGTTCCACACTCTTTCAAGAACTCGCATCCTAGAACAAATGGCTAATAATCCTGCAATGTAAACTCTATGTTCTTTTGATTTCAGTCATGATATCAGACCTTCCATTTGTGTGGGATGCTTTGCAATGCATTAGGACACATTCAACCGTTATAGTACATACTAGTTGTTTAGTACATATTCCCTGTTTCAGATATTCCCAAACTTGGGGTTGCAACCCTACGTGGGGTCTCTTTACAAATGGGGTCATGAGAGAAATTCACAGCCTCCTCTTTTGTTTTATTCATTTATTTTAAAATACGATATTAGAAGTACGGAAGACTGATTTTGTGTTCTAATATTTTGAAAAGTTACTGGGTGTCACATTCAGACAAGCCATTCTGCTAAACAAACGAGCATTGTGTCTCAAATCGCACACTTATGCACTATTCTAGATGGTTATTGAGTACTAACACTAAACAAGTTTCATATTATAGCTAGTATTTGAATTTTAAAAATCTCTCATGTAGCCTTTAAACCCACTGAAAGGTCTTTTCTTATCAGTTATCTGGATTTTCGAGATTAGTAAATAGCCTACTTTTGAATGTAAGAGCAGAGTTATTGATCTCTTATTTGATCTTGTCTTGATCTCATGGCAGCAATCACAATGACAACAGAAAGTTATAAAATTGAACAGAGCTCGAGTTTTTAACAATGCTGAGTGTGAATTTGCTGAACATTTTTCAGTTTGATTCGAAAACCTGACAGACAGGGTTGTTTTGGCCCTGATGCGCCATCTAGCAAATGTTGCATTTATACCTCCAGATGTACATAAAGTACTCGAGTACTTGTGAACAATGCTGCTCACGTTGCTGTTGCTTCTGCAGTACCCTGGCGTGGATTATTTTCCCATAACAGCACAATTGTTACAGTGTTGATAAAGTCCTGAGCTGTGCTTTTTTTTATTAGGTGAAGTGAGTGATTTAACTGAGTGTGCCCTATTCTAAGTTGTGTGAATATGACATCCTGCCTTCTGATAATCCCTCCAATCCCCATCCATCCCACCTGTACCTGTATAAGGTCCTGTTCACACCTGGTATTAAGATCTGCCTTCTATTCACACCTGTACCTGCACTGTCTATTAGGATCAGTTCACCCAGGTCTCATGTGTGTGCCAGGTGTGAACATGGCCTAGGTGTTGCCCCTTGTGCTCATTCTCCCACATTTCTTGCCATAAAATCCTTACTTTATGTATTATCAGGACTTTTGCCACTACTTTGCTCATGTGTAGTGGTCTATCAAACTCTAGTCCTTTAAGGCACAGTTTTGCCATCTTATCTACAGTTTCATTGCCTTCTATTTCTACATGTGCTGACCCCCACAAGAAAATAATGTGTATAGCATTAAATTTCTGAGATGTGTTACTAAAATGTAAGGAAAAAAATTCACCCTAGTGTGCAGCATGAATTGTTAATCAGTATCAGGATTTGAACCTTGTTTTATATTTTATTTTCAGATAGGTAGTGGGCTGAGTCTTTCTCTCTGTTTTAGTTTTTCAGTTGATCAATCCCTGCCTTAGAAGTGAGTAAAACCTAGCTTATACTCATCACAGTTTTTGTAATTCCTCATTGTTGTTATTCAGATTTTCAAACATTTTTCATAAACTTTATGTCATAAGGCTAATTGTCAGGCTTATTCCTACAGCCACAGAGAGCTCTGTTTTCCAGAACTCACCGCAGCATACGAATATGACTGTCATGGACTACACTTGCCAACATCAGACTCTGTTACGTTCACTGCCAAGAGTAAAGTTTCAGTCATCTCTTTCACAGAAGGATCACTCCAATGCGAGCAGAAAAATCATTAGAGAATTGATTATATAGCCAGATTTTCTATGGTCTGTGCTTTGACTGCACTATGGCAGAACAATTGGTCCTAGGTATTGTTTCCACTCGACAGGATTACGAAAGCTCAGGACATGCTTAGCTAAGCTTCAAAACTAACCAGACATGGAGCAAGTTTGTCCAAAAGCATATGTTGCCATAGTAACTCAGTGGGGCTTGCGATTAGCTTTGTGTGTGGAACTGAAATTTAGCCAGGGAAAAATGTCCCTGTATGTTTGAGTACAAAATATCACTTACTGTCTGTGTTATTCTTTTCATGTATTAATTTTTATCATGTTCATCAGTGCCAATAATTCTGGAGGGCACTGTACATAAGTGTGAATGAAGCATGAATGAAGCAGGGGTGGCACCACTACTCCAAAAGTGGTGGGGCAAAATTTTATGCTTTTAATGATATTTAATACAATTTGAGCTATTAATGATATTTAAACTAGATATCATGTGCCACAACAAATACTACAAGTAGAATATACATCCAGCAAATATTTTTTAAATTCATTTTATTAAACAGTAAAGAACCCACAACATCTGTGTTTGCTTCCTTATACAATACTAGAGTTTACTCAGTTACAGTCCACTTCTATGGAAAATTATAGAACGTATTAGATTACTCAAAATATTTAAAGAAACAACATATTTTAAATGCATTAAAACCCATGACCAACAATAATAAGATAAGATAAGATAAGATAAACTTTATTGATCCCACAGTGGGGAAATTCACTTATCACAGCAGCTCACAGACAGTTAAAGTGCAGGTATTAAAGACTAATGATAGGAAGAAAGAAAAGTTAAATATGAGACAATATCAGCAAAAGTAAAAAAAAGAAAAGAATGAGCTTGCATATACAATACTATGATCAACAAACACCATAGGCAGAGAGTAGTTTGTTTCGACCCACACGCTTCATTTTGAATTTTACTCCTCAGGCAGCTAATAACAGCAAAAATTAAGTTCACAGAGTTAGAGAACATTAATTCTACAATATGTTTGAAAAATTTTCACGTTCCACAACAGGCTGTGTCTTTGTACTAACTGCCTTACTTACTTTACTTGAAGAATGTTGTTTGAGGAATGTTCCTGTAATTGATACAGAATGCAGAATATGTGAGTATGTAAGTCACTTCAAATATTGAAACATTAGTGATACTGATTCAACACGCGATTATTAAGCGCCAGAGAGTGCCAAAGCATGGTTAACCATTTATCACAGGAGAGCCCCTTTAGGAAAAATGTCCCACCCCCCAGCTGAACTGGAAATTTTGATTGGTTTTTCAACTAAGACAGACCTGTCTGTTATTGCCTGAAGTGCCGGGTCACCGCCGGGTCACCGCCAGGTCCACTGTAAATACGTGTGTGCTGGAATCACTGTTTTGTTTAAGAGGCTGAGGATATCTGCAGATGAGTGTGTAGCAAAATGTGCAGTGAAGTGCACAAGCTTTTCACAGGACAAATGACCTGATGCTTACAAATCAGCAACTGACCTGTTGATTTGTATGTGTCTATAAGACAGACTACACTGCAGTAACATACAAGCAACTCTTTAAAGCATATCTTATCAAGTGTGAGAAGTACTAGCTTTTTTAAATTAGGCTATGGTTTTACTCCCATTAACATATCTACAGGTTGATCTGATTATACAGTATTCCAGATAAATGTTCTCTTTTAATGGGGTTTAAATCCATTTCTCTGTGACAAAGTACTCAAAATATTGAAACAATAATGGTATATCTGTACTAATATGGTAACAAATCAATACTTAGTTTAAGAAAGTTTTATTACTATACATAAAGAAGTGTGGATTTATCAGGTTTTATATGGTTGAAAGCTTGCCATGTCTCTGTGAGTAACATACACTATATAGCCAAAAGTTTGTGGACATCTGACCATCACACCCATATGTGGTTCCTCCCCAAATTGTTGCCACAAAGTTGGAAGCACACAGTTGTATAGAACGTCTCTGTGTGCTGTAGCTTTACAGTTTCCCTTCACTGGAACTAAGAGGCTCAAACCTGTTCCAGCATGACAATGCTCCTGTGCACAAAGCGAGCTCCATGAAGACATGGTGTGTGAAGGTTGGAGTGGAAGTGTCCTGAGGCCTGTTTAGTTTGAGCAAACTTTGGTTTTTCGGTCTCAACACGGTGAGCGGGTTTCATCGCCATGGTAACTTACACTACACAGCTAACCTGCTCTGGAGCAGGTTTTATTCTGGGTAAGAAATCGCAAACCCCACTTAGACCAGCTGTGAGCAAAGTGATATAAATCCGACGCATCACATTTAACCTTTTAGTGTTTGTAGCGATGGCTTCACATTTTGTAGAGAATCCTGTTGAGCTTGGAGCACAAATAGTAAGAAGGGCACTTTGAAGGGAAGGAACTTTTAGGGACAGACACGATCGCCTGGATTTTCCCGATGACCATCTGTATGAAAGATATTGATATTTGGCAGATGGTATAGTTTATCTATGCCAGCTTCTTGAGTCGTGCATTAAAAATCTGGCAGGCCGAAGCCAGGCTCTTACTGTACCACAAACTGTATGTATTGCTTTGGACAGGTATATTAGGACAGGCATAATGCCACAGCATGTAAATATGTGGCATTATTCCTGTCCTAATATATTTTGACAAATCGATATATATTTTGTTAATATTTAATTTAAAAATTGACATTTATATTACATGAAATTAAATGAAATATTTTGGGCTTATAAGTTTTCAATCCATTTATTCTCATTATGAGCCTATAAAAGTAAACTTACTCATTTACACAATCAGCAATTTTCCCCAGCTTTGGCAGCCGCAATGGTGTTGCTTTTTTTGCCGTTGAGGTACGTGTAAGTTCCTCATATTTCTGATTAATAATTTCTTGCTCTTCAACCAGAGGTCTGCACACCTCCATCTTGATTGGATGCTATTGGCTGTTTGCTGCATGCATGTGGCTTTTATGTGCATGTGCATGATGAGTAAACATTAATTCTGGGTTAAAACCTGACTTGATTGAGAAAGTTGATAACCAGTGTCATGAAACCTATTAACAGGCCTCTGCATAGAGCACCTCAACCCCACTGGTCTTCTTGTCTGACATCAGAGCCTGACCTCACTAATGCTCTTGTGGCTGAATGAGCACAAATCCCCACAACCATGTTTCCAATCTAGTGGAAAGCCTTCCCAGAAGAATGGCGCTTATTATTACAGCAAAAGGGGGACCAACTTTGGAATGGGATGCTCAACAAGCACAGATGCGTATGATGGTGAGGTGACCACATACTTATAGTCATATAGTAGTCATATAGTGTAGTAGACTTTTTGTTGAAAATGACAGCTGTCTGTGCATATAACTGTCACAATGATTTTACGTTCCATGGAAGAAATATTCATTATGACAGATAATATCAGTTTGACCATAGAGGAATAGCATAGAAAAAAAATTTTGTGCTTTTTGGTGACAAATAACAAATATGAGTTTAACTATTACATTAACAATACTTCAACTTTCATGATTCATTAGGAAGATTTCTGTACACATTTTAGCCATTAGAATAAGAACAGAATAATCAATGTGCCTTTAGCTACTTACTCTGTCATAATCAGAGACATTTAGTGAACTTCTCCAATAATTCAGTGTGTATAAAACATAAAAGAAGAGTCAGTTTTTCCAAATGTAGTGGTTTAATAGCACAATTATACCACACCAGTCAGTAATGTTTTTTCTTTATTGGTGCAGCTACAGTGCATATAACAAACATAAATACAGGACATCTATATACACATAGGGGATGCTGGGGATTACATGCAAATCAGTGATGATTTATGATCTCATAAGCAAGATGTAGAAACAATGAAACAATGCAATTACAGCAATGTCCTAAACAGACCAAACTAACAAGTTTGGTGTACCCTGATGCTTGCTAAAAATGGACTACATATCACTAAATTTCAGTGCGATGGAATCATGGAAGTAGCCATTTTTAATGATGTAAGAGGTTACTGCCGCTAACAGTCATGGAAATGTTGACATATTTGTCTACACTGACATCACCACATCAAAGGGTCACCATATCTGTAGGGAAATATATATATAATGAATAAATTAATTCAATAACAAAACACTTTTTATTACTGTTTATTTTGTAAGGTCCAAAGAAGAAAAATGAGAAAATCAAGAGTAAAATTACATTATTTGCAAATCCATAAGAAGTATGTCACCAGGTCAGGAGTAGGTTTCGACATTTTACCTGGACTGCAGTCGCATCTCTGCCTCTCCAAACAGCAGGTCTGGGGTTAATGCGTCAGAGTTTGACCTTTTCCCATACCTGACAGATGGAAGGTGACAGAGGAAGTTTAGCTGTGAAGAGTGTTCTGTCTGGCCAACACTTTTAATGCGATTATTCACTTTTTAGCATTTATTACATCCATTGGAGTTTTTTCATTATTTTGTTCAATGTAAATCCAACAAAAAATGGCCATTTTGGTACATTCTCTGTAACGATTTTGAGTGTCTCGTGTATCTGTTTTCTGAAGACTGAAAAAACTTAAGTAATTTTCATAATCAAATACGAGTATTTTTTTCTTCTGTCAAGGAAACTAATTAAAATAAATCCTCTGCAGCTTTATTTCACAGCTGGCACATCTTTGCGCTATGAAAGAACTGCGTCAGACAGAACCTAATCTGTAAGGCAGTGAGTGGAAGGCTCTTAATTAGACAATCAGTGGCATATTCTTCATGGATTAATACCAGTCTTTGAAGAGTACATTGGAAAGACAAGCAGCCTAATTTTTACAGAAGCATGAAGCACTTATGCAAAGAATTTCTTTTCCATAGCTTCCTCCAAGTTCAATAAAAATTTTTATCGCTGTTGGTTATCCTGCACTGTAAATCATAGTACAGTGGCAGCAATTCATCCAGTAGATTATAGTCCTTCAAATTACACCATTTGAAGAAGGATGTAGGAGGATGTTTTTGATTCATATTCCGAATAGACACAAAACACTGTGCTAGCACTGGAGACAAGACTTATACGTTCCAAAGTTTCCAGAGAAAACTATGCATATTGTCTGTGTGTGTGTGTTTCTGGAAACATTGTGCATTACGCCAGTTTATAGGACTATATTAAACATCTATATTTTATATTAAATTTTACAGAGCATGAAGGGCTTCCATTCAGAACGTCTTGTTTCTCAAGATGCAACACTAGCCTTTTTCCAGCCTTTTCCAGGGCCATAAGTCAGGGAAAGACAATTCCCTGTCTTTGAGATGTCACATCTGCACAGCTCACCTCTGCCTTGTGATGAGGTTGATGTAGTGTCTCAACGCGGAGTAATACTTGGCTAGTTCCTCCACAGGTGCGTCCTCTCCTGGGTTCTGCGGCTTTGTTGGATATCCTTCCGCCATCGCGCTCAAACACACAACAAGCAGGATGCACGCGGCCCAGCCGACACACACGTTTGCACGAGGACGCATCTAAAGTCATAACGAGAAACACACACTGTCAGAGTAACTGAAAAATAAAATTAAAAAGGAACATTCGGTAACCCGGTAGAGATAACTCAATAAACAGGTTTAGAAGAAACACAGCAAAAACAATTTCTCGTGAAAGTTTAATAGAATCATTTGAAGAGATTGCAAGAAGAAAATGGTTGAAGGTGCCAAAGCGTGAGTTGCATTCAAATGAAGATTAAAACATTTAAAAATGAAAACATCCCTGTAAGACCCTGAGGATATCTGCAGATGAGTGTTCAGCAAAAAGTGCAGTGAAGTGCACAACGTTTTGACTGAGACATGTTTTTGGGGAAAACAGTCTTTCATCAAGCAAAAAGTGCTTCTGGATTTCCTTTACAGACCTGTATATATTATGAAATTATATATATATATATATAGGAATTATATATAACGTGTGTGTGTGTGTATACACATATAACATTCTTACAGATTTGCTCCTGTTTAATGTTTGATCCGGTTACTTACAGTTAGTTGATGTTCTGTTGTCTTCTCCCGTAGAGCTCAGCGCTGTGATGCTGTGATGCTGGGAGTCTGTGATGCTGGGAGGCTGTGAGTCTGTGATGCTGGGAGTCTGTGATGCTGGGAGTCTGTGATGCTGGGAGGCTGTGATGCTGGGAGTCTGTGATGCTGGGAGGCTGTGATGCTGGGAGTCGTGTCTCGTGGGGCTGATGGTGTTTGTGCTGGGTTTATATAGTAGAGTGGCGCGTGCAAGGACGAGGACGCGCTCCATCGGTACGCGCGCGCACACGTCACTCACCGACTGAGTGGTCGGTCGTCACTGTTGTTTATGTCGGCGTGACAAACGTTTAAAGGAAGTGGTTTCTACATGGATTAGAATAGTTTTAGGTATGTTCAAACATTTTATGTAGTTATGGTTTTATTTTGTAGCGGTATTGTAAAGAATAAGCTTCGCCGCAGCTCCGGTTTCCTCTTGGAGACATTAACATGGTGAATGGAAGAAAAAGCATTGTTTAAAACCATCAAGTCGCGAATCCTGTGTAGCATACATAGATATAAATATATAGATACAAATTATATTCATTTTGTTTCGCCACGGCAGCTTTTTTCCAGCAGATGAATTCAAAATGCGCAAGTGTTGACTTTTACTGATCAGAATTATGCTAAAAGCAGGTTTCACAAGGGAAGAGATGCAACAGCGCACAAAAGAAGTTTTTCTTTGAGTTTTGAAAGACGCAAGAACACAGGTCAGTTTAGAAATAGTAAACCATCTTAAACACCATAGAACATCACACTCAATTCTATAAAAATAATTTCAGTTATAAAAAAAATCTTAATTGCATATAGAAAGCTTTATTGCATATGTCATACAACATTTAAAAAAATAGACCCATATTTACCTACGAGAACAGCAGTGGTAACTTACAATTTCCAAAAGTATATAAAATAATCTGTAATTTATGAGAATAATATGCCCGTGCTAAAAGAACCAAAGTTCAAAAAAATAAATAAAAATACTCAGAACTCCAAAGCATAATACCTCTTCTGCGAAGCATGATGAAGGTGGTGTCATGGGTTTGGGAATTTGTTTTTATTGATGTATAACTGCTATCAGTGAGTCAGTGAGCTCTTTATATGCAGTTAAGATAAGCATGGAGAGTCATTAAAAAAAGACTTTACTCTACACACATTACATTACT
Organism: Pangasianodon hypophthalmus; assembly: GCF_027358585.1. NCBI lineage: Eukaryota > Metazoa > Chordata > Actinopteri > Siluriformes > Pangasiidae > Pangasianodon > Pangasianodon hypophthalmus. The sequence continues at coordinate 14,743,759 of NC_069738.1, forward strand.
CTTGTTTTGGCCCTACACTAACAAGTTTAAAGCACAAAGCTACTTAGGTTTGAGTGAATTTATGTATATTAAGTGAAGCTCAGTCTCCTCTGTGTCAGGAGTTACTGGTCATCTTAAATAAAATTTCCCTGAGCTGTTCTGAACTTGTTCAGATCTAACCAAATTCCTCTGAAACCCACTGAATTACAGAGCAGAACAAACCCAGAATAAACCCAAACACACTCTTAATGCAAATACCAAAAAGTGAATTTTTCTGGACTGGCAATTACCAAGTCAGAATTGCCCTGGAGATTTTATTTACTGTAGACTACACTGAATAAAAAATTGCTGTGTTACTCTGAGCAAAGATACCTCGAATCTAGTTCACGGATGGGACACAGATGTCATGTAGTCATGAAACCAAATACCAAACAGGGAAATTTTATTAAAGATGACCAGTAACTCCTGACACAGAGGAGACTGTGGATAAAAAGCCTGAGATTCACTTAATATACATAAATTCACTCAAACTTAAGTCGCTTTGTACTTTAAACTTGTTAGTGTAGGGACAAAACAAGAATAATGTAATGTGTATAGAGGAAAGGTTTTTTTTTATTGGCTCTCCATGTTTATTGGAGAAATTAAGACAAGCACACAGTGTATTTTTTTTTTTTTTTTTTTTTTTTTTGTCAAATAAGTTTTATTGAAAGACAAAGATTTTGAAGATAGATTTGCAATCTTACATATTTTGTCTCTATTACATGTACAAAGAATACAATCAAAATTAGAAAAGAGAGAGAGAGAGGGAAAAAAAAGACAAACAAAGAAACAAACAAAGAGCCCACATCACAAACCATCCCTTACAAGAGCTGTTTACATTAAATTGTAAAGTATGATGAAAAAAATATTAAGACATTACATTAACAAATGATGCATCAGTCTGTAGGGTTTCCATCAAGGTAGAAAAGGGGGCCAGATTTTGTCAAACTGCTCAAATTTGCCCTTCAAACAGTCCCTAATTCGTTCCAAATGTACAGTAGAAATCATCTTTCCAAGCCATAGCTTAGATGTAGGAGCCTCCTTTTTCTTCCAGAACAACAGTAGTAACTTCTTGGCTATAGTTAAACTGTATGCAAGCAGTTTGTGTTGTGCTCCTGATAATGAATGCATACGTTCAGAAAATCCCAGAATGAAAAGTGCCGGATCTGGCTGCAGTTGCACCTTAAAAATCTCTGAAAGCACGTCAAAAATTCCTTTCCAATAACTCTGTATCTTGGAGCAGAAAATAAAACTATGGGACAAATCAGCTTCTACTGATTTACATTTGTCACAAAGAGGTGAAACATTTTGGAAAATTCTATGTAGCTTCTTTTTTGAATAATGTAGTCTGTGAATGACTTTAAACTGAGTAAGGCAATGTCTAGAATTGATAGAATGTTCATTAATATCCATTAAACTCGTCTGCCACATTTCCTCAGAAATTTCCACTCCTAGTTCTTTCTCCCATTCTTCCTTAAGAAAACTTGTAGAGGGAGAAGTAAAGGATTGTAGCAAATCATAAATTATAGAATATATATAAATATATAAAGCCTTTTTACTTCCTTTATACCGATCAAGACACTTATCAATAATTGAGGGTGATATATTATCCAATGAAGGTGTGTGAGCACGTATATAATTCCTAATCTGTAGAAATCTAAAAAAAATGACTCTTGGGGAATTTAAATTTCTGTTGCAGCTGATTAAAAGATGCCAAAGCCCCATCAGTGAAAAGGTCCCCTATAGTACATACCCCCATTTGTTCCCATTGCACACTGTGTCTTTATAGTAGTTTTATAATTACACTCTATGAGTTAAGGTTTTCTCAGATATCTTATCAGGTTAGCCATCTAACTAGCACTGTCATGATTCAAATATTCCCTGACTAGGAATGTGTAATGGAACAGTCCCCACCAAATGTCTCGGCTCACAGCTCCTGGCTTCAGTCCTGAGCTCAGGTTAGTGTCTGTGCGATTTTCCAGTCGAATGTGTGTGCTTTCAACTGTCATATGACTACGTTCACTGTGAGTCATGAATGTGCATCCACATTGCTATCTGTGCTGTGTTTGGGAGAGGGGAATATTTAGTAGGTTATGCTGGAAATGTCTGAAGTGCAATACAGAGATATAATGTTTGATTCTAATCAGGGAGACATTTATCAACTTGCTTTTTGGTGCAACTTGCTCCATTTGTTCACGTTGAATAAACAAAACCACCAGCATGGCATGCTTCATCATCCCTCCCCATCATCGTCTCATTCAGTGCAAATCAATATAAGTTCTCAAAAGAGAATGAACAACCTTCACAGCATTGGGCTAAGTTCTTAACAAAAGTTTTTCATTTGACACACTTTGTTTTATTTAGACTTTTTTTTTCAAGGGATTGTAAAGTGAGAAAGTGACAGGCAATTTCACTTTCAACAGAGAAGCAAACAAGCAACCTTACAGCAATACCCTTAGTCTTTCAAACCAATCAGTGTATAAAAATACCATTTACTCTTACAATACAAAAAGAAAATGACTGTGTACCAAGTCCATCATATTCAAAACTCACGAGGCGGTGGGGTGAAATTTCTTAGAATGGTGGTGATAATAATAGTGATGCTTTCATTTCATAATCGTAAAATCAAGTCAATTCTGTGAAGGTAATATAAACTGCTCTGTATATACCTTTACCTTTAAATTTTGATAGAGGCATTATTGTGTCATGTTTCTTTGCCAAAATAAGAATTGGAAAAGAATAAGGCTTGTTTGATTACTTTACTGCCAAACTAACATACCATCTAAGTGTCTTCATTAAAACTGGCCTTAAATGTGTGTGTGTTAGTTAAATGAAGGCCATGTAAGAGATATATCAGAAACTTGTTCTAATCACATTTTCATGATATACATTTTAAAAACTCCCTATAATAACACATAATTTTACTGGAACTCTTCTCACATTGATGGAATCCATGAAAGAAGTAGGCTTGCCCTGCCTCTTAAAATTAATCCCATTTATATAGATTTCTAGTTATGGCAATCAAATATGTCGCTCCTCAAGTTGTCATACGTAGGATGTGTGACACTCAAATATCTTAAAGTGTATTGGACCCAGTGCTGAAATTTCATCTGTAATTGGACTGTTTAGCCATAATCATCGGTGCTGTGTTTGGAGGAAAAAAGGGTGATGCTTTTTATCCAAAGAACACCCAACTGTGTAGCATGGGGTGGCAGCATCATATTGACTGGTGCACTTCAGAAATTAAATGACATCATGAAGAAGGAGGATTATCTAGAAATACTGAAGGAAATCCTCAAGACATTAAGCAGAAAGTTAAAACATAGTCATGACTGGGTCTTCCAGCAGGACGAAAGACAGCAAGTGAAAGTATTCGAGTAGCCATCACAAAGCCTGAACTCCACAGAAAATTCCAGCAAAGTATTGTGTGATGCTTGTGGAAGGCCCAAGTGTTTGATTCAAGTTCAAACAATTAAAAGGCAATGCTGCTAACAAAATGTATGTAAAATTTTAATACACTAAAAATCTGATATAGTAAATAAAACCTAAAAGCTGTTAGCTATTATTTTGAAATGGCCTCTTTTGGAAATAAAGTAATTGGCTTAACATGGGAATAAGTATGGTAACATGAAATCTGTGGAGTTGTAAAAAACCGAATTCGAATATCTTTTGCCTATGTATACGTAAACCTTTAGGCTCAACTGTAGATCATTATAATTGACTCAAATGGAATTTTCTATTTTCCTTTTGAAATTGATTTACTATAAAGGGAATGGGATTCGTTCATTTGTCTTTCATATATATATGGAAAAAATGATCTAAAACAAATGTGGTGGCAAGTTGACACTGACACTGATTAAAATACGAGAGCTTCATTTCTGATCAATGTAACTTATTTTTGACATGTTAAGTCATATACAGAGATGCATCGCAATGAGTGTCGATTATAAAGACTCTCATAAGATCACGCCCCTTCAAATGGCTATACAAATTTAGTTTTAGCAGAATGCTAATTTTCACTTACAGTATGTGTATCATGTTAAATAATGAAGTTAACTGAGTATGCATTAAAATACACTCCAAAGACCAATGGAGAAGATAGAAATACAAGTTATGTACAATGAGTCTGGTACATTTGTACATTTGGTACTAAAATGGTACTAAATATGTACACTTAATTCCTGGAACGTTTATTGCTGGGATGCCTTCGTGACAATTTGCAAAACTGCTTTTTTGAAGACGTACTGTCAAGCAAGTGTTTAATGCTGGGCAGATTTATTCACTCAATGAGCACCGCTTTGTGCCAATCTAACAGCCTCTGAATCAACTGTCAAACACTACATCATGGTGAGAGCAAAGCACTGTTATTCCTGTCCACAAATAACAGGAGTAACCATAGGAGTGCAATTATGCTCAATCGAATCTGTCTCTCCCCCATCCTACTTGATCTGCCTGACCCACTGACTCATAAGGTTTTTACTACTGCAGGGAATGAGTTAATTGATTTGATTGTGCATTTGTTTGAGACAGGTGAAGTAGTCCTCACATAAATTGGACCGAATAACATACACAGACATGCAATTACATACATAACATCAAATCAAACAGTCTAATGACATTGAAATGTCATCTTTCGGATGAGATGCTTTCTGCTCACTTGGTACACTCTTCTGTAACCATGGAGATAGTTGATGTGTTTGCTTTTCAAGAAAGAAATGTTCCGCTTAGACTGCTGCTCAACTTTCACAATTTCATATATGTGTAAGGACCATTCTTAACACATCACAAAGCGACAGAACGAAAAATAAATTACTGAGGATGAATGAATGAAAGAATGAACTTTCTTCCTACATTTAATTCCATTTTTGTAAACGTTTAACACAAAGCAAATGAAAACAAATGCTGTATTCCTCACAAGTAGTAAAACTGACCACCAAGTGTTCGCTCAGAATAGAGTAATATTTGTTACAGTCTTCAGTTTTACATTATTTGTAAGCAGCTTTATAGAAAATATATAAATATATAAAATACATGTACAGTGTTTATATGACTCTATATGACATAAATGTTTATGTCTGTTACCTGCAGAGATCACTGTTTAAACCTGGGTAGATGTGGTTGCCACTGGCATAAATAACAGAAAATAAGCAAAAGTAAAAGAATTCAAAATTAAAAGTAAATGAAGGCCGTGGCCGCTGAAGACTAGAGTTGTAATTGTAAGATCAAATCAAAGTTCAAATCCCAATACTGCCAGAGACCCACTGCTGTGGCTTTGAGCAAGACTTTTAACCCACAAATGATAAGCTGTATACTAGGAGTGGAGCCTACTGCTTTTTATGAAAGGAAGTACCAAATGACTATGTAAATGCAATTGCTAACTACTTTCTTTCATATCCTTACATCTTCAGTTGAGAAGAAGGCCCTCCAAACTACACACCATGTAAAGGGTGCAGGGTGCAGAATCATGCACTCCTCTGACTGCATCAAATAATGAGTCTGGAACCTTTATTGATGGGATGTCTTCATGACAACTTGCCAAATTCAGATTTTTGAAGGCATATATTGTCAAGCAAGTGTTTAATGTTGGGCAGATTTAATCACTCACTGAGCACCCGTTTATGCCATTTACAAAGGGAAAAAAATCCATCTGCATTAAAAATGGAAGCTAATGCAAACAAATATTTACAAAATGTGCCAAGTATCTCAGAAATATTTATGGCAGCCTTAACCACTCATTACACACCAATTTCAGTGTGAAATTGCAGTTTTCACTTAATTCAGAAGACAGTAATTCAGTCCAATTTTGAATTTACCTAGAGATTAAATCCCTTTATATGCACCAATATGTTGCAAATCCAATTATATACGTATGTGCTGCCCTAGATTTTTAACACATACAGTCACGTCCATAAATATTTAAACATTAAAAAAGTTATTATTTTCACTGTCTACCACAGTATAATGCAGTTGAAATTAAATAATGAATATGAGCTCAAAGACTTTGCAGACTTTCAGCTTTAATTTGCAGGTATTTACATCCAAATAGGTTGAATGGTGTGGGAAAAACAATACAGACAGACAATGGCATGAAGCATACTCAGAAAGCACCTCAAGAATTTTTCAAGGAAAAGAACTGGAATGTTCTGCAATAGCCAAGTCAATCACCTGAATCCAACTGAGCTGCATTTCACTTGCTGAAAGTAAAACTGAAGACTAAATGCCCCAAGAAGAAGCAGGAAGTGAAGACAGCTGCAGTAAAGGCCTGGCAGATCATCACCTGGGAAGAAACCCTGCATCTGGTGATGTCTGTTGGTTCCAGACTTTAGGCAGTCATTTACAAAGGATTTGCAACCAAGTACCAAAAATGACAATTTAATTTAAAATTATGCTAGTTCCTCTGATTATTTTTGGTTCCTTAAAAAGGCCACGTATAAAAAGTGATGTAATTCCTACACCGTTCACTGAATGTGGATGTAAATACCCTTAAATTAAAGTGCAAAGTGCACTTTGAGGTCATTATTTAATTTCAACTCCAATATACTGCAGTAGACAGCTAAAATAACAATAATTTTGTCAGTGTCCAAATATTTATGGACCTGACTGTATGTGCATTTGAAGAAAATTCATTTCCTTTTTTTCCTGCTAATACCATTCATATCACTATAAAAAGCAGTAGTGTTGGCTGAGTTGTACATTGGTGAGTTCACCTTTAAGGCATTCACCTTAAATCGCTGTTGGTCAACTGATTGTGGAGTGGGAGGTGAAATAGTGCTCCACTCAAATAATGAAGTGAAGTGAAGTGACTTGTGGCCAAGTATGGTGACCCATTCTCGGAATTTGTGCTCTGCATTTAACCCATCCAAGTGCACACACACAGTAGTGAACACACACACACACACACACACACACACCATGAACACACACCCGGAGCAAGGAAACTGTATTGTAGCTGCATTAAAAAACTGACAAAAATATTATTTTTATATTTTGATAATTAATATTTTGCTTGTGGATTTTAATATTTTATTTGAAACTTTTGTCACAAAATATATTGTGCAAATTACAGCTATAAACTATAGAAGATTAAATAGTAGAGCCTGTAATATGGTATCGAGGAAAGTTTTATGATGTAATTCTAGAATTAATTCTAAATAGCTGAGCATTATAATTTTTAAATATTTGACCCAGTGGACCAGAGATATTGCCTATAATTAAGTGTTTGCTCATTATTAAACTTTCTCCATCACACAATTGTCAATATCAGACAGTATCAAACACCAACTTTATTATACTGAAGAATCTCCTTTATCAATGTAATACAATATTTAATAGACAATGTTTCCAATATGCATTAATGCAATCTAGAACTATAAATAATGCACATGCACATCTGGGCAATCTGCTAAATCCATGAACTCCCTAGCCATCTCTTGCACGCTGCTGTATGCTACACTTCCTTCCTCCACACTGTTTACCTTGGCATTCAGAGTAGAAACTTGAATGGGCGTGACCTAGCCTTAGTCACGCCCATGGCTATTTAGTATATTGGGGGAACTTGAAAATGAAAAGGCAAAGTGGGAAATGAGAAGTAAATGACCAGCAGGTGGCGCAGTAATGATTTGCATTTCCCTTTTCATTTTGGCCCTGTCGTGGCAAAAACTCTTCAATTCAGAATAAGAAAAAGACTTCCAAAGACAAGGGGTTCAGGATGCCAAAAATCAATAGACTTTATTCAATCAACCAACAAAGCCAAGAAGCCGAGATTCCCTTCCGATTTTTAGGTAACATCATTCTTAAGCGTTTCCCTGCACAGAGCGGGTTGCCTAAATACATTAAATATTCAGCTGGGCAGTACAAGTAATCTGTTTTATTACGCCAATTCTTCTCACAATACTGCCTATTGTATTCTGCACAGTGTCAGTAGTCAAATGAAGTCGGTACCACTACAACCCTGCTCAATGGAGAAGGTGAACATACCAAACAATTACCCTTATTCAAACTACCGGCAGTATATTCTGCCCACTTATACCACTTATTATCTCGTGCTGTCTTTGACAACGCATCCTTCATCATCTCTTCTACAGTGTCATTCTACATCTCATGCACAGTCTTTTGATACATAGGGTTGACCAGTCTTTTACTGTCCTCACTCATCTGGGAGCCAGTCAAGGCCTGAGGGCCAGTCAAGTGCTGAGAAATCAATTGTGGAGAATGCTGCTTGCTGACTAGTGGATGGGCCTGAGGTCTGCGGCAAGTGTAGCGAGAAACTCATCAAGATCACCAGGCTCAACTGCACTTTCCTGTTCAGCTGGAGCTGGCAATGGCTCATCTCCTTCCCCCTCAGTGGGTACAACAGGCTCATCAATTTCAGGTGGAACATCAGATGCAACGGCTGGCTCACCTTCTCCTTCAGGTTCTGCCTTGGCAGGACCTGGTTCACTGTCCCCTGCATGACTAAGGCCAGCTTCTGGTTCTCTCTCTCCTTCATCTTCTACTTGTCTATGACTGCTCTCTGGGGAGTCTGCCACTAAATCTCCCTCTTCTTCAACAGTTTGAACGTCTTCTTGTCTCCTGGGTCTAAGTCTAGGTACTCTTGTACAGTGATTCAAATGATACCAGATAGTATTACCTTCCTCTTGCACCGCTATTGGCGTTGCTCTTACCACTGTGTATGGACCGTCTCTTCTAGGTTCGTTCCCCTTTCGTCTGAACACTCTTATGTATACCTTAACTCTAGGAACTACTGGACACAGCACCTCTGCGTCTTCTCTTGGCTCTCTGCTTTGTTCCTGTGAACAGATGTATTGCAGTTAGTTGACGCATGTAAGCTCCGTTTGCAACTGCTCCAGAGGTGGTCCATCATAAGGACCCCTGAAATATGGCACTGGCATGGGTCAACCCTTAAGCATTTCATCCGGCGAAAGGTTAGTAATTCTGCTGGTCTGCATGCGATAGCTCATCAGTGCAAGAGGTAAAGCATCAACCCAATTGAGGTTTGTGTCAGCACAGATCTTATTAAGTTTAGCCTTTAGAGTACCATTCACCATCTCCACAATTCCTTGAGACTGAGGATGATAAACACATCCCAAACACTGTTTTATTCTTAATTGCTGTAGCACTGTTTTCTGTCCTCTGAACAAATGCTGATTCATTATCAGAACTTATCTGCCCAACCTGGGAATTACTTCTCTCGTCAAAAATTTTATTACTGTTCCTGCAGCCTGATCTTTTGATGGTACAGCTTCTACTCATCTACTAAACCCATCTGTTATTACCAACAAGTACCTCTTCCCCCCTACATTTCTCACCATGTCTACATAGTCTATTACCAAATGTTTGAATGGTCCTTCTGGTACTGATATATGCCCTATTGATGCTGATCTTCCCTTCCTAAAATTGTTTTTGCACGAACTTCACATTCAGATAAAAAATTATCTACCATAGCCTGTAGATATGGGGACCAATAATCCTGTTGTTTTATTTTTCGTAATACCTCTCCCCTTCTGCAGTGATCAAAAAAACATGAGCATCTGAAATCAACACAGTGAGAAGTGCTGTGGGTGCAATTATAAGTCCTTCATGTGAGTGCCATATACCATTTACACCTCTAGTAGCATCCCTCTGATGCCACACTGAGTGCTCATAAACATTTGCCTGTCCTTGAATACAAACAATATCATCCAAATTGGGCTCAGGCTGAATGAGTACCATTGGGGCCATTACTGCTACCTGGCACCCTGAAGCTTTCTTAGCTTCTAAGTCTGCAGCATTGTTGCCTTTGATGACAAAATCATTCCCTTTCTTATGTGCCTGACATTTGATAATTGCTAAATGCCTTGGATACATCATAGCTGAAATCAGTTGAACTATTTGTTCAGCATGTTGGATGGGTATCCCATCACTTTTCTTAAATCCTCTCTGCTTCCAGACAGCCCCAAATAAATGACAAACACCATGAGCATGAGCAGAGTCAGTGTATATATAACTTGACCTTTAGCTAACTGACAAGCTGCAGTAAGAGCTTTCAATTCAGCCAACTGAGCAGAACACGGTTGCTTACAGTGCTGTGAAATCACCATCACAAAGTCCTCGTTCTGTCTTTTCACCACTGAAAACCCTGCATGATTGCCTAAATAGTCTCTAAAACATGAACCATCCACAAAATATTCAGCATCTGCTTCTGGAATGGGTGAGGACTCAGTCTGGTTGAAGTCGAGTAAAAGCCAGTGAGTTTGCTACACAATCATGAGTCTGTCCTTCATGTTCTAAGGGAACCATGTCAGCTGGATTTACTGTAATGCAGTGCTTTATAGTGATGTCTGGGTACATCAAAAGAGATGAGTAGGCTAAGCACTTAGCCTGAGTTAGAACAAATGTCCTGGGTTTTTTTTTTTTTTTTGGGTAACATGGAGGATATCCCTGTGCTACACTATCCAGTTTGGTGCTGTAGTATGCATCAGGCTGTTTCTTTCTACCACTGCATGTTTCCTGCATTAGCACTGCTGATGCATATCCATCTGCTCTGTTAGCTACATACAGATGAAATGGTTTAGTATAATCTGGAGTGGCTAATGCTGGTGCACCCTGAAGCTCCTTTTTCAATGATTCAAAAGCTAACAGTGCTTCACTGTTCCACACTATTGGTGAATGCAAATTTTGATGTCCTGGTGGTTCATGATTGCCCTCAAAGGTGCAGTTTTGATTGCAGAGTCCTCTATCCAGTCAGAACTAAACTAACACAAACTTTAATAATACCCTCTAGCTGGGCTGGTGCAATTGCCTTAGTTCTGTATGCAATTAATCTCCCTAAATATTCAACTTGTGGCTGACGGTACTGTAGCTTAATTTTAGATGCCTTATGTCCCCCTAGGGCTAATTTAGTAAGTATCTTAATGGAGTCTGTATGGCATTGTTTCAAGGAGGTGGAGCAAATCAGCAGATCATCTACATATTGCAACAATGTGCTATCTATCGTAAGATCTTCCAAGTCAGCCCTAAGAACTTGATTGAACACATGTGGTGAGTGTTTGAATCCTTGAGGAAGTCTTGTGTACTTATATTGCTTTCCAGCATATGTGAAGGCAAATAAATGTCTACTTTCTTCAGCCAGAGGAACATTAAAAAAGGCAGAACAAAGATCAATTACAGTAAAGTATTTGGCATCAGGAGGAACATTAGTTAGCAATGTGTGAGGGTTGGGAACTTCCACTGGCCAATCTTCTACCACCTCATTAACTGCACGCAAATCATGTACCAAACGCCATTTTGATTTGTCAGCTTTAATAACAGGTAATATTGTGGTATTACAATAACTCACTGTCTCAACTAGGACTCCAGCATGGACCAATCCCTCAATAGTTTGTTTAATGCTTGCCTCTGCTTCAGGGATATTGCAGTGGATATTGCTGCTTTCTAAGTAATTGAGCACCTGGTTTAGTTCTAATTCTAATTGGGCTAGCAGATTTTACTAGACCTACATCAGTGTCATGTTGAGACCACAAAGTAAGTGGTACCTGTTTTTCCATTTCTCTCAACAATTCAGCTGTCTTAGACTCTGAGTTGACTGTCTCACTTATGGGCATCTGTGTTTTCTCAATAATCACCACTACCTGAGGAATTCCTGTCATGAGAGTAGTACACAAAATCTTAATATATGACTTATCTGTTGAAAGAAAAACTGAAGGATGTTCTGTAACATCCCATTTACTCTTTTCTGCTTTTGCCATCATTGGGCCTAAGTCTTTTGATTCCCAGCCCTTTCCCACATAAAGAGTCATATGTGGAACAGAATGAGGAACCTGGAACCACTTGCAAAAAACCATCATCAATACAATCATCACAAGGATCTATTTGCATAGCAGCTCCCTGTTTCCCTATGATTATGCATCTAGACACCAAGGAAACTTTCTGACCCTTTGTATCTTTCAACCACCTTTTTTCAATCTCTGGGTCACATGATGGATCACATAACATTGTACAGTGATACTCAGACTTAGGCATTTTTGCACCTGGGATCTGTGCTTCAATAAACTTTCCCCATTTAACAATTACTTGTTTTACTTCACTACTTACCTGTCCTAGCCAATACACATTAGCTTTTGGCTCAGAAAGTAGCATTTGGTTTTTACCCCTATTACATCTACATAAACTCCTTCTGGAGAACACCAGATTTGAAGTCCAAGTTTACACAATGCATCTCTTCCCAACAAATTAACAGGAGTTTGTTCTGATACTAAAATAGGCAGTCACCTTTTTTCCCTTCAACTTGTACTGTTCCTTTAATTATTGGAAACTGATTTTTTTGGAGGTGCATAGGGAGGTGGTTCACTGAAAGTTTTTCTCATCTTTTCTTCTGTCTCCTTACTGTCCTTTTTCAGCATTTTTCTGGCCTGCTTCATACTTTTCCAAGAATTTTCTCCTTCTGCTTTAAAGTATGCAATTATTTTCAGTTCTTTCTCTCTCTTTTCCTCTCTCCCTTTACGTCTGTCTTTGGCTTTGTAGTTCTTCATGAATGTTTCCATCTCTTCACACATCTCTTCTTGTTTTCTCTTTCTCCACTTCTTTGAGAACTTCTTTATAATTTCTTTACGTAAGGGATATCTGGCTTTTAACAACTCTGTAGGTGTGGATGCTATGATAGGTCCCTGTATTCTGTTTCTGCCTGTTGCCAAACTCCTTGGAGACGGTTCACTATTACAGTCTGGAATAAAAGTCATTAAGATTTGTCTTAAAGTCTTAGGTTCACGGGTTTCAGTAGTACTTTTTGCTGAAAGCCAAGTAACTTTTCTTAAGTTTCTTAAGACCACTGACACCTCAATTTCAGGGTTATTCAACTGCCTCCCAGTTACTCCTTTGCCTCTCTCAAAGCCTTGTAGTTCTCCCCAGTCAAGGTAAATATCTACAGGCAATGGCATCATTACCCAATGTAACTGATTTGACTCAGCTAGCTCTTCTAAAGTGTCACCTATGATAGATGCCTTCCAGTTTCTTCCCACTATTCCTTCCCAATCTACATAAGGCTCACTTCTCACTTACTTCCTCTAGATTTCAAAACTGTGTTATACTTCTTAACAGTGAATTTTTATTCTCTTCAGTCAAAGGATACCTTCTACCTAATAAATCCTCATATTGATTCTCTTTCCAAAAATGTGTTCTAATTCCCTTCGCTTCTTGTAGTATACACACTATCCTCTGCTCCCTATTTTCTTCTTGAGGATTCATTCATTTTAAAGAAAAGAACTTACACAAAACTTACTGTTTTTAATTTCCTCGCATTCTTGAGGCCCTGTATTCACGCCAATTGGGTATAATAGTAACTATTATCCCTCTCAAGGTAGTAAATTCTCTGTTCTCTATAATGTCCCCTTCAGCTGTTCTTTTTTTGTTCATCCAATACACTCACCTCAATACTGGAGCTATCTCAATGCTTGCTTCACTTATGACTTTGCCAGTCACACCTTTCCCTCTTTCGAAACCGCTCTCTTCTCCCAACTTTAGATATGGTTCAACCGGATAATTAATACTTAATCTAACAAAATACAGCAGAGTGTGTCTGTGGCAGAACTCATCCAGAACTCCCTTTCTAAGTTTTCTACTGTCCAGATTCTCCCTATTGTGCCCTAATGTTATTCCAGTTTATATACGGCCACTCAGTTTCAACTTCTTCTATGTTCAATATTCTAGTTAACCATACCAAATACCAGTTCTTCCTCTGCTGTGTCAAAGGGCATAGTTTTCCTGAAAGATCTACATAAAATGGTTTCCTCCAAAAGTGAGTGCTCATTCAAGCAATTGATTTAATCTCTCAGCCATCCACTTCTTTAACTCTTAATTCAATGTGCTTCTAAAGAGAAAAGAATAGCATTCCTCATATAGCTGATAACATGTGTACTGGTATATGCTTAGAGTACCCTGATGATACTCAGGTTGATGCCCATTAAACTGAAGTTTTATGGGACAATTATTAATTCTTTTACCACTTCTAATCACTTTTCTCAATATCCTGCCTGTGAATGGAGAAAATTCTTCCACTGTAGGCCTTGCTGAAGTGTACGCTAACCTAAAATGCATTAACCCTTGTGACCTCAAGGTAATATGATCCCAATAATGTGGAACTGAAAAATAAAATATGTGAGACTTAGATGTCAATCGAATACGACTCTCAGTGGTTTCATGGTCCATTCAACAAAACTTGAGTCTCTTTATCTGGATCACAACGATTGCAATTGGGAGAATGTCCAAACAATCTACAAAGCCAATTTCTTGGCAGATTTACACCATCAGCCTCGCACGCAGAATCAACACTCTCCTTAGCACTGCTCACACACACGGCCACACACACACACACACACACACACACTCAATCATGCGTAACTGCAGTCTCTCTCTACTGTACTGCACTTAGTTACCTTATTTAGCCAGATACACACCTAGAATGCCATGCACCGTCTAAACAGTCATAATGGTGTTGTATCTCTGGAACTATTATTTTATATGGCTGCACTGGACTTATTGCACTATTAGTTGTCCAAATAATATTATCACCCAAATGAAACTCTATTATCTTAAAAGTGGTTGTAAACCAATTTCCCTTATCTTCTAGTTTTGCGTGAGTCTTAGCTTTTATTATTACTATACCACAGGGATGTACAAATTTTCTGTATGAGGTCAAACGAACATATATTCTACAATCTGGACTAGGGACCTTCTTGTTTCCAGAAAATGTTTGTAATTGATTGTAACTGCTCTTGTTTAGTTGATTCACTTTTGCTTAGTTGATTCACTTCTTATTTCTATAGTGATGTTTTTTAGGCATAAATGCTATTAATCATTTCTTCGCTTGTGAGCTTGTGTGCTGCTGTGCTAGCGGAAGAGGTCTAGGCAGAGCTTAGCGATTGGCACTGCACTTGGAGGTCTGTACAGGCAGGTCACGCAAGAGGCGTGTACACTGAAGAGGAGTGTAGAAAATAGGGGTGTATGTCTTATATGTTGTGTGAGTTCAACCTTCCAAAGACAAGGGGTTCAGGATGCCAAAAATCAACAGACTTTATTGAATCAACTAACAAAGCCGAGATGTCTGCAGAACACCTGCTTTACATGGTCGTGGACCAAGCTTTTATACAGTTCTAAAAGTAATGATCTCATCAGGCGGAGTTTTCTCATTTTTTCTTTTAAATCATACCCCTACCTTTCGCCACAATTAATTCATTGGCCAACTGACTTACTTTTAATTGTGGCGTGAGCTCAGCCAGTCTATTTTTTTTTTTTTTTTTTTAAAAAAGAACTAATTAAAAGATAAGACACTATATGACATAAAACTTCTGTATATTTGGTACGATTCAGTACTTTCCACAAACCAGGTTACATCAGGTTATTTGAATTCCACTACATATATCATGCACACTTGGTTTAACACTCTGACATAGGATGAGATCATATCACACTCCCTTCTGGATTACATATTTCACTAAACACTAATTGGAGTACTTCAAAGCAGTTACATTCTTAAATGGTTACATTCTTAAGCCTTTGATTTACACCTTGATTACTCAGAAAATAGGATACAGTAAAATGGCTAATAGAAAATAAGATACAATCTGACCAGAAAACACTCTTCCAAAAGGCTGCTGATCACCTGCAAACTTCAGTGTGGCTTTTTATGCTGGTTTTAGAGTAGTGGCTTTTTCCTTGCACAGCAGTCTTTCAGGCCATGGTGATGTAGGAATCTCTTAATGGCGGATGTACATACTTTGGTATCTAATCCTTCCAAATCCTTCACCAGGTTCTGGACCAAGGTTTGTTCATCCCTGGAAGTTAATTTGTGCCTCTTTCCTGAGTGATGCCGTGTCTTTGTGCTCCCAAAATTTTAAAGTGTGTATATACTTGTTTGTGCAGATGCACATGGTACCTTCAGTTGCAGAAACTGCTCCTAGGGAGGAATGGGAATTGAAGAGGTCCACATTTTTTTCTTAGGTCTTGGCTGAGATGGTTGGATTTTACCATGGTATCAAGGGCAAAAGGGCACTGGTTTTAAAGGTAAGCCCTTTAAATACAGCCACAAGTGCAGACCCTCGACGCACAGCATGTTTTTTTGTTTTTTTGCACCAGTCTGTGTCAACTCTAGAGAATGCTGTGTGTGAAATTCCCAGGAGATCAGCAGTTTCTGAAATACTGAAACCAGCCCATCTGGTACCAACCACCATGCCACACTTTTTCTTCATTCTGATGTTTGATGTGAACATTAACTGGAGCTCTTGACCTGTATCTGTATGATTTTATGCATTGTCACATGATTGGATAACTGCATGACTGTACAGATGTACAGGTGTTCCTAATAAAGTGGATGGTGAGCCCAGCTTGTTACTACTGCATATTTCAGGAAGTGTGTAAATTAATAGGCTACCTGAACATTGATGCTATGCACTGACTTCCTTTTAATATAGTCAGATTCATGCACACACAGGGATGGTCTAATAGTGATGTGTGTGCAGTCTAATGCAGCCATGATTCTGAGAAATCCTAACAGGCTATAGACACGTTATAAAAACATATAATAGATTAATGCCCAATGTGCTGGTAAGTCTGATATTTAATTAAAAAATATAGAAAATGTACATAAACTGTATATAAACCATAACATGGGATCCTCAATGACATGTGACACAACTGTAACCTAGGGCTCTGATTAGACAGGAGTCTGGCTTTATACACCCCTCAGTTTGTCCAAATGCATATGCTGCTATAGTAACTCAGTGGGTGTAAGACTAGCTCATTCGTTGCATTGAAATTGATGGAAATTAACCATGCTTGTTGAAATAAGCCTGGCTTATCTGTAATAAATGTTTTACAAGTTCCCTCAGTGATAAAACTCTTGCATCCGGACAGCACTAAAAAAATTACCATGGGAGGAGGAGCGAGTTTCTAGTATTTTCTACAAGCTTGGGTATTTGTGTCATATGATTGCGCTCAATTCGTGACCTGTGTCACTGGAGTAGAGAAGAGACGCTGGCTCTTATTTTAGTTTGGGGCAAAACAAGGTTCCAGCAACATTCTGAAAACACAATTCATAATCACAAAGTGTCAAAAAGCTGATTCGGGAAGTGTTTAATATCTGAGAGAGGGTCACTGATACGCGCTCCGTAATACAATATGGCAAGTAGCAACAGCCAAACATCATCTTTTCCATCTGCATAGAAAATCAAAGACGTGTATTCAGACTAAAACCAAAAATCAGGCAAGTTTGGTGAAAAACAGTTAAAAAAAAAAAAAAAAGAAGAAGGACATGGCCAATCTGGAAGGAAATAAAATCACAGAGGAGTTCCTGTAAAGTAGGAAATGATCCCAGGATCCCGTGTAATTTAATCCTGTCCGAATAGGGCTACAGCCACCATATTTCTAGCTGTCTGTCATTCTATGCTGTCCTCCTATTGGTGGATTTGAGATGAGCATTGTAGCACACTGGCATTTTAATCACACTTTTCTGACACTGCCAGAACTTTATCATTGGCTGTCTTGGCACTAATTCGGCCGCTGGTGAGCAGGTCACAGATCTCCGCTCACGACCAAAGGCTTTCCTTTCCACTGTACAGCAGAATCGAGCTGAAAATTCATATAAATTGTAAACACTAAGCACAGTATACTCACTAGTGCTGATTTAACAAATATTTATAATAGATTTTATAAAATGCGTTACATTACAATACATTATTTGCTGATTTGAATAGTAAGATCAGTAAGAAGAATGCCTTGACTGGTCAAAATATCTCCACAATTGTCACAAAAATGGCAATAGGCCGTTCGTGAGCCGAAAGAGTCGGCTCTTACTGGAGAGCTGAGCCAAATGATCTGACTCACTGAAAAGACTCGAAACTGTCATCACTGCTACCTGTATTACAGAACGATACTCGGCGCCGGCTACGCGTCCGGTCTTGGCTTCTGATAGGGCCATGCCGCTCCTTGCTTGCTTATGATTGGTCGCCAGGCTTTCAATTCGGCCCTGTCCCCGCCCACTGTGTTCTGCAGAGATTCCATTTTACAGGACTCGCTGCTCGGCGTTAAAAACTTGTGTGTAAGTAGGAAGTAGCCAAGGACACTGGCGACACGTAGTCATATGAAGGCGTGCTAGAAACGGGAAGCTAATCCTTGGTGGAGTATTGAGGAATAAATGATGATCTAAAAAATGAAGACAAGAAGACTTTAACACCAAAAGCGCTTCAGGTACTGTACCTTTACAGCCACACGGAAACTGTCACTTCTGCCCCAGACGAAGCCTTTTCACACACTCAGATCAAAACAACTTCAGTGTGAACAAGTTCCCTGATCTTACACCATGCAGCCTACTTTGCTAAAAAAATAAAAATAAAAAAAAGTAATGTAAAAGTGGGTGTGAGATGTTACAGTAGTGTTAAAGGTGTAGGCTGATAGAAACTGCAGGTAACTGTGTTATAAGCTGGAAGGAATCTCGTCAACGCCTCTGGTGTGTGTGTGTGTGTGTGTGTGTGTGTGTTTGCCTTCTCTCTGGTGTGTTTGTTGAATTGTGTTGTGTTGTATTGTGTTGTATTGTGTTGTGTTTATTGTATTGTGTTGTATTGTGTTGTGTTTATTGTATTATGTTGTATTGACAGACAGACAGACAGACAGACAGACATGTGTCTGTGGACAGACTGAATAAAAGGCAGCATTTGAGGACAGTCGTAGTAAGTCCATAACGTCTGTCGCTGAGGCCCATTCTATCAGCCATGTCACTCTGGGCAGATATTATAAATCTTTACAGAAGCTCAAAGAGAAAGGTTTAAGGCAGCAGCGTGGTGTAGGAGACCTTAGCTATAAGTCTCGCTTTAGTGTTTGAGTTGATCAGACTGGATATAATGCAGGTTAAAGGAAAGGAAGTGCAGAGCTCTTTAGGAAAGTTCTGCTCATATGATGAAGAATGTAGAACTTGTGAGAGTCTTGCAAACATGTTCTTCATTGTTTTCAAGTGGCACATGGTCTGTATTAAAAAAAACAAAACTTCTGTGATGATTACATTCAGTTAAAATCTATTCCCTCTGTGACTTCTGTGTGAAATAGTACCACTGCATTAACATGATCTAACCATAACTATACAGTGTTTTACTGATTGCTAATGGATTTACCTGCCTGTGTCAACTCTCTGAATCAGCTCGGTTTACTTTAACACCCTTATGGTTATTATATATGCGTTACACAATAGGGTGTATAGTTGCAAGCAGGGTACACACTAACAGGGCTTGTTTCTGCAATTCTTGCACATTATAGTCATTAGAAAAGCATCGTTTGCAGTACCACGTGATGTTGCAGTGGTACAATGAGCTCTGATTGGATCTTTCGTCATGGGTGTCCTGTGATATTGCCTGTACACACTATGAGTTAGACCTTACAATTTTAGAAAAATATGTGCAAATCTTTACTGCAGATCTTTTTTTTTTACTGTGCTAAAAGAAATAATTTGGATGTGAATACGAAAAAAAAAGTACATTCTTGGGAGCCAGGGATCAAATAAATGAATGTTTTTGAGGCTTTGTCTGCCATCTAGAAGGTTTTCAGTGAGGCACAAGAAGAACTCTCTTCAGGTACTGTAACATCCATTGTTTCTCTGAAACATGGCTGTCTATCATGGTACTGGATCATGCAGTTTAGCCTGCTGAGTCCTTATCAGTCCATCGTATGGATAGAAAAGCAGCGGCTGGAACGTCTAACCCAGGGGTTACCAAACTAGGGGTCGTGACCCCACGTGGGGGTACTTGATTTACAAATGGGGTATTTACAAATCTCCTCTTCTGTTTCATTCATTTAATTTTCAAATTAATATTAGAAATATCAAAGACGGCTTTTATGTGCTAATATTTTGAACTGGGAGTCACATTTAGACAAGCCACAGGATATCACCTACAAGATGCTGGATGTGTGCAGGAATGTCGTACCATGTGGAAATAATTGTGTTACACAGTTGCTACAGATTGGACGGCTTTCACAGTTTTATCTGTGAGTAGACCATTCTGCCTCATCTCATCCTGTTCCGAGAACTGTTTAATGTCTTATGGCATGTTAGATTACAATGTGGAAGTTTCCATCTGAGTGTGAATAAACTGTAGCCATGAAGGGGTTAACAACAATGTTAAGATATGCAGACATTCTACATTAGGTGACAGGCTCTAAAGAGTGCTAGAAAAACCTTCCCCACACCATCACACTGGTTTGTACTATTGACAGCAGTCATGATGTCCCATTGACTAATAGTGCTTGGTTCAAATCAGATTTTACCATCAGCATGATACAAAGGGAACCTGGATTTTTATGACTGGACACCTTTTGGACTCAACAGTCTGGGTCTGCTGCTCCTGTGACAACTGGAGTTACTCTATCTCCACTAACAACTTTGGCATTTAGCATATCCCTCAGCTGTTGTGGCCCATTTAACACAAAGTCCAGTAAGTGAATTGGGATGTGATTTGTCTGACTTTGACTGATGTGTTTTCTTGCATAATTCATGCCAATCCTCTTAGACATCACTGATCCACAGAAAAGTGTTTCTAACAGGTTTATTGATCACTGTGATTTTATGTGCCTTGCGGCTCTGGGGTCTGGGGTTCGATCCTGACAGTTATGCGTGATTTATAGGGGAACTTTTCTATGCCTTAATGTTTTTTCTGTGTTTTTGAGTTGTTTTTGAGTTGTATTTGAGTGGAATTTTGGAAACCTTAACAGATAAGCAGAATCTTTTCCTACATATCATGCAACGCTGTAGCCTAGGTGTGTATACTGTATCAGGGAACTGGGAGCCCTAATTTCACCTCAATTCATCATTTCTGTCAAAATATATCCTGCTTCCTCTGATTTTATTAGCTGGAAAATTGTAACATTGATGAGCTGAATGGCACAGCAATTTCTTCTTAAAGCAACTATTAAAGTACTTACGTGCAGTCTGAGCAGCGGCATAATAAAAAAAATTGTTTTATTATCATTTTAGGTATTTAACTGGCTGCTACAGAATAGGACAATAAACTTTGTCATTGTAGGAATTATATAGTCAGACTTTAATATGTACATGTCCCCCCACAATGTTTATAGTAACTGCTTATGCAGTTTCTTGTGATTGTACATTTAGGGACACAACCTCAGCTGTCATAAATCACTGGTAGCTGAGCGGTTAAAGTCCTCTTCCAGCAACTGGATGGTTGTGAATTTTACCAGGGATGGCAGTGAACCACTGTTGGGGCAATGAGTGGTATCTCTCTCACCTGATGAGATTTGGGTTTGGATTGTAATTCTGCCTCATTTGTAAGTTGCTATAGATAAAAGATGCAAATGAACAAAGTCTTGTTCACAATGGAACTTCCTTTAAGCTTTTATTAATGATTGACTTCAGTTATATAAGCTGGACATTGAATATGTGCTTTCACACAGGAGTTGTTATGTAATGACAGTTCAGGCCATACCTGAATTCATTTCCACATGTTTATTTAGTGGAAGAATATCAGTGAGAACTCCAAGCATGAACACTTTGGGCTTATGCACTGTATTCGCACTAAAATTCAATACAATTTTATCTGTATATTGCTTTTAACAATGGACATTGTCACATAGCAGCTTTATAGAAATAAATACATTCCGGATATAAATTTTAAATGTATGGATTTATTCCTAATGAGGAAGCCAGAGGCAACGGTGGCAAGGGAAAAACTCCCTGAGATGATATGAGGAAGAAACCTTGAGAGGAACCGGACTCATTGTGTCACACACTCAGTTACACATGCCAACATAAACACACATTTTTTTGTATAGCAATGGGAACATTTGGTGTGTTCTGTTAAAACATTACAGTGTTGGATGTGTGAAAGGCTTAAGCATGAGCATTTTAATACCAGAGTTAGACAGACTCTTATTTGTGGGGATCTTGCATATGTTAATTGTGTGTGTGTGTGTGTGTGTGTGTGTGTGTGTGTGTATGAGACTTTACAGCACATCACATATTTCGGTATGATGAGTCACATCCTGAATATGACTCTGAGTAGGGTGGAGGAATTGCGTGACTGTCCATCAATACAGACATTACAAACCTGAACATACAGATGACTTCAGAAGCAGAGATAAACATATACAGCGTTACACGCCAGTGATTAACAGTGCTAGTTTAATGTAGGGTTTAAAGTAGCCAGTTAGATATGTGTGGTTGAAACGGGAGTTCCGAAACACATACACACACAGACACATAAACACACTCACAGGAACCACCTTGTGAGCACATTACCTGCTGGCATGACATCTGATCACTGTCCTTCTCTTCTCTCTCTTTCTACTATGTGCTATGATTATAGGTTATGGGTGTGTAGAAACTTTTCTTCTGTAATCTCCACCGTACAAATATGGACTTGGAGGAGCAAAACATGCCATCGGTGACAGAGAGGACATCGCTCAAGCTCTCTCACATACATAAATCACCAAGTGTGACATCAAATGAAAATAGTCAAGATGCACAACAGGCAAGATGGACATTTATTCTTCTTTACTGAGACTGGCACTCTATGGTTATGGTATTTATATAGCAGAAACTACAGTTCAATGTGTCAGAGGTTTGGTCTATAATTCTAAATATGACACATTGATAATCTACATATTTAACAGTTTCCAACAAAAAAATCTTTCCCACACCAAACTTGAGCTGACTGACAATGTAATCCTCAATCCTCAGTAGTTTAACCTGGGCATCCTTGGCAGTACTGGCCAGTGATATAAATGTAAACACGTCTTTTGGCTGTGTCTCTCTCAGAAAGGTGGCTGGGAGATAATGGAAAACCTACAGGAGCCAAAGGGCAATGTGCAGAAACCAAGAAAGCAAGAAGGCTTCCTGCTGAAGAAGAGGAAGTGGCCAATGAAAGGCTGGCACAAGGTAAATCCCTTATCTTTTTTGTTATTTAATTTTCTTTAAATTTAGACATAGACCTTTATCAGTCACTAGCTATGACCATTTGCAGCGGTATTTTACAAAATCAGGTGCACTTAAGGATCTGATCAGTGATCCACCCAAAAACAGCGGTCTGTGGGTAATTTACTTTAAATCAGGTGTAGACAATACCTTGTGTGAAAGCAATCCACTCCTGGGTCCAGGCAGCAAGCAAAGTGATTAGTTGAGCTACTCACTTTACTTCTTATATACAAACTTAATATAGGCCAAATTAGAGCAAATGGCAAATTAGGAACAGGTGAGAACGACGACGACACATGGGGAGACAGCCAATGACAGGACATGGGTGGAGACAGGACATGAACCAAAACAAAACACACATGTGAATATAAACAAAGTCCTGCCAACCCAGAAGTGCGTGCTGTCGCGCCATGGGCAGCATACCTGACAGATCCCCCCCAAAGGGCGCTTCTCCTGAAGCACCTGCCAGTACTCCCCCCGGCGGTCCTGCCCCTCTGGTCAAATTGTCCACACAAGACCCAAAGTCCCGAGGCATTGTCTCTCGTCTGGGCTTATTCCAGAGGTGCCGGGAAGCAGGGTAACAGTGGGGCATACTGGCTGGAAGCAGGTAACTGCTATGTCCATAAGTGGTATAAGCTTATCTGCTGAATACTGTGCCGTAGTATGTTATGTTTACATTCACATCATTTTATTATATTTTTATTCTTTTGCACTACTGTTATATCTGCCACTCTCATACTAGAACTGTGTGCAAGTCGGCACTGCGGTAGTTATTGTACTGTCTTGTGTTATTTGCACATTCGCTTTATGTATTAATGTGTAGTCTCTTGTACTTCGGTGTTGTTTTATGTAGCACCATGGTCCTGGAGGAACGTTGTTTTGTTTAACTGTGTATTAACTAGCTGTATAAGGTTGAAATGACAATAAAGCCACTTGATTGACTTGACTTGAGGTGGTGGGTCGGCCTCAGGCTCGCCAAGGTCAGATAGCAGGGCTGGGACATGATTGCTGGGGTTATTAAGCGGGAACCAGGCTTGGGAGGCTCAGGCATGAGCTGATCTTGGGAGGCCTTGCTGTCAGTCTCAGACAGGAGCAGGACTTGGGAGACTGCACGATCGGCCTCTGGCAGAAGCATGGCATGGGAGGCCATCTCGTCAGTGCGGACCATTGGCCTCTGGCGTGAGTAGGTCTTGGGAGGCTGCCTTGTCGGCCTCGGGCAGGAGCATGATGTAGAAGGCTGCGCCGTCTGCCTCAGGCAGAAGCTGGACTTGGGAGGCTGCCTCGTCATCCTCAGACATGAGCATCTCCCGAGCCTTGTTCCTGCATGGGACTGACGAGATGGCCTCCCATGCCATGCTTCTGCCAGAGGCCGATCGTGCAGTCTCCCAAGTCCTGCTCCTGTCTGCCTCTGGCAGGAAGTTGCTGTGGGAGGCCGCCTCTTCGGCCTCAGGCTTGAGCTCTGAAGGTGAGGTCACTACGTTGGCCTCTGGCTGGAGCTCTGCAAGGGAGACCACCTCGTTGGTCTCAGGTTGGAGCTCTGGAGGTGAGGCCGCCCTGTCAGCCTCTGGAGGGAGCTCTGCAGGGGAGGCTGCCACGTTGGCCTCATTTGTCTCCAACCTTCCTCTCCTCATCGATAGAGAACGGAAGAATGGGTTCGGCCGACAACCTTGCCCTCCCCAAAAAACTTTCCAGATCAAAATTAAGGTCACCCTTCCTGTAAATCACTCTCAGGAGGCTTATGAACTCAGCCACGCTTCCAAGGCCCATGGTTCCTGTGGCAACCAGAAGCTCCGCCCACTGGCGGGCTTGGCTGGTGAACCAGAATAACAAGAACCCCAGCCACTGCTACTCTTTGGGCTTGGGGTCCAGCTGGCTGGCACTGAAGGCACTGAACTGGCATAAAACTTGGCACTGAAGGAAGAATCCATTCAGAGAGCTTTCAAAGCCATCAAAGGGAGCTGGAGCATTGATGTTGAACCACTGGGGAAATCGCACAGAATCAAATGCCAGTACTATCATCTTGGCGTACCACTTCTCTTGCTTTCTTGCTGCATCCATGTCCGGGGTGCAGTATTCTGTCGTGCAGACGGATGCAAGTGCAGTTAAAAGCATTTATTGGGAGGCAAGCAGACAAATCCAATAATGTAAAGCAGGGAAACAGGGCAAACTAGGCAAAACGAACACGAGAATGAAGAAACAGGCAAGAAGTCAAAAAAACAGAGCCAAACACACAGAACAAAAATGGCTTGAAACAATAGTGCACAAAGGGGGTGGGGGTGGGGGGGTGTATAACTATACAAACTAATCAAGGGTTAGGAGCAGGTGAGAACAATGATGACACATGGGGAGACAACCAGTGACAGGACATGGTTGGAGACAGGACATGACCCAAAACACACAAGTGAATGTAAAAAAATCCTGCCAACCTGCAAGTGCGGGCTGTTGCGCTACGGGCAGCTGAAGTGCGCTGAGCGCTCCGGCACTCTGCACGCGAGGCGGGAAATACCTGACAGTGCTCCAAGTCTTCCTTATGTCATGACAGCCAGGGAGGGTCTCATGCAGTGTAACAGGGCAGCTAAAGACAAAGCTACATGTGGCACTATCATGATTTGAACTTAGGATTACTCAACAATAGGGGAAAACCATCGATAGCTGCACTACTTGGGAGCCTAAGTACATTATCTATGATTTATGGCCATTTTCACAGATGAGATGAGCAGAAATTATTATTCATTAATCATTATTGCATGGGTCATAATGAGAGAATTAAAAAATGCCCTTATCCACTGCTACCTAAACTTTCATGTTTATTCAGTTGTATGATGATACTGTTTTTCATTCTGAAACTCTTCCTGTTCCAAGTGTTGATCGCAAAAATTTGACTAGAAGTTTAGATTGAGAGAATGCTTTGTTAATCACACTTGCTTTGTATTTATTTTCTGGCAGAGATACTTTCTTTTGGAAAGGGGGATCCTAATGTATGGCAAAACAGCTGATGTGAGTATACAAACACACACACACAAACACATGTACATGAACAGGGTTTTTTTTTTTGTGAGCATTGAAAACTCTAAATAAGCAATTACAGCTTTTGGACTGAGTCTCACTCTCTGCTTTAGTTTTCAAGCTGAACGATCTCGGGCTTATGACCAAGTAAAAACAGACTCATACTTGCTTCATGTTTTCTGATTGCAGTGGTGATTGTTGGCATTCTGAATTTTCACACATTTTTTCATAAACTTTATATTAAGTCCTAAACAAAATGACCAATCAACAGTCTCACATTGTCTTTTTTCTTTTCCCAAGGAATCACCATCAGTATAGTAAACCTTTTTTTTTTTTTTTACTTGCTATTCAAAGTAATTCAACATAAGTTTCCATTACATTCATGTTTGGTATATATTTATATTTATTCATGCCCAAGGTTCTTCCAATGTGTAGATATACTGTAAGATACAGTATATCTACACATTGGAAGAACCTTGGGCACTGCGGTTCACATCCTGCGGTGTGTTTCTGTTCGGAGTCAGTTTGTTCTGAATATAATGCAGGTTACTGATAGGAAGTGTGGAGCTGTTTAGGAACATTGTGCTCATATGATGAAGAACGTAGAACATGAGTCTTGAAAACATTTGCCTCAATGATTTCTTCTGTGTCACTCATTTCAAGTGGTACTTGGTCTTCATTAAAATACACACCCAAACTTTTGTAATATAGTTTACATTTAATTTAAAACTAAAAACTATTCCCTCTGTCACTGTTATTAAGTCATTATTTTAACTAACTGTCAAAGTGTGAAATAGTACCTATACAATCTAACCATGATTATACAGTGTTTTACTAATTGGCAATGGATTTACCTGCCTGTGTCAAATATGCACAAATCTTTATTGACAACATTTTTACTGTGTTAATACAAATATTTTAGATGTGGATACAAAAAAGAATGTTCTGGGGAGCTAGGGATCATTAAATTAAATTATTAAATGAATGTTTGTGAGACTTGCATTAAATGAATGTTTGTGAGACTTGGCTCACAGCCATATTTTGAACACATTTTCTGTCTGTCTGTGTTTATGTTAAGCTGAAGAAGGGGAAACTCCGCGGCCGCATTGACATTGGTCTCTCTGTCATGTCCATCAAGAAAAAGACCATGTGTATTGATCTGGACGCAGAAGACAGCATTTACCATCTAAAGGTAGCCACACGCGCATACACACACAATGAAACTGTTACTTTAACACCATATTTATGGCACACACACAAAGTGGCTTTTTCCCTTTCTTATAATGTTGTTTTGGTAGGTAAAGTCACGGGATCAGTTTGATGAATGGGTGTCACAGCTACGAAATCACCGCATATTCCGTCAGAATGAGATAGTAATGGATCCTCAAGAGTGCCATCTACACTCGGACTCTGCATCACTCAGAAGGGTATTTACTTCCTCTGACAGTCACAGTACTGCTGTTTGTTGTCACTATTCAGTCATTGTCTGCCTTAGGACTAGTTTACCCTAGAACCAAAATAACAGATATGTAAGGAATAGAACATGATGGTTCATGCTGTTATAGGAAAATAAGCAACAAAACATTGTTTGATTTCAGTGATTACAATGTTTTAGTTATTGAAGAACAAAGTGTCATACATTTAAAGCATTTATAGTTAATGTCAGTAAAATACAAAGCGCAAAGTCCTCTATACATAGACTTTCCTGGAGTGGAAAAGTTGATGGTGCAATTGTTGATTTTTTTTCTTCTTATTTGTACAAATAACTTGAAAAATATGTAGAATGTTACAACTAATTGTTACGCAGTGACCTCAACACAAGGCCATGTGGCCATAGTGCTAGTTGTGTTTACATTAATTAGTGATGTTGCTTTTGGACAGGTATGTAAATCAGTCTGTATGAAGATTTTAATTGTTTGAATGTCCAGCTTCACATAATGAATTAAGTAGGTGTGTTTTCATCACTCAGAGAGCCAGATGAGCTAATGCTTTGGATGAACCACCTTCATAAAAATGTATGTAATGCTAGCTAACATCCGTGGAGCTAATGATGTTAATGATGCTAACACTAAAGCATAAATGCTTTTTTAAAAAGAGCTAATTACAAAGAAAAACAAGAGAGTGATCGCGCTCTTGACCGTTCTCAAAAATCAGTATGAGCCGAATTTTGTGTCTTTATAGTGTTATAGCTATGCTTTATAGCTATGTATATAGCTATGCTGGTCAAGTGCACAAGAAATTAATGTCATGACAACAGGTATGGGTATGAAACTTTGTGTACATGGGCATGAATGGGGGCAAGCTCAAGGAATTTTTTTTAAAAATCATTAAATGTTGTTGAACTCTACCTTCTTAGTTTCTAGAGATCTAATCTTGACTAATTTTGACTAATCTTGCATAAGGCTCCTTTAAATGACCAGCTTTACGTGTTCCTTTCCCTGAATGCTACAAAGTGCTGACACTGGAGACTCATTCCATAAATGTTAAACAGCTCCTTACAGAAAGCTTCACCATGTTAATGATTACACATTTTATTTTGTTAATTAACGTTTTTAAAACCATTTATTACTAAGTTTATAATATACGAGTGTCCTCTATCACTTAGTTGTTACCATAGAGACAATGATGCATTAGGACCAGTGCTTTACTGTCAGTGCTGTGCTGTTTTAAAAAATTTATCAACATTTTCTAAACAATTAGATTTGAGAATTCAACAGTGCTCATATGATGACACCCCCCATCCCCCTCAGCACCAGTTAAGCCGGGTCTGTGTGGTATTTCAGCCTGATTTTGCTGTTGAAGACAAAAATCAGACATCATAATCACAATTATTTGGTCGTGACCTGAGATCAGCGGTTAACAGCTTATATGCCTGACTGCCTGATAAGCAGAAAAAGTCCTTATTACCTCAAGCTCACTTTGAAGAATGGTCATTCCATTTTGTTATCTTTTACCCAGACATGGACGGCTCAGAACTCCTCTTCTTCTCGATTTGAAGATGCATTGCAATGCATTTTCCCTAGGCATAACATTATACTGAGGGCTTGTTTCTGTTTAAGTGACCTAATTTCTTTAATCATAGGTCTATTATTAGAGGATCTTTTTCATATAATCTGGCATGGAGAACTGACAGTCTGTTGTAGTTTTTTTTTTATAAGATTTTATTGCGATCATCTTGTACAGTGTGAAGTGCAGTGTGAAATAATAATCTTAAAGACCGTTAAAATCACGTAGTCTAAGGCAGGCCCTCCCTTTCTCTCGGTCTCTCTCTCTACAGCAAGCTGTTCTCTCTAAACAACCTTCTGTCCTATCAAAGAACAGTTGGCTACAGAGCTCAGAAGACATGAAGAAATGCTGTAGAGGTATGAGCAGCACAAAGCAATGTGTACCTTATTGCACCTTTTTCATCTTTTCATTAGTCTTTCTTATGTTTCTGTACCTTTCTTATGTTTCTGTACCTTGTAACTATTTCTGAATTCCTTTCATAGAACTGTCAGAGTGTGAATCATCTCTGCTAGAATTAAATCTGCTGTTGAAGAATATGGAAGTATTGCATCGCACATTCTCTGCCCCTGCTATAAACACATTGCAGGTGGGGTATGCCTACTCCAACTCCAACTTCCCCCACCTCTGTTTATAGGTATTTCCTCCTGAACTGCTTGCATACTGTGACCACACTGTCTAATTCTCACTGTGCTTTTGTCCTGACAGACTGAAGTTCCCAAGAAAGAAAAGAAAGGAACAAGGAGATGGAGGTCCAAAAATCACAGAAAAAATAGCAAAGACACCATACAGGTTAACTAGACAGTTATATTAGTTGGTGCTGCAGTGTGATGTTTGTGTTCATAATTGTGAATCCAACAATAATCTGACCAAGCTGACTCATCAACTCAGGTTTCTGGCTCAACTTCATCTGCTCATCTACATGTTTCAAACCCAAACCTGACATATTCTGAGCCTTGCTGTCCAGAGTCACATCTAGACACGCCAGACTCACCCACTGATGCCTCGCAGTTGCAGGAGGACTTCTGCAGGTTGGCCAGTACTGGTGAGTCCTGTCGTTTTTTCTCTGTGAAGTAAAAAACAGCAACAAGAATATTTACAGTTTTATCTTATTTAATCAAACTGGCATTCAGCTGGTGGCATTAAGTACATGTTTCATTTCCCTCACTCTCTCAATCCTTACCGCTGCCACATTCTGTGTGTGTGCCCTTTAGTGTGTGCCACCTTGAAATCTACATACATGTCTCTGTGTAATGAGAGAGACAGAGTTAGATGCACTCTGGAATTAAAGAGCATTCCTGATAAGGTATGTGACTGATAGTGTGTGTGTTTCAATATAGTTTACTTTGCTTAGTCTTCACACACAGCGGGGTATAACAGAAAGCCGCAATATAACACCAGTGGTCGATTTACAGAAATAAACCATCAGAAAGATTTAAATACACAATATAAAAGTACTGTTGTGGGTAGTGATTTGTGAAACATTAGTTTTTTAGTTGAGTATTGAATCCAATTTTTTCCTGCCTTCATGTTTCATATGATCTTCCAGGACATGACCGACGGGCCCCAACACCTCCTGCAACAGGTGTCAAATGAAATGCGAGGCTCAATCCCTGAGTCACTGTCAGAGTTTTTTGATGCAAAAGAGTACCTGCTTTCTTCCAGCTCCTCTGAGAATGAGGTCAGAGAGTGGCAGAGTGCTTATATATGCAATAAAAAGTATGCAATAAGAGGGCAGACTAAAGGATGTTGCTTGCTATGTGTCTTCATTTGTGTATGTTTGTGTGCACAATTAGGCCTCAGATAATGACTCCTGCTTAAGTGATGTGAGTGATAATGCTTCTGTGGAGCTCTGCAGCAGCGAGGGAGGGATTGAGAAGGACAACACAGGTAAATCATCTACAAACACACACACACACACACACACAAATACACTTGTTATCAAAATCCATCTGTGAACTATTTAATATTTTTGTTTATTTATTTGTGTGTGTGTGTGTCCAGACAGAAGCATGGTGCAACGGCGCTTAAGGCTACCGAGTGCGTGTGTCAGTGGGGGTGTGAATGTGTGGAGCATTCTCTCTGCCAACATTGGGAAGGACCTCTCGAAGGTGGCCATGCCAGTACAGCTCAACGAGCCTGTCAACACACTGCAGAGACTCTGTGAGGAGATGGAGTACTGTCACCTGCTGGACACAGCTGCACACACGCAGGACCTGCATATGCGCATGGTGAGAACAAAACTGAGATATATGCTCACTGGACACTTTATTAGGAACATCATTAATCATATTAATCTGAGATGCTTTTCTGCTCACCACAGTTGTAAAGAGTTATTTGAGTTACCTTCCTGTCAGTTCGAACCAATCTGGCCATTCTTCTCAGACTTCTCATCAACACGGCTTTTTCCGTTGCAGAACTGCCATTCAGGGGGCAGTCGTGGCCTAATGGATAGAGAGTCGGACTTGCAACCCGAAGGTGAACCTGAAGGTTGTGGGTTTGAGTCTCAGGTCCAGCAGGGATTGTAGGTGGGGGGAGTGAATGACCAGCGCTCTCTCCCACCCTCAATACCACGACTGAGGTGAGACCCTTGAGCAAGGCACCGAACCCCCAACTGCTCCCCGGGCACCGCAGCAAAAAAGGCTGCCCACTGCTCTGGGTGTGTGTTCACGGTGTGTGTGTGTGTTCACTACTGTGTGTGTGCACTTGGATGGGTTAAATGCAGAGCACAAATTCCGAGTATGGGTCACCACGCTTGGCCACAAGTCACTTCACTTATTTCACTGTTTTTTTTTTTTGCACATTTCTATGTAAACTCTACAGACTGTTGTACATGAAAATTCCAGGAGATCAGCAGTTTCAAATAAGCCCATCTGGCGCCAGCAACAGCAGTCAAAGTCACTGAGAACACATTTCCCCATTCCCCCTGTTTGATGTGAACATTAACTGAAACTCTTGATCTGTGTCTGCATAATTTTCTGTTTGAATGAGCAGGTATGCAGATGTTCCTAATAAAGTGGCCAGTGAGCATAGGTGACCATTCTGAGGGGCATGGGCAGAAAAATATGCACCGTTCATATACGTTGTGTTTGTAAAATATTCAGACCCCTTCATTTTTTGCACACTTTATCATATTATATATTTAAATAGGCTTTAAATATATATTTTTTTGCCCATTAATCAGCTTCATGCTATGGGGGTGCTACTCAGCAGTAGGGACAGGGAGACTGGTCAGAATTGAGGGAAGGATAAATGCAGCCAAATGCAGCCAAATACAGAGAGGCCCTTGAAGAAAACCTGCTCTAGAGTGCACACGACCTCAGACTGGGGCAAAGGTTCACCTTTCAGCACGACAACAACCTGAAGCATACAGCCAAGACAATGCTGGAGTGACGTCAGGGCATGTCTTTGAATGTGCTTGAGTGCCTCAGCCAAAACCCAGACTTGAATCCAACAGAACATCTGTGGAGAGACCTGAAGATGTCAGTTCACAGACTCCCCCCCCATCCAATCTGATTTGAGCTTGAGAGGATCTGTCAGGAAGAATAGGAGAAACTGCCCAAATGAAGGTGTGTAAAGCTTGTAGAGACTTACCCAAGAAGACTCAAAGCTGTAACTGCTGCCAAAGGAGCTTCTACAAAGTACTGAAGGGGTCTGAATACTGATGTCAATGAGATTAAAGTTTTTGATTATTAACAAATTTTTGTATGTTACTGTATGTAGATTAATGGCTAAAAGAGTATATTTTAATTCATTTTAAATTAAATGTAAATAAATTGTGCTAAAACTGATGGGGTCGGAATACTTTCCAAACCCATATATATATATGTGTGTGTGTGTGTGTGTGTGTGTGTATATATATATATATATATGTGTATATACACACCAAAACATACGAACTAGGTTTGTGAATCGCTGATCTTCTTGACTTGTCCCAATATGAGCAACCTACAGAAGAGAACATAGAATAGAATAACATCTCACTGATCAATGATGATGATAATGATTATTATTATTATTATTATTATTATTATTAACAATAATAATAACTTTATTTAAATAGCACCTTTCATACATAAATTGCAGCTCAAAGTGCTTCAGAATGGAAAAGATATAATAAAATGATAAAATAATAATAAAACCATAATAATGCAACACAACATTAAAAATAAAAATAAAATATAAAAACCTAAAACATCATTAAGAAACAAAAATAAGTAATCAAAAAGAAAATATAATATTATATAATATAATAATATTACTAAGAGAAGATAAAGCAGTTTTAAGCATAAAATCAAGAGGACTAGTTAAAAGTTAAATAAATGTGTTTTAAGCTGCTTTTTAAATATATTTAATGAAGGTGCCTGATAGATATATGCTGCAGGTGAGTCCCTCATCCTGGGAGCATGGACACTGATAGCAGTTTCACTGTGCTTCTTCTTATTAAAAGGAACCTTAAGGAAGCCAGCATTTGTTGATCTTAAAAAATGATTTGGGATGTAGTCCATCAGGCATTCTGCTAAATACACAGGGGCAATGCAACCTTAGATGTGAGGAACAAAGCTGAGATCAGAGTCGAATATTACACCCTGATTTCTAACCTCTCTTTTTACATTCTGTATATTTGTATGTGCATGTGTGTAGGTGTACGTTGCAGCATTTGCTGTGTCGATGTATGCATGTACGTTTACCAGAGCAGGGAAAAAGCCCTTTAACCCTGTACTGGGAGAGACATACGAATGTGAGCGTCCAGACAAGGGTTTCCGCTTCATCTCGGAGCAGGTACAGCACACACAAGCCCATTCACACACATTGTTTTTTTTTTTTTACCTCACAGAAGTATTCGCTCATGCACACTGCGTTTCCCCATTCCTCAGGTAAGCCACCACCCTCCTGTGTCTGCATGCCACTGCGAATCCAAAAACTTCACACTTTGGCAGGGTGAGAAGAGAACACACACACGCACACACACGTGTTTTACTGAAGATGTTATTTTAAATAATAGAACAAATGAAAATGGCATGGGCAAATACTGGGACCTTTAACCAAATACTTTGTAGCACAACCTTTTGAGACAATAAATGCACTTCCTGTATCTGGTGTGTAAGAAGTGGTAGAGCTCATAATGAATATTTAATTCAATTCAATTTTCTTTTATTTGTATAGCGCTTTTAACGATGGACATTGTCACAAAGCAGCTTTACAAAAATAAATACATTCAGGATATAAATTTTAAATGTATGAATTTATCCCTAATGAGTGAGCCAGAGGTGACAGTGGCAGTGAAAAACTCCCTGAGATGATATGAGGAAGAAAACTTGAGAGGAACCAGACTCCACAGGGAACCATCCTCATCTGGGTGACACCCGATAGTGCGATTATAAATAAATCCCTTCATAACTGTGTACTACATGGACAAATAGTGCAAATGTGTAACCAGTAAATTCATTACAGTTTTCACATGAAGTCTGTTTTGTTGAACTTATCCACTGTTCACTGATAGAGACCTGAGTGCAAACTGTTCATGGCAATTGCAGTCCTAAAACTATCACAGCAATTGTACTCCTAAGCCATCGTAGCAAGACAAATCAACCAATCATATGGCAGCAGCACAATGCATAAAATCATGCAGATACAGGTCAGGAGCTTCAGATAATGTTCACATCAAACATCGAAATGGGGAAAAAGTGTGATCTCTGGCATGGTTGCTGCTGCCAGAAGAGCTGGATTGAGTATTTCAGAAACTGCTGATATCCTGGGATTTTCACAGAGTTTCAGAGACTGTTGTGTGTGAAAATCCCAGGAGATCAGCAGTTTTTGATATTCATACTCAAACCAGCCCATCTGGCACCATCTGCCTGAACTTATGCATTGTGCTGCTGCCACAAGTATAGCTACATAAATGAGCAGGTGTACAGGTGTTCCTAATAAAGTGGATGGTGAGTGTATATACACACACACACACATACATACACACACACACACACATATATATATATATATATATATATATATATATTTATTTATACATACACGCACACACACACTCTAATATGTTTAGATGTAAAATAGAGCTTGGTCTCTCTTAGATGTCCGGTGGAAGAACAAATTTTGGGGCAAGTCCATGGAGATTGTCCCAGTGGGAACCACCCATATAGTGTTGCCATGGTAATCTGTCTGTTTCCTCATACTTATAAATTAGTCCCCTTTCAGTTCTGGATCTTCCTCCTTATCATGTTTCTCTGTCTCCATTTGACATAGTTTTGGGGATCATTACGAGCTGAACAGGGTCACCTCCTGTATCCATAACATCCTAAGTGGTCAGCGCTGGATAGAACACTATGGTGAGATGACAATCAAAAACACAGGGACTATCGAAGACACCAGCGTCTGCAAACTTACCTTCCTTAAGGTAAACTGAGCTTTGGATCTGTTACTCAACAATGACCTAGTATGCTTACATGGAAATTCATTCATTCAAGAAGGTTTGGTTGAACTTTAGGTTTTTAAGAGTAGGTATGCTGGTCTAAATAATTTGACTATTACTACTATGTGTTATCAGAGGCCTAAAGCAACACCATAACTCTTTCTGGTGGAGCACATTAAAACAGATATTTATCTGAAAAATCTTTGTATATATTAGGCTTGTGTGATATTGTTTTTTCCCTGATCATGATTTTACATTTTAAAATATTCCAATTTAATTGTACAAAACCATTAGCCTAAAAAAGACAGGACCACGAGCATTTCCATCATTTCAAATTTAAGGAATGTAGGGGAGGTACAATAATATTACCAGTCAGAAACTGTGGCAACCGTGAAAGCTCAGATGGATGGTGGATTTTTACATGATTCTGTGGTAACGCACAGTAAACAGTAAATCCACAGTGTCGGTGTGACCTGTCATCATCTTCTTTTGATTATTAAATAGTCTGCCTATTTAAATCTGTTGTATTTTATTTATTTAATGTTATGTATATGTATGTTGTTTCTCAGTCCAAGTCTAGAAGCTTAAACACTAATGACGTAGAAGCAGTAGTTACTGATTCGGAGGGGCACGTGGTTCACTCACTCTTTGGTAAATGGAATGAGGCCTTGTACCTCGGGGACCCACCCTCAGCCATCTGCATCTGGAGAGCCAGTAAGTAATTAATGGGAGTGGAAATGTTTGATTATAAATCTGTTTTACAAGAATAAAATCTGTACTGGCATCATTTTAGATAATGTTTTGTCTGTGGAAATTCTGAGTGCAGTTACAATAACGCATGGTTTGTTTGTTTGTGTGTGTGTGTGTGTGAATAGACCCCATGCCTGAGGACTATGAACAATACTACGGCTTCACTCAATTTACTGTTGAATTGAATGAGTTGAATGAGAGCATAAGTCCATTCTTGCCCCCAACGGATACACGTTTCAGACCAGACCAGAGGTATACATGCAAACACACACACTTTTCCAAAAAAAAAATACCCTGCCTGTTATAAATCTTCAACCAATTTGTAACAACATATTTACTACCCAAACACCATCTACCTAAACAGCATCCCCAAATGCACATTATGAATTTTCTGCGACCCCAAGCCTTAACCACCCACGTTTTTTTTTTGTTTGTTTTTTAGATTTCAGATTTACAATTTAGGATCGCTGTAATATTTTCTTATGGCAGTAACATATGGTTAACGTAAGTGAGTAAAAACCAAAAAATATTCCTTGCACTGGCTTACCAGTCTAGTGGGAATGGTGAGCCTACATGCCTTGGCACAGCTTTCCAAAAAGTCAGGTGTGTTTGAAATGGTAGTTTGTTTAGCAGAGTTAGATGGACAGGGACATTTGTCCATTTCTCCATTTAAATGTGGCTTGATGAATGTGACATTTCAAAATACAAAATTCATTTTTATAGTTTGATCTAATATTAATTTGTTATTTCAATGTTAATCTGTAAAATAAATTAATAAAACGAAAGAGGAAGGTGAGTTTCTCTCGCGGCCCCATTTGTAAATTAAGAGACTCCTAGTTTAGGAACCCCTGATCTACAGAGAGAGTTCAGTTGAAAATGAATAACTGTGTTAACCCAGTGCACAAACACCACATCTGACATCATTTCAGGTTGCTGGAGGAAGGAGATATTGCTGGAGCAGAAGAACAGAAGGAAAGGATAGAGTCACTGCAGAGGGAGAGAAGGAGATTACTACAGGAGAACAACATAACTCACACACCCAGATTTTTCAAGTATGTAGGCAATGCAGGTTTTTTTTAACAATGTTTTATTTATTTATTTATTTTTTGAAGATAATACAATGTGAGCACATTGGTGCATATACACTCACTGAGCATTTTATTAGGAACACTATACTGGGTAAGGCCTCCCTTTGCCCTCAGCCTGAATCCTTCATGGCATGGATTCCACAAGAGTTTAGAAACATTCCTTTGAGATGCTGCTCCATGTTGACATGATTGCATCACGCAATTCCTGCAGATTTTTCAGGTGCATTTTCATGCTGCAAATCTCCTGTTCTACCGTGTCCTAAAGGTGTTCTATTGGATTCAGGTCCGGTGACTGGGAAGGCCACTGAAGAGCACTGAGCTCATGTCAAGTTCACGAGACCAGTTTGAGGTGACTTTTGCTTTGTGACATAGGGCATTATCATGCTGGAAGTAGCCATTAGAAGATGGGTAAATTGTGGAAATGAAGGGATGCACATGTTCAGCAACAATACTCAAATAGGCTGTGGATTAACAGGCCCAAAGTGTGAAAAAGGAAACATTCCCCACACCATTACACCTCCTCCACCAGCGGGGACTGTTGACAGAAGGCAGGCTGAGTCCATGGATTCATGCTGTTGGCGCCAAATTCTGACCCTACCATCTGTGTGCCTCAGCAGAAATTGAGATTCATCAGACCAGGCTATGTTTTTCCAGTCTTCACCTGTCCAGTTTTGGTGAGCCCGTGCCCACTGCAGCCTCAGGTTTCTGTTCTTGGCTGGCGGAAGTGGAACCCGGTATGGTCTTCTGCTGTTGTAGCCCATCCGCCTCAAGGTTCGACCTTTTGTGCATTCTGAGATGCTTTTCTTCTCACCACAATTGAGTGGTTATCTGAGTTACTGAGCCTTTCTGTCATCTGTCATCAAACAAGCCTGGCCATTCTCTATTGACCTCTCTCATCAACAAGGAGTTTCCATCTGCAGAACCGAGATTATTTTTGTTATCTTCTATTAAGGTGGAGAAGTATGCTAACCTAGCAGCAGTAAGATCCTTTCTATAGATAAGAAGGTGGCTCTTCCATACAATTTGGAATACTTCCAATTTAGTTTGTCACCATTTATGTTCTAACTTTTGAGTGGTGTGTTTTAAGGTGCAAAAAAAAAATTGACAGTGAATATCGTGTTTTCCAGTCAAGATGGGAAACAGATTATCTTTTACCAAGTTCAAACGGGCACTCGTGTTTGGTTTGTTTGGAAACGAAATCTGTAATAAAAGATTTTAATTTAAATCGCCATTACACCACTGCTCACAAAGAGAAGTACAAAAGGTACACCAGTGACAACAGAGTTGCTGCCATCTCAGATTTAAAAGGTAAAATACATCGTCAGCAAAACCTTTTTGCCAAATGCATGACAGTGCAAGAATCATCACTAAAGGCATCTTATGCGGTTTCACTTGTGTTGGGAATAGCGGGAATGTTGTCTGAACTGATCGGCAAATGCGTGTCTTTGGTGGGTGGTCTGGTATGGAAATCTGACTTTCATTTCAAATTAAATTTCATTTGACAGTGAAGTCGATCATATGAATAAGTATAATTGCACAAGTTTTATAGTTAATAAATTCTTTAAAAACGCATTGCATTAATTGTACATTGATTTGCCTCGATAAAGAGGAAATTGAGTACAGCAGTATAAAATGTGTTAGCCTAAACATTCAGTCACCTGAGCACTGACATGATTGTATGCTTGACGCGGTAGCGTAGTGAAGTGCATATGTAAGTCACATTTTAATTCAAATGAGGTAGTATTTTAGGATGATTTCTGAATGGGATAGTGAGACTATGTTTTCTATATTTAATCCAAATTCCAGTTTTTAAATCAAGGGTGTGTCTGCCATAATGAATGAGACCTATTCTTCAAATGAGCTGACTTCATATCCAGATTTTTGTGCAATAAATAGAGTATTATTATAAATAAATGCGACGCTCCTTCTCTGCCGGTTAAACAAGGGCAGTGCATATAAAGTCCCCTCTGAAAGTATTGAAATGGCAAGGCCAATTCTTTTGTTTTTTCTCTACACTGAAGACATTTGATGAACAACTTTGAACATGGCACCTTTTGTTTGAACCCATCCATTTTTCAAGTGATCAACAATATTGGAACATGTGACTGACAGGTGTTTCTTGTTGCCAGGTGTGCCCTGTTAGATTGATTGTTTAAACAATTAATAGCTCTAAATTTCTACTCTTGGTTTGAGCCCTGGGTTTCTCCTGTGAAGACTGCATTTGTTGTTAAAAAGGATAAACCAACATGAAGACCAGAGAGCTGTCTATGGGAGAAAAGCAAGCCATTTTGAAGCTGTGAAAAGGGGGAACATCAATCAAAGCCATTGCACAAGCATTGGGCATAACCAGTACAACAATTTGGAATGTCCTGAAAAATAAGGAAACCACTGGTGTACTAACAACCAGACATGGAACAGATTGGCCAAGAAAAACAGCAGCAGGTGATGACAGAAACATTGTGTAGCTGTGAAGAAAAACCCCCAAACAACAGTCAGTGACATCACCAACAACCTCCACAGGGCAGGGGTGAAGGTATCACAAGCCAAGTCAATCACCAGACCCAACTGAACAGCATTTCACCCCCTGAAGAGGAGATTGAAGGGAGAAATCCCCCAAAACTAACAACAACTGAAAGAAATATTAAGTGGTACTTACTTTAAGACTATCTGTTACTATATTTTTGCTCACCTACTTTTGCTCACGATTCTAGGAGGGCTAGCTGTGTTTAATGCTATATACTCATTAGGTCTAAACTTTATGTTAAACAAAGTCTACTAAATCCCTGATTAGTAATAGTTTAATTTACACTAAGCACTTTAGAGAGAGCTAATATTTAGTGGTTTTAGCTTCACATCAAAGGTGCTGGCTGGGCATTCAGTATGTAACTAGTTTTATGTTAATTCAGTTACTAAAACAAACTTTCTAAGTGCTTCTACATTTTTGTTTACCTTGAGGAACAGTCTCAGTATGGTGGTACCTGAGTGATGACTGAACACAGCTAGCAGATTAGCCTGTTGGTCTTCTCCTGGGCCTTGGCTCTGGACTGTCACTGATTAAGTAAGCCTGTCCTAATACTATGAGCTATGCTGCAAGAAGTGAGAGCCGCACCTTCCTGAGTGGGATGGATACAGTCCTGCCCTAAAAAACTACTCTCTAAAGCCCACACTGTTTTTGGGAGCACATACACATCCAGCAGTTCAGGGTTTGCTACCTGTGCCTAGGGCACCCAGATTTTCCCTGTGGAAACTATGCTGCTCTTGCTAGTCCTTTTGAGGGGCCCCCCATCCCCTCCCCAATTCTGCAGTCTTCTCTGTCAGAGTGCTAACTTGTCTACACTTCTCACAGATAAAGCTGTTACTAATGACAGAAGAAGAATGACTAAACATCCTGTGCTCGACACACTGAACAAGCTCAATGTTGGCCATGTCAAACGTATTACACTCACCCTTAGTCATAGCTTTCTGGTGAGGATTTCAGACAGATCCGATGTGGATGGCCTCTGTTTGCAGGCTTTAAACAACAAAAAAAATTTGTTCTTCAAAAAGAAGTGGTGGCAAAAATGAAAAAAAAAAGTTACTGATGATAGAAATGTTTAACTTAAACCCTGTTGAAACAAGCAAGAAATTTGAACACAGGAACTATGTCAAAAGAACATAATTTTCTCTCTCTTCTCATTTTTATTATTAGGTGGTCTGAAGATGACTCATGGATCAGCAATGGGACTTACTGGCACTTGAGGGAAGACCCCGGCTTCAGCAAACTAGAGTTCTCTGTGCTCTGGTGACCAGACTGGGACTTTCCAACCACTTCTGTGCTTTTTTCTAAGACCAAATATGGTTTTTATTCTGCTACAAAGCCAAGCGTGGGCTGATACTTACTGCTGACTAGCCTTGATTGGCTTTTTTAATAACAACAATATATATCCATTTACTTTGCACAAATACCATAAAGAAAGTGGCTTATTATGGCAAAAAATCATACTGTTATTTGTGTACATATATTGTTTTTTTTTTCTGCATATAGACATTCATACAATTTTTACAGTTGCTGTGAAAGGGGACCATAAATTTATTGGTGCCATCAGAACTGTGGTTTCCTAATGAGGAGAACTGCTCCTGGGTGATATCAGTGGCTAAACCACCACAAATCCAATCAAAGATATCTTCATAATACAGTGACTTTCACGTAATTCATCAATAATCTACTGCTGCACTTCAAACGATGTTATGTATGATGCAGGTGTGAATTTTCACTATGCTGAAAATCAGTGTTTGTGAGGTCCATGGGAAAAGGTCATCTAAAGGTATCAATAGGCATGTCAGTTGTTCTTCAGCAATTCTGTATGCCTGAAAAACAAAAACACTGAAGCAATAAAAATGCAATGTCTTGCATTTTATATGACTTAGCAGTTGTGTTTTCACTGTTTTTTTTTTTTCTAGTCTTCTGTTGGAACTTGGTGCAAAAAACTGCAGGGGAAAAAAAAAACAGTTCACAGTTACACTATACAATGCAGCGATATTTTGTAATATGCCTGACACAGAAGTACCACATTAAACCATAGAGGTTTATCAGTGACATCAGGGCCTGACTCAAACCTGAGATTATACCAGCAAATCCCAAATACTCAACTATTATAATTTTTTATATTTGGTCACACACATACTGAGTTTACTGTTTCCAAACTCTTAATACAGTTCTCTTTACCAATATTAAGCTCAGCGTAGCAGTTAACTTCACATCGAAAATGCACTGAATTACCAAAACACCTCATAAAGAGTAACGTAGATAGAGCTCAGGACCGAACCAGGATTGGACCCTGGTGCTGTGATGCAGCAGTGCTACATGCTATGCCACTGTGCTACTATATATTCTGTAGATTTACTATAATGACTGCTGTCTTTACTTCCTGTGACATGATTTCTAGTCTAGCATGCAGATATGTAACATGTAACCTGCAGGAAGAAGACTCTTCTTTGTCATGGTTTTCACAAATTTTATTTCCTCTTTTATGTTCCAATCTACGACATTCTGATCCACAATGCATTATGAAAGTCACATTTCTTCTTGAGTTGTGAAATCACTTCGTGCATTTGGAATTATTTACACAGTGTTCTCTGAAAAAAAAAAATCAAGAAGCTGCTTTGGCTCGTGGATCTCGCAGTAATTTGCCGTATTGCTTTATGGAATGCTGTCAACCATCCATAATCCTGAAATCCATATTTTAAATTCTGCTTAATTAATGAAAATAATTAAATGGCTACCTATGGCAAGCATGATCACTTGGTCTACTTCATTGGAAACACCAGCCCTAAGTAACAAAACCACAGCTTCTTCTATAACCAGCATTTCTAAATTTAACTCCACATCAGAGGTCACTGGATGCCTCCAGCTAAATAATCTTATACAGTTTATTTCACATTTATGTAATCCATTATCATCAAGAAAAGCAACTTTTGTCATTTTTAAAAATACAATATTAAATCACTTTTCACTAATATAAGTCTATTTAAAACCAAGGGAGAAAATAAGTGTCAGGAGTATCTATATGTAAAATAAAACATGGTATCACAGTATTTCTATAAGTGCTGGGATTTTCATGCACAACAGTTTCTAGAGTTTAATCAGAATGGTGCAATAAAGAAAAAACATCCAGTAAGCGGCAGTTCTGCGAACGGAAACGCCTTGTTGATGAGAGAGGTCAATGGAAAATGGTCAGACTGGTTCAAGCTGCCAGAAAGGCTACAGTAACTCAGATAACCACTCTGTACATTTGTGCTGAGCAGAAAAACATCTCAGAATGCACATGTCAGACGACAGCAGAAGACCATACCGGGTTCCACTTCCGCCAGCCAAGAACAGAAATCTGAGGCTGCAGTGGGCACGGGCTCACCAAAACTGGACAGGTGAAGACTGGAAAAACATAGCCTGGTCTGATGAATCTCAATTTCTGCTGAGGCACACAGATGGTAGGGTCAGAATTTGGCGCCAACAGCATGAATCCATGGACTCAGCCTGCCTTCTGTCAACAGTCCCCGCTGGTGGAGGAGGTGTAATGGTGTGGGGAATGTTTCCTTTTTCACACTTTGGGCCTGTTAATCCACAGCCTATTTGAGTATTGTTGCTGAACATGTGCATCCCTTCATTTCCACAATTTACCCATCTTCTAATGGCTACTTCCAGCATGATAATGCCCTATGTCACAAAGCAAAAGTCACCTCAAACTGGTCTCGTGAACTTGACATGAGCTCAGTGCTCTTCAGTGGCCTTCCCAGTCACCGGACCTGAATCCAATAGAACACCTTTAGGACACGGTAGAACAGGAGATTTGCAGCATGAAAATGCACCTGAAAAATCTGCAGGAATTGCGTGATGCAATCATGTCAACATGGAGCAGCATCTCAAAGGAATGTTTCTAAACTCTTGTGGAATCCATGCCATGAAGGATTCAGGCTGAGGGCAAAGGGAGGCCTTACCCAGTATAGTGTTCCTAATAAAATGCTCAGTGAGTGTATTTTCTTGATGTTTGGTTAGACTAAGTGCGGTATGATAGAATGCTTCTTTCCTTGGCTGTGTGCTTGCCTCATT
Source organism: Pangasianodon hypophthalmus (assembly GCF_027358585.1). Classification (NCBI taxonomy): domain Eukaryota; kingdom Metazoa; phylum Chordata; class Actinopteri; order Siluriformes; family Pangasiidae; genus Pangasianodon; species Pangasianodon hypophthalmus. The sequence goes on from NC_069738.1 coordinate 14,787,579, forward strand.
GGGCTCGGCCCCTCGCAGCGGTGAGCCGCTTCAGGGAGGAAGAGAAGGACCGCTCGGTGTCCCTGCTGCCGCCCACCGCCTTCATGAATGGCAGCTCGAGCATCCTATAGCTGCATGGGGAAGTGTGACACGGGGCTCTTTCAAGAGCGGGGCGTGAACTTTTCATCATTTATTTAGAAAACATCAAGCTGTATCTCTTCCTGTGAAAGAAATCTCTAGAAAAGAGCTATCACTGGCGCTTTAAATCAGTGGCGCTTCTCCTATTCTGTTAACTTCTTTCTACGTCATCATCAGAAGAACAGGGGACTGTACACAAGGTATATACTATAACAATATTGAAATATTAGTAATAGGTACTCTATTTGATTAAAGGTAATTAGTCTATATAATTCATGAGTTTATAGCCTGGTATTATATAGTCTAACTTTAATGTTATGTGTCGGTTTAATGCTAGTCCCTTGTGGTAAATCTTGATGCTGATATCTTGTATGCGACCTGTACAGTTACCTTTTCTGTGTCCTTTCTGTTTACATTAAAAACAGCCCTGAATTCTAACGTGTAGGAGGGAAGAGTTACTTCTTTCTGTCGGGAAAACCGCTTCAGGGGTTAACTGTGTTAAACTTTCTGCAGTGTTTGGATTAGTAATGAGATTAGTAATGAGATTAGTAATGAGATTTCCTGTGGAAGTTCATGTATGGAAGACTTGTTTACGGTGGAAATAGTGTACGGAATCTGTGACATCGCTGTTTTGCATGGGCTCAAGCAGTAGCATCACTGCAGGGGTGAAAAATACTAAAGTAACTGAACTTTTTCTCAGCGCCGTAACCACCACACACACACACACACACACACACACACACACACACACACACACACACACTGAGGGGGACACGCCCCTCTCCTCCGCTCACCCCTTCCCCCGCCCCTTCCCCCACCCCCTGACCACGCCCCTTACCCAACCCCCTGACCACGCCCCTTACCCCGCCCCCCGGGTCCCTCGTATTAGAATCCCGTTATTACGAAACGTGAAACTTTGCGCATTGTGTGCAGATTCTACATAGTATGCTTTATTAATAAGCTGTGTACTAAATTTGGTCCTCCAGTATCACTGTCTTAGTCCATTAATCCACGTTAAGCGTTTTAGAATGTCCCCAGTATTTGATATTTTTGATGCTGCTCCGCTGCACTCCGTTATGCTCCGCTATCTCTGTTGTTAAGTTAAAAAAGAAGAAGTTCCATTTTTACAGTGGTTTGTCATCAATGTCAAAATGTTTCAGATTGGCGGTTCTTGTTATATTGTAGATAAACGCAAAAAATCTCACATAGTACTTTAGACTTTACCTGTTGAACCAGATTATGTAACAGCTTAATCTCTGGGTTTTGGTTTTCCAGATGAATGTAATATAGAAAAATAAAAAAAAATGTTAATTGGTTAATTAACCATGAATAAGCAGAATTAGTATGTGTAAAAATATGTCAGACTAAGCCATGTGTATTGGAAGCAGATGTTTGACAAGGCCACACATAGCCTGCTTCACCAGACTGACCATGATGGCATGCTGATTGCTGTTTCCCGGCTAAATGATTCTGAAAAACTGAAGCCACTTGCGGTGGTGATCAAGTGTCCAGGAACATGGTTCTGGCAGAGAACCAAATACAGACCCACAGACTTCACTCTCAATGACCTGCTCCAGGGAAAGCCTATTCAACCAGGTACCCCTGTACATATGACTGCACATACACACACACACTATCTATCTATCTATCTATCTATCTATCTATCTATCTATCTATCGATCGATCCCCAAAAAGTATTTGGACACTTAAGCCACATTTACAAATGTATGAAATTCACTGCATTAGAAAATACAATATCAAACTAAGTGGCATGTATTTTAAAGAAAGATACCACAAGCACACTTCAAGCTAAAAAAAAGATTATATTTAAAAATATATTTAAAAAAAATAGATATACAGTTAAAAATTAGACAAAAAGTATTTTGAAACTTAAGCCTATTCTGGTTGTCTGGTTGTCCTGTATGAAAGTGATGGTAATTGACTACATAATTTAGTCAATTGACTAATTGAATTAAAAAAAAAATTGTGAACCCTTTACACTTTTCTGTATTTCTGCATAATTTTGACCTGAAATGTGACCAGATCTTCATCTAAGTCCTAAAACTAGATAAAGAGAACCCAATTAAACAAATCGTATATGCTACTATTGGCAAACCAAATCCGAAAATATAATATATTATTTTAATAGACATTGTGAATTTTTGGGAAGATTTCACACAACAAGTATGAAGGAGTTTTCTAAAGTTATCAACAGCATTTTTAAACAACACTCAAATTAAAAAGGCTACAGAGCCGTAGTAAAAATCCTTGTCAGTACAATTTGTTCTATAATATGCAGAAAGTTCATGAAACTAATCATTCCCAGACAGGTGTGCCACACACAATTTCACACTGCAGTCTCAGACTAATGATAAGGAAGGTAAGAGAGAAGCCAGCAGTCACTTGAAAAGAGATGCAGGAAGACCTGAAAGCAGCAGGAATAACAGTAACACAGAATACATTAACACGTCTCACACAAAACTCCTCTGCTGAAAAGGAATGCACGTCTAAAAGCACTTAGACAAATTACAACTCTCTTGTGGCAAAATACTCTGGTCAAACAAAACAAAAATAGAACTATTTAGTAACAATTCACCACATCGTGTTTGGAGGAAGAAGGGTTGTGTGTATGATCCCAAAGACTCCATACCCACAGTGAACCACAGAGATGGGAGCATCATGATATGAGCCTGCTTCTCTGCAATTGCTACTGTGGCATAACACACTGAAGGAAACATGAATGGAGCAATGTAGTTAGAGGAGAATTTAATTTCATCAGCTTTGCAACAAAATGCTCATGTTGATAATATGTGGTGACCAGATACTTTTTACCTATCAATTTCATTGAATATTTAATATTTGTGAGTATATATATGTGTGTGCGTGTTTGTTTATGCTTATGAAGAATACTTTTTTGTTTAGAAGTGAAAGTCAAAAGACATATGTGTACCCTGGAAGAAGATATTTCACCTCACTATAAAGTATAAACAGTATTTTTCTGCTTGTGCCTGTGCTGTTTTCAGTGCTGGAGGAAAAGGTGTTTCTAAATAAATATGAAGAGACACAGAAAGGCAGTGTTGCTGGATCTGGGGAGGTAGACATGGTTGGAGTTGGCATGAAAGCCCAGGGACGTGGGACATCCAAGATTTTATCATCACTCGGGACACTTCTCAAGGAAAGTGTGATTATGCCACACTTTCTAAAAGAGTCCAAAGACAGGTGACATAAACCGTTAAGGAAACATCCAATGTACAGTGCCCTCCATAATGTTTGGGAAAAAGGCATAATTTTTTTTTTGCTGTACAGTACCTCTGTACTTCACAGTTTTAAATTTGTACTCATGCAATTCACATGTGGTTAAAGTGCACATTCTCAGATTTTAATAATGGGTATTTTTATACATTTTAGCTTTGCTATGTATAAATTATCACTTCATTAGTACAGGGACAAGAGAGTTTTTGGTCACCTTTGGAGTCTGCTTTTGCTGTTTGTCAACATGAGGCCTAGAATGCCATTGAAAGTCAAGGAAACCAGAAAAAAGAATAAACGGTAAGTGACACTGCCCAAACCTTAGGTTTACCAAAGATCAACGGTTTGGAACATTATTAAGAAGAAAGAGAGAACTGGTGAGCTGGTAGACATCTGCAGCTTATGAAAGAAGAATTCAAACACTCTTCAGGAGGCAAGTGTGGAGTCTCTCTGCAGAAGACTCCATGAACATAAATACAGATGCTACACTGCAAGATGCAAACCAATAGTTAGCCACAAAAACAGGATGACCAGGATAGTTTGCTAAAAAGTACTTAAAAGATCCTGCAGATTTCTGGAAAAAGGTCTTGTGGACAGATTAACTTTTATCACAACAATGGCAAGAGCAAAGTGTGGAGGCGAAAAGGGACTGCCCAAGACCCAAAGCATACCACCTCACCTGTAAAAAAAAAAAAAGGCCTGTATGGCTGCCACAGGTACTGGCTCACTCATCTTCACTGATGATGTTGATGATAATGCTGATGGCAGTAGTAGAATGAATTCTGAGGTGTCCAGAAACATCTTATCAGCTCAAGTTCAGGAAAATGCCTCCATCCTACAGCAAGACAATGATCCTAAACATACTGCCAAAGCCAACAAAGGAGATTTTCACAGCTAAAAACTGGGGAATTCCTGACTGGCCAAGTGATTCACCTGATTCACCTGTTTCACCTGATGGGAATCCCATTGAGCATGCCTTTCTTATGCTGAAGAAAAATAAAGAGAATACCTTTTATTAAAATCTGATGATATTCTCTTAACTACATGTAAATTGTTTGAGCATATACTGTATGTTGTACGTTATGTGTTTTCAGTAATTTTTGTTTCAACTATTTGTACCTGTGTTGTGTTTTAAAGCAATTTGTGTACAGTCACTGTTTTATGATGCATAATTGGTAGGGGTAGCTTTTTGGACCTACTATAATGGAGGACTATGAGAAGAATCTGTGATAATCAGAATGCACAAACACAGTCTGTGTACATATTGTTAGGCATGCTCATACACTTTCTTTCTTACAGTACACATTAAAATAATTATACACATTCACACACCACTAACTAGTGGCTGTCACTTTTGATGTTAACGCTGAGTGGGAGGATATGAGGAGCAACATTTTTACCATTGTCTGATAGTCAAACACACAAACAGTACTTCAGCACAGTGTCATTAGCATAATTATGGAAGCAATTGGAAATATCTAATGTGATGATATTGGTTTGTTTGGGTTTTACAGGAAAATGGACCCTCAGCACAATCTTCTTATGCAGATACAAGGCAAAAATCAGGTCTTCACTCTAGTGAAAGAGCGGATCTTCACTACTTGTGACTGCACTATTAACTTCAGTGAACTGAAAGAAGGCAGCTGCAGTGCCATATTTAAACAAATCTGCCCTGCCAAGGTACTGGATTTTTATTTTTTATTTTTTTGTACGATACTATACCATACTATACATTCAGGTACACAAATATTTGAATATATAGTGACAAAGTTATTTGCTATTTTAGTTTATTTGTTATTTTATTTTATTTGTTATGTGGACCACCTTTTTTTAAGGGACCAGAAAAATTGACAGCTGGCTGCTCAGCTGTCCCATGGCCAGCTGTGTGTTATTCCCTCATTATTTCACTTCCATGTAAGCAGATAAAAGGTCTAAAGCTGATTTCAAGTGTAGCATTTGCATTTGTAATCTGTTGCTGTTAATTCTCAATATGAAGTCCAAAGATACCTTGCTTACTACCAGTGAAGCAAGTTATCATTAGGCAGAAAAAATCAAAACAAACCCATCAGAGAGATAGCAAAAACATTAGGTGTGGCCAAGTCAACTATTTGGTAATTCTTAAAAAGAAACATGCACTGGTGAACTCAGGAACACCTAAAGACCCGAAAAGACCACAGAAAACAACTGTGGTGGATGACAGAAGAATTCTTTCCCCGGTTAAGAAAAACTCATTTGCAAAAGTTGGCCAGATAAAGAAAACCTTCCAGGAGGTAGGCATATCTGTCAAAGTCAACAATCAAGAAAGGAGTAAAACCAGAGTAAACTACTAGATGCAAACCATTGGTAAGACTCAAAAACAGGAAGACCAGTTTAGAGTTTGCCAATAACATCTGCAAAAAAGCCTGTACCTTTCTGGAACAACGTCCTATGGAGAGAGGAGACAAAGTTCAACTTGTACCAGAATGATGGGAAGAGAAGGGTATGGAAAAGGGAAGGAACTGCTTACATCCAAAGCATAGCATCTTATGTATGGCTGTATGGTATGTATGGCTGCCAGTGGAACTGGTTCTCTTGTATTTATTGATGATAAATACTGTGACTGATAAATACTGGGACTAAATAAGTGACTGCTGACAAATGCAGCAGGATGAATTCTGAAGTGTATAAAGCTATATTATCTGCTTAGATTCAGCCAAATGCTTCAGAACTCATTGGACGGAGCTTCATAGGGCAGATAGACAGTGACCAAAGCATACCTTGAAAGCTACCCTTTCAAGGAAGACTTTTTTGAAGGCAAAGAAGTGGAATGTCAATCACCTGACCTGAATCCAACTGAGCTGCGTTTCACTTGCTAAAGGCAAAACTGAAGACAAAACACCTCAAGAATAAGTAGGAAGTGAAGACGGTTGCAGTAAAGGCCTGGGAGATCCAGGGAAGAAACCCAGCGTCTGGTGATGTCTGTAGGTTCCAGACTTCAGGCAGTCATTTATTGCAAAGGATTTTCAACCAAGTATGAATAATAGTAATTTAATTTATGATTATATTAGTTTGTCCGGTTACTTTTGGTCCCATAAAATGGGGTGGGATCATTTATAGAAAGTGCTGTAATTCCTAATATCCTAATATTTTTATTCTAGCTGTCTACACTGTCTACACAATTTTTTAAATTAAACATATTTCCAATGCACATATAATTCACATAAAATGTATACCAGACATTGGTATTAACTGAATAAAAATACAGAGATAAAGAAATCGTAATTTCCTATCCTGAAAAAAAGGTTTTATGCAGTAAAGCGGAATGACACAGGAACTAAGTAATGAGCACGCTAACTGAAATTTATTTAATGCTTGGTAGAGAAACCTTTGTTTGCAATGAGAGCTTGAAGACACTTCTGGTATGAAGAAACTAATCTCTCACAGTGTTCAGGTGGGATTTTAGCTCAATCTTCTACACAGACTTTAAATCTTGAAGATTCCAGGAGGCCCACTTGTGAATCTTTATCTTCAGTTCATTCCACAAATTTCTAATGGGTTAAGTCTGGTGATTGACTGGAAAATTCCTACACTGTTCTTTTCTTTCTGTGGAACCAGTTGAGATCATTGTCCTGCTGGAAGGTCCACCTGTATTTCATTCTATTTGTAGATGGCAACAGATTCTGTAAAGAGTGGTGCTGTGAACATGCTTGATTCTTCATTAATGAGACCCAATATCTGATCAGCAGTGATCCATTGGTGGTCAGTAACAGAGGGGCTGCAGTCAGTAGTTGTATACAGTACTATACTAGTAAGTATACAGCTACTCTAGGTACATCTATCTAATAAAATGGCCATGACTGTAGCTACAAAGCAGGTGTACCTTAGAGAAACAGGCTACTAAGTGTAATTCTTCTTCTTCTTTTTCTTCTAATTCTGTATGATGATTTGCCTTGCTCCAATGCCTTGCTCTGGATACTGTAAACCTGCACCTAAGAATTGCTATACTGCTATATTTCCTGTGCTTATTCCAGGAATCTGAAGAATAATGATTTAGTGTGTTTATGCCAGCATTCTTATTCACAACAGGATGCTCTTACAGAAGATCATTTCAACACACTTAGTACTGTTTGACTAGAATATACAGCTGTAGAAGTGGATGGGTTTCCTTTTGAATCTGGTTGCTCTCAATATTTCTTCTTCATGTAGCCTCAGGAAGCTAAGCTACATCTGTATTTCTGTAAAGCAGCTTTGTGACAATGTCTATAGTTAAAATGTTATACAGATAAACTTGAAACGAATATGCCTGTACATGCCTGTATGTGTGTTGCATTCAGGTCCATCTGAACAAGAGCATTTGTCTACAGAACACCAGAGATGTTGCTATTGAGATTCCCCCACACACTGTGATGGCCTACAGTGTGAGCGAACTGAAAATTAAAAGTGATGGTCACTATGGTTAGTGATGTGTGCATTTTTTTATTGTTTGTATTAGGAATGGGTTGTACAAGCTTGCCTATGAAATCTGTACACTGTGTTTGTGTGTTCAGAAGTTGGTGTAAGCCCTGATGGGATTGAGGCAGATGACAGCATTACTCTGGATTCAATTCACAATGAGACAGAAGTGGACGGCTTATGGACACAAATAACAGAGGGATTGTCATTGAGTGTCCTGAATAAAGGTATATATGGGTCCATGTATGTTTTCATGAAAACGGAACTGAATTTTTTTTAGGTTGCCGAAAATTGCCACTCCATGTCATTCATGTCCAACAAATATCACTTTTGTGTGTAAAACACATGACGGAACTCACTATATTGTTGCGAGATCATCCAGAGTGGCTCTAAGAGGACATCTGTGTTTTTCTGTGTTGCAGAACTGGCAAGTGTAAAGGCGGCGTTGTGTAAATTGGCTTGTCTGTCACCTGAAACTCGTTTCTCTCTGTTAAATCTCTTTCAAGAGATTCTACCAGACCAGACACTTCTATCCACTTTAGAGGACAAGCTGGAGAAAATATGTGATGCATCTATGTATGATTCTCACACTTATTTGCCTGACACATCAAATGAGCTCACGGACAATTTTTTGTACTTGCTACTGTCTGAGACAGACAATATGGATAGGCTACCCGCAGTCGTCAGACCAAATGGATCTTTGCCTGCAATTTCCAATCAGAACAGAGGTCAGAGTGCACCAGCCAATTGGAAAGCAGGTAAATCAACATTAGCTAATTACAATAGATAATTAATAGATAAAAATAGATACAAGTCATTTGTATAAATGTAAACAGTTTAAATGAATGGCTTCTCTCTAAAGTGACTGATCAAAATGTTTTTCATTCAGCTAACATCAGCCATAATGGATCTGTAAAGTCAACCAATCAGAGGCAGTTAATCCTGACTGCTATGCACATGCTGATTAGTGCTGCTGAAGGTGAGTGAGATAATGTGCTATAAACATATTATGATCTGAGAAGTGTCTTTGATTTTAAAGATTCATGATCTCATGGGTTAATATTTGTTTTTAGAACTGACTGATGATGGCCTCACCTTGCTAAAAGCCTGCTCTTCAGAAACAATTAATGGGTTAAATGATTTAGTAAGTATAATATTTTTATTTGCCTCATTTATACCGGAAAGTGACAGTAATCCACAAGAAAGCAATAGGTGTCACTGGGCTTTAGATTCTGGTGGCTAATATAACTGTGCTCCGCCTTGTCAGGTAACTCATCTGACAAATGTTTCCCAGCGAGTCCCATTCAGTGAGCTTCCCTTTCTCCTGAGGGATGGTGAGGTGCCCCAGGAGGTGGAGCTGCTGTTCATCTCATCCAATATTACACTGAAGAGAGACAACAAAGAGCTGTATGCAGAGATAGGAAGTGGCAGTAAAGTCCTTCCCCTAATACTGTGTATTGTCATTCATGGCCTTGCATACCTGAATGAGTCATGTGAAACAGATATAGAAATGTGATGTAAGTTAAGGATGAAATAAAGAATAAAGTTTTTTCACTACAAGCAATTCATATTTCTAAAACGTAACTTCAGCGCTTCAGAGACCCATATTATGGCATGAGGTGAGCATATACATAACACAAATTCTTTTGTAGTTCTTTTAAATTAATTGTATTAAATTATTATATTATATTATATTATATTATATTATATTATATTATATTATATTATATTATTTTTTTACTCGTTCAGAATTTCAACAAGGAATCCGATACTTTATCATATTTCATGTCTTTTTTAAAGCCATATGTTCAAAATGATGCTATATACTTTAGCTTCTTCTTGAAGAATACATATTTTAGTCCAGAAATTATTTATTTCCAGAAATAATAACTTACATTTTCTGTTTGTGATGCATATTGTGAACAATGGAGAACTGATATTTTAATGAAGCATGCACTGTTGGTCTGATAAGAGAGTTACTGTAATTGTTACTTACTATAGTCAAATCATAATAATCTCAAGCCATAAACCTGTATTCTATAATTTCTATGTACTTTTAATCTATGCATCATCTTTTTTGTTGGATGGCATTTTTAGACTTTCATTTTAATCATTCAAGAATTTGTTGGAATAAAGACATGATTGAGACTTTCTAACTGGGTATTATAGACATTTTGATGTCCTTTACTTGGCTTAAATGCAATGAAATCTCTCCTTCATCTCTCTCTCATACTCTCTCTTATTATATATATATATATATACACGGTTACTTTGCACCTCCAAGGTTGGGGGTTTGAATCCTGCCTCCATCCTGTGTGTGCAGAGTTTGCATGTTCTCCAGAAGCTAGGTTTCCTCCAAGTACTCCAGGTTTCCTGCGCCAAAGACTTGTGTTGTATTCTGCATTTCCAAATTGTCTGTAGTGTGTGAATGGGTGAGTCAGTGTGTGTGCAATTGTGCCCTATGATGGGTTGGCCCCCAGGGTGTCCCCCACCTTGTGCCCTGAGTTCCCTGGAACCCTAGAATAGGCTCCAGGTTCCCCGTGACCCTGTGTAGGATAAGCAGTCCCCATGCCCATTGTAGGTGCTTTCGGCAGTGGACAGGGGTAGCGTGGGCTCTCTGACCGGTCTGCGGCTACGCACTATGTGTTCTAACACCTTTCTATCAGCGCCAGCATTAACTTTCTCAGCAATTTGTGCTACAGTAGCTCTTCTGTGGGCTTGGACCAGACAGGCTAGCCTTCACTCCCCACACGCAGTGAGCCTTGGGAGCCCATGACCGTGTCACCGGTTCACCGGTTGTTCTTCCTTGGACCACTTTTGCTAGGTACTAACCACTGCATACCGGAAACACCCCACAACACCTGCTGGTTTGGAGATGCTCTGACCCAGTCATCTAGCCATCACAATTTGGCCCTTGTCAAAGTCGCTTAGATCCTTATGCTTGCCCATTTTTCCTGCTTCCATCAACTCAACTTCGACAACTGACTGTTCACTTGTTCACAGGTGCCATTGTAATGAGATAAATGAGTAAATGTTATTCACATTTGGCTGATCAGTGTATATATATATATATATGTGTGTGTGTGTGTGTGTGTGTGTGTGTGTGTGTGTGTGTGTGTGTGTATATATATATATATATTCGGATTTACATTTATATATTCAGAATTACAACTTTATATTCAGGATTTATAAATATATATTCATTCAATGTGTGCATTTTATGGAGTCCTGTGTGTTTGGCAGAGGCTATTATAGCAAAACTCACCTCAGCAGTGTGGTGTTTCACACAGCAGTGTGGCGTTTCACTCACACACACTGACTCGCATGTTTTTGTTGCACAACAAAATATTTCATCAATGAAGTGTCGTTTTTGTATTATCTCTACTCTTCAAGATCACTGAAACACTCTGCACACTCTGATGCAAACATTGCTATATGGATAATGTAAACAGGACAAAGTTCTTAATAGAGCAAATCATTACAAACTCAATTTGGATATAAAATATTCTCTATATTTATTGCTTCCCCACAGAGAGAGAGAGAGAGAGTGAGAGAGAGAGAGAGAGAGAGAGAGAGAGAAGGTTGGCTTGACATGTCACACTAAATACTGTGGAACTAGCTTTCATAGAGGTCTGTGTCAAAATAACCTCTAAAACTTCAACTTAACAAAGAACAATATGCACCTAAACATTTAGTTAAAATTAAACAGAGACACAAAATGATTAAATTAACAGTATGTTATAAAATAGGCTCTATAAGAGTGTATGTGTTCAGTGATACTGCTTTTGCTTATGGGATTTGAAGGTGTACAGTAGGTATACGTGGCACATCAAAACACACCAACAGATGTTTCTAATTTTCAATCCTCATGCATAATAGAATAGATAGAAACCTTGTTACATTACATTACAGTACAGTGAAACTCTTTCTTCACATATCCCAGCTTGTTAGTAAGCTGGGGTCAGAGTGCAGGGTCAGCAATGATACAGTGTTAAGGGTCTTACTCAAGGGCACAGCGGCAGCTTGTCAGTGTTGGGGCTTGAACCCCCGACCTTTAGACCAGTAACCCAGAGCCGCCACTGCCCTACATGTGGTTTTGGCCAAGAGAAGTCACTTTTTCAAGTAATCTACGATTCCTGGAAATCCAGCCACTGTGTTCCATTACAGCCCTTATCTATTAAACACTGCATTGTAGAAATACAATATCACAGTTGGTTTGGGGGAAACCACAAGTATACAAGTAGAGAAACAAATAAAGCAACAAAAATGGAACAATATGGAAATCTTTATGGTTATCTTTTGTTGTTGTTTTTTAATTCCAATGTGGAATAAAAACAATTTTTTCCTAAAAGTGCAAGTATAAAACTAGGTCATCTTCCCTTTGAGTAGAAGGAGTACTGTATTTTCTACACACAGTCGATATTAACAGCTGCACAGCTCACACACTCACACCTTTAGTAAACCCAGCTGACAGGAACCCACTGTGGTTCAGAACGAAGCTTGTCCAAAGCCACCTGTAGTGTTTCAAATGCAGCGTCCAGGTTGTCGCTCACAATGGTGAGGTCAAAGTAGTGTTTATATGTCCTCTGAATGCATGCACTCTCATCCACTCTCTTCTTTAGATCCACATCCTCAGAGAAAAAATACTTTGTGAGACAATCTGTTCACATGTGAGTGTAATGAAACACACAATAGTGTGATCTGATCTGGGTAACATTTTACTATAAACATTAACAAATAAGCAAATATTAATATTAACTAATGCTTTCATAATGATGAATTAAAACATATACTAATCCTTAGCACATCACAAAATAACGAAGCAGCCAGTGATGAACGGCCATTAGTGATAACAGTAAACCACTGACAACTTGTTAACTCATTCTGTTAATTAATAAATCATCACTTGCTATATTAATAAAGACCATTTACCTTCCAAATTGGAAACAATGTAGGTTAACCCCACAATTATACATGATAGTCATTTACATCTTTCTATATTTTTGTTTTCCAGCTCTTCCAATTCTAAACTAAACCCTAACACAAGATATATTGTATTATAAACATATGAAACATGTATCAATCATAAGTGCACAATCACAACCATGGATCAGGATCCGGTGAGGTCATCACCATACCCATTTATTTATTTGTTTGTTTGTTTTTTTGTTTTTTGTCACAAAGCAACCTGCTAGTGGTGCTGGCTTTTAATTGCGAATGCTGCCTCACAGGGCGGTGTAAGTCCCTTGGAGAAAAGTGCCATTTGCCCTCTTCTGCATGCATGAGCTAACAGATGGCCATGATTGGCTAGTGTCTCTGTGATTGACAGGGGAGAGATTATGCCACCCTTCCCACCCAGACAGCATGGCCAGTTTTGCTCTCTTGGACTCATGGCCATGGATGGCTGTGGCATAGTCAGGATCTGAACTCACGAGTTCCCATTATGTCTTATGCCTATCAGTGTTTGCTGTTACTAGAGAAATGTGTTCATGGGTTGTCCATGCTGGCATGTTCTCAGCCAGGACACTATCTTGTTTTTGTTCACTCCTACTGGTCTTAACTTAGTTTAGTTAATTTTGCAGTTAACCACTGTTTAAAAAAGCCTGGGTGTTCTTGCACGTTATGATAATTCTGACCAATCAGAGTGCTTGATGTTACCACAGCCTCACATGCCTGAGTCAGAAATGGAAGGTGAGCGTTGAGCAGATGCAATGTGGAGCATGAGAGTGAACAGTTCTCCAGCTTCACTCTAGTTAATTGACTGTTTATTGGCAGTAATTTGAGATTACCTTTGGGGTATTGTGTGCTTGCATGTAAAGTAAGTGGACTTTCTTTCTGTTCTTCATCAGCTGTTTGACCTATAACGTCAATCTATAACCTAGCCACATTCTACCTTTATTAATATTCATATATAGAATGTTTATGCGTGTCTTAAGATTATGCTTCGCTGTAACTTTGTATCTGTATTGCACACTATTGATATTATTGCTAATATGCAGTATAAAAAGTGATATTCAATTCAATTCAGTTTTATTTGTATAGCACTTTTAACAATGGACATTATCACAAAGCAGCTTTACAGAAATAAATGGATTCAAAAAATATATTGTAAATATGTGAATTTATCCCTCATGAGCAAGCCAGAGGCGATGGTGGCAAGGAAAAACTCCCTGAGACAATATGAGGAAGAAAACCTGAGAGGAACCAGACTCAAAAGGGAATCCTCATCTGGGTGCAACAATTATAAATAAATCCCTTCTATTGTTGTGTACTATATGGACAAATAATGCAATTGTGCAACCAATAAATTCATTACAGTTTTCGCAAGAAGTCCGGTTGGTTAAAATCTATCCACTGTCCACTAATGGAGTCCTGAGTATGAAGATGCTCGTGGCAACTGCAGCCCCAAAGCCACTACAGCAATCGATGTCCCAAGCCATTACAGTACAGCTCCCCATATGTGATCCCCAAGCCATCTCCACAGCCCCCAGGTGGCTCCATCCCCAGCAATCCAAACGGTTCTGCAGGCCGTCCATATGGGGCCCCAGCTGCAGCGAGCGATCTCAACCGATGAGAACTCCAACCAGAAGTAGGGCATCAGGATGGATCAGGCAGATCCGGAGAGCAGAAGGGGACAGGATCACTGGTATGTTGAAGATAACTGTATCATTTCGCAACGATCAGCTATTTGCCAAAGGTTTACGTGATGTTCAGACAAGCGGTATTCACGTGGTAGTGCGCCACGTGTGGGTGAGTAGAGAATAACCATTCAATATCGTCCTAGAAATGCTTTATGCACTTATTCCTTTCTTAAATTTAGACAAAAAAGTATTGTTCATTTATTTATTTGGGCATTTATATTAGTGAAATACTTATGTGAATGTATCCCTAAGTTTAACTGTGTGTGTTAATTGTTTCAGAACCACACATGTATGCCCAAGAAAGTTACATTCAGTAAACTCACTGAAAGAACTTTGGAAACTGTCTGGCGATTCTCTTCAACTAAGGGTCATCACACCCAGATCTGACCGACAGCTCTGTCTGCGATGTATCAAATTCAGCAGAATCAGTGCTTAATTCTAAACCCGCTCTATTCATTATTTATTTATCATTATTTATGCTCTATGTGCATGTTTTCCAATTAAAAAGGAAGTGTTGTTTTACAGTGGTTCCTGGTCAAGCTTATTCTTCACTGAAAGCCAATTAGAATAAGCTTATAAATTCACCAAATCATCTAACGATGTTATTGCTAAAGTATTACCATTTTTAGTGGTTTTTCATGACTCAGAGACTGCTGATGAAAATGTCATTATTTCATGTTGCACTAAGCATCTGTATTTGTATTAATTCATCATTATGAAAGCTTAAGAATGTATGTGTAGCAAGGACTCATGACATTTCCACTCCTGCAAGCAGAGGCAGTGTTACCCTGAATTCTAGTGCTACATCTGACATCACATACACTTCCATGTTGCTTTCTGACTGTCTGCTATTTAAACAGCTTATGGACATTCATTCAGTGTGAAGCCTTGCGGATCATTATGTATTCTGTAAGTTCTGAGTAATTTTTTTGAGTAGTTTTTTGGTATGCTAATGGAATAAGCCTAGTCTGAGAGCTAGGCACTAATGAAAAACATAAAAAACAACTGAATGAGGTCTCAACTCACCTCATGAGAACTTGTGGAGAACCTGTTTTGCTTTGTTTTATGTTTTGTTTTTTGTTTTCAGGGCATCAGAATCCCTTGTTGTAAAACCCTTTGAGTTGAGTACAGTTTACAGTCTGCTTTGCTTTGATGGCAATCATTAATCATAAAATAGATTCTGATTGCTGTCATTTCATGTTGTCTGTTCATTAGTGTGAACATACACTTGCCTTACTTCCAGGGGCATAGCACCAATTATTATTATTATTATTATTATTATTATTATTATTATTATTATTATTATTATTAAGTATATTTACACTATATGGTCACATATGTGGTCACATGACCATCACACACATATTTTTCATGACTCAGAGACTGCTGATGAAAATGTCATTATTTCATGTTGCACTAAGCATCTGTATTTGTATTAATTCATCATTATGAAAGCATAAGAATGTATGTGTAGCAAGGACTCATGACATTTCCACTCCTGCAAGCAGAGGCAGTGTTACCCTGAATTCTAGTGCTACATCTGACATCACATACACTTCCATGTTGCTTTCTGACTGTCTGCTATTTAAACAGCTTATGGACATTCATTCAGTGTGAAGCCTTGCGGATCATTCTTCCCCAAACTGTTGCCACAAAGTCTGAAGCACACAATTGTATAGAACGTCTCTGTGTGCTGTAGCATTACAGTTTCCCTTCACTGGAACTAAGAGACTCAAACCTGTTCCAGCATGACAATGCCCCTGTGCACAAAGCGAGCTCCATGAAGACATGGTGTGTGAAGGTTGGAGTGGAAGAACTCGAGTGTCCTGCACAGAGCCCTGACCTCAACCCCACTGAACACCTTTGGGATGAACTGGAACACCGACTGAACCCCAGACCTCCTCGACATCCCAACATCAGCACCTGACCTCACTAATGCTCTTGTAGCTGAATAAACACAAATCCCCACAGCCACGCTCCAACATCTAGTGGAAAGCTTCCCAGAAGAGTGGAGCTTATTATAACAGTAAAGGGGAATAAATCTGGAATGAGATGTTCAACAAGAACAAATAGGTGATGGTCAATGGTGATGGTCAAGATGGTCACATACTTTTGGCCATATAGTGTATTTAGGAGGTTGGGTCACAGTATCAGTGATATTGTAAAAAACATACAAAATGCAATAGCAGGACACTCTGTCTGTGGGTTTCTGGCAAACGATACATATTAAGAAATGGACACTAGCTGCCATGGAACACAGGACTCCTGGCAGCTTTTGTTGCTATGGTAACATTATGGTTTCTCAAAGCCATTTCTTTCTCACAATCCTCAAGTGAAACCTCAAGTCCAGATGTTTGCTTACATTATATGTGCATTTAGGGATGCTGCAGTGACTGCGAGCTGTATTTGATTTGCTGTTCACTACCTCACCAAAAGTTTTGATGTGGTACTACTTACACTTTCGCATTCGTAACAGGATGTGTGAAAAAGGACTATACACAATAGATACAGAGGGCCAAACAACTTTTGGGGGATCTGATCACTAAAGGAAACAACAGGCAGGACAAAACTTACCATGGATGATGATGTCTTGTTTTATTATAAATATCATAGCTAACATCATATTGCTATAATAATAAAAATTATCAAATTTAGAAACCAAAATCAAATTTATTTTCCATGCTTTTGGAGGGCCTCCTCCAGGGAGGGCCCCGGTTAGTTAAGTCCATCATTACCAGTATTAGAATCGGTGCATCCATAGTTCTGAGCCCTGCTTCTGATTATTGCCTTAATGTGTTGTGACCCTTGCTCTCTAATTTGTCTTTGATTACTCTCTGCCTCTGATAACCCTAATCATTTGAGTTCTCACCTCTGCCTGCCTAATAACACTGATAATTGGATTGGGATTTCACTGTGTTTGCAATGATCTTCATTAAACTAGCTCATGGATCCTAATTCAGCCTTTGAGACTCCATTGTTACATTATGCCCCAGTACTCATACAATATGAGTGGACTTCAGTAGTAACGCGTTACCCTGATTGCGTTTGATTTGTACGTACTGTGAGCTGTTTGGTGGTGATTCCTGCATCAACGACAGCTTTGTGCATAGCTTTCAGTGTCTCGAACTCAGGAGCCGCTATGAACACTACATAGGGCATAAACTCCGCTGTTCTCAGCATCTTCAGAGCCTGTGCAAAGAGTCAGTGGGGAAAAACATCTTTAGCTATGATTTAATCAGCCTCCAGAAATGATCAGAAAATGTCAACAATAGAGTGAGTGTGTGTTACTAAGAGGATAGGAAAGAGGTTGGAGGTTGGAGGTGGTTATAAAGGCAAAAGTAAGGCATAAACTCTATTAGACATTAGAACAGAAATACATTGGAACTGATATCCAGTTATTTGTTTTTTCACTATTTATCTTAACCTACACCCTTTTATCATTTTTTACTTATAATAATGAAGGTACCCTAATACTGTCTTTCTGATATGAATTCAATTTGTCTTATTTATTTTGCCCAAGAGGTTTGAACTTTTTTGGACTCAACAGTATTTAGGTCACTATATTTATAGATTGGTGTCATTTTAGTCTTTTTTTTTTTTTTTTTTTAAACCACAAACAAATGCTAGAATACCTTATTAATGAACTGATGAACTGAATCAGGTGTGTTGGATGAGAGAAAACATTAACCTGCTAAAGAGGTTACTTCTAACCTGCCTGTAGTCTGAGGATCCCTGTTGAACCTTGAACAACACTGTAAGAACATAGTTTGCACCTTTTATTTCTGGACTATGTAAAGTGTGTATGTTGTGTTGGTATGTTTTTATATCTTGTTAGGGGCCAAATGTCCCCACAAGGATAGGAATATCTGACAGTTTAACGATGTGGGGACATTTGGCTGGTCACCACAAGGAATCTAGTAGATTACATAAGTAACCGTGAGAGCAGCAGAACAGTGTTTTCTCATCTGGATGCTTTCTCTTGTGTGTGTGTACACGTCGACCATTGTTCCCTGGAACCTTCTGGCTCAGTTCCTACTAGTTTGTTGTTGGTTCCAAGTGACCGGTATTCTGGTTCATAGAACCACCGTTACATATATAACCTACCATTCTGTTTCACACCTCCTACCTTCCAGAAGGTAGTGTTTTAACAGGTATAGGTGTTTAATTTTTTAACGCCATGTCAGCATCAAATGCTATATTCCTGGCAGGAGCGAGGTTATAAATAATAAATGAATAAAAATGTATAAATGAATACATGGAGTGTTTTAACACCTGGATATCAGTATGTTATGAGGAAACACTGAGATTGACTTGGAAGGGCATTCAGAGATGATTGTCACTCAACTGAGGGGGGCTACTCTAACACTACTCCAGTTAGTGACTTTAGAGCATACAGTTATGCAACAGTAATGACTGTAATTTAGTGTAAGCTATAATGAGCTTTCGTGGTTACACAATTGCACTTTTTGACCATATAGTATAGAGGTATAGAAGGGATTTATTTATAATCACACTATCCAGTGTTACCCAGAGGAGGATGTGTTTTGAGTCTGGTTTCCCTCAACGTTTCTTCCTCATGTTGTCTTTGTAAGTATTTCCTTGCCACTGTTGCCTCTGGCTTGCTCATTAGGGATTAAAATCTATATCTGGAAAAAAAGTGCTATATAAATAAAATTGAACAGAAATAATCCATCAGGAAAAACCATACTTTTTTTCCAGATATACATTTTAAATACATAAATTTATCCCTAATGACCAAGCCAGAGGCAACGATGGTAAGGCAACTCCGAGACGATGTGAGGAAGAAACATTGAGAAACAGACTCAAAAGAGAACCCATCCTCATCTCCCTGATGGCCTGCTCCCTGGTGGAGGTCCATTAGAACCCCCTGTCCAAGTATGACAGTACCCTTATGCCTCTGGCAATCAGAAGCAACGGGGCTGTTTGCCTACATTTCGTAAACACCCTCCGTTCTAGAGGGAGGCTGGAGGGTAAGAATTGGAATGCCGGTAATTGAAAGACAACTCCACTACTGTGTTCTGGAGCAAAGAGCGCTTGAAAGGTGCATTGCACAGGCTCATCAATGTGACCCAGTCCTTACCTGCATAATTTGGTTAACATCTTATAACCTTCACACATTCACAATGGAAGGGCTTTAAAGAATTAGATGAGGACTAGGTGTTTCACTGCCAGGAGCAGCACCAACAGGTGCAGATTGGACTGATAGCTCCAATGCAAGCAGCAAATTATCTGTATGCACCATGTGTAAAGCAAACCATAAGAGTAGGACAGCATACCAGTAATACAGCAGTGCATCTGTATTCCATGTTTGGACATCACATGTCTGAACATAGTGTTTTATCTGCTGAAGCCACCAGTTATGCACGGAAAGTGACAATGGCAAA
Organism: Pangasianodon hypophthalmus; assembly: GCF_027358585.1. Taxonomy (NCBI): domain Eukaryota; kingdom Metazoa; phylum Chordata; class Actinopteri; order Siluriformes; family Pangasiidae; genus Pangasianodon; species Pangasianodon hypophthalmus. The sequence goes on from NC_069738.1 coordinate 14,807,422, forward strand.
TATACTGCCTGGGCCAACCTGCTTGTAGGCGTGCAACGCAAGCTCAGGTGTAGTGCAGTAGACAGATTAAAAAACCTCCTTCAGTGCTCTCCATATAGTTCTTACTTTGAGGCATAATGAATTCCATTTGGCTGGAGCTATGCAGAACAGCACATTCCACATTATGAGCTGCTCCTCAGCCACTGGTCAAATCCAGGCTGCTTTACTCTTGAGGATTTCTGTCCCAGTTTCCAGAGAGCTTAGGTATTGGCTGCACAAGTGCAATTCACTCAAAGCCTGTGTTTTGGTGATTAACCATGAAGAGCATGCATTGTACTAGGAGAAACTCACCACACTAGTAGAATGGAGTCTCAAGTCCACTAGTCCTCAAATGACAGGGGATGTAATAGCTATCAAACGGTAGATAATGAGAATCAGCTCCTGTTAGCTATTCTGAGAACTCCACCAAGGCGTGTACATGGCTTCAGCTCTAACATCATTGACTTCAGCTGAGCCACTTCAGACGCCAGAACATCCATATGTCTATGGCTAGCAGGTCATGGCTTTGGGTTGTGATGCTTGGGTCAGATTCGAGTTTAAACAATTAATGCTGTGACATCGGCATTAAAAATGTCTGTTCCTTAGTTGCCTCTCTGAAATGATCAAAGCCTAGGCATCTGGCACAGAACTAATCCCACTCCTCAGCTCTTAGAGAGTTTAGACACTGATCACATGCCTATTATTATTATCACGTGTTATTCCTATGGAGCAGAGCTTATGTATATAGGGGGAACTAACAATTCAGTGATTCACCACAAGGAAAGCTATTTTTAGAAATGACAGCAAATCATTCCTGGAAATGACAGCAACAAAAAGAAAACAAGACTGCTACTTCTCCTGGTAACAGGGGCTGTGAAACTGAATGAATCAGTGAGCGAAATTCAAACAAGTACAACTCACCATCAATGGTGTCAAAAAGGGAAGCCTTCATCGTTACCTCCAAGGCTAATTTACATTTATTGCATTTGTCAGACTCCCTTATCCAGAGTGACTTACCGAAGTGCTTTGAAGTCTCTATCAATAAATGCATCCTGATACTGGTTCACTAGGTCATGGACTAAGAGTACTATCAGGCTGACAAACTCAATCAAGAGGTGGGTCTTTAGTCGTTGCATGAACGGGCATAGAGGGGAAGTTCATTCCACTATCTAGGTGCCAGAACAGAGCCTTGATCCATGTCTTCTTTGTACCCTGAGAGATGGTGGGACCAGTTGAGCTGTGCTAGAGGATCGGAGGGAGCTTTTAGGTAGGGTGTGCTGGTCCATTTTTGGCTTTGTAGGCAAGATCCTGATGTGGAGATGAATCACCTCAGAGGAACAGCAGTTCCGTTTTGCTGGGATTAAGTTTCAGCTGATGAGCTGCCATCCATGATGAGACGTCTACCAGACATGCTGAGATCCGAGCAGAAACATGAGCATCTGAGGAAGAAAATGAGAGAATAAGTTGAGTGCCATCCGCCTGGCAGGGGTATGAAAACCCAAGGGAGGATATACCCTCACCAAGAGATTGAGTATAAAGTATAAACTGAGCCGTGTGGGACACCAGTGGAGAGTCTGAATGGAGTAGATGTGGATCCCCTCCATGTGACCTGATATGACTGACCCTCCAGGTAGGAAGCAAAACATTGCCATGCTGTGCCCAAATTCCAAGACTCATGAGGACAGACCAGAGAGTCTTGTGGTTGATTGTGTCAAATGCTGCTGAAAAGTCAAAGAGGATGAGGACTGATGACAGTTTGGCTGATCTAGCGGCATGGAGGTTCTCGGTGACGGCCACAAGGGCAGTTTTTGTGGAATGTGCCGCTTTGTAGCCAGACTGGTTTGGATCTTGGAGATTGTTCTGTGAAAGTTGATTGTAGTCTGTGTTTGAGAATTTTAGAAAGAAAAGTGAGAAGTGATAACAGTTGGTAGTTGCTGATGTCTGAGGGATCCAGAGTGCATTTCTTCAGGATGGGAATAACCCTTGCTCTCTTGAATGCAGCTGGTACATGACCAGATGTTATGGAGCCATTAATGATAGTAGTGAAGAAGGGGAGGAGGTCTTGTGAGATGGTCTGGAGCATTGTGGAAGGAATTGGATCCAGTGGGCATGTGGTAGGATTGCAGGACAAGATGACTTGTAGGATCTTTCTGTTGCTAGATGAGAAAGATGTGCCAGTGAAAGAGAAGGAGAATCCTGAATGTGTAGTGTAGGACTTGGGGTAAGAGTGTGTGTATATATGTATATATGTATATATATATATATTTCTCATAGCAGATATTATCATACATATATATGATAATATAATATATGATAATATAATATCTGCTATGAGAAATAGCTTATTTAGGACAGTTACTAAATAAAAAAAACAAAATGCAATTTTTATGATCTCTCTTATTTTTTAAAAATTATTATCGTTTTGCAGATTCTGCAAGGCGTATGTAAACTTATGACCGCAACTGTGTGTGTGTGTGTGCGCCTGTGTGCGTGTGTACATACACACCGATCAGCCATAACATTAAAACCACTGACAAGTGAATAACATTTCTTATCTCATTACTATGGCACCTGTAAAGGTGAAGGATATATTAGGCAGCAAGTGAACAGTCAGTTCTCGAAGTTGATGTGTTAGAAGCAGGAAAAATGGGCAAGCGTAAGGATCTGACTTTGACAAGGGCCAGATTGTGAGGTCTAGACGACTGGGTCAGAGCATCTTTAAAACGGCAGGTCTTGTGGGGTGTTCCCGGTATGCAGTGGTTAGTACCTACCAAAAGTGGTCCAAGGAAGAACAACCACTGAACTGGCGACAGCGTCATGGGCGCCCTAGGCTCACTGATGCATGTGGGGAGCGAAGGCTAGCCTGTCTGGTCTGATCTCACAGAAAAGCTACTGTAGCAGAAAATTGCTGAGAAAGTTAAGGTTAGCTATGATAGAATGGTATCAGAACATATAGTGCATTGACACCTACCTAAACAAGTACATCCCTTCATGGCAACAATATTCCCTAATGGCAGTGGCCTCCTTCAGGAGGTCTGAGGAATATGATAAAGAGTTCAAGGTGTTGATTTGGCCTCTAAATTCCCCAGATCTCAATCTGATCGAGCATCTGTGGGACGTGCTGGACAAACAAGTCCGATCCATGGAGGCCCCACCTCACCACTTACAGGACTTAAAGGATCTGCTGCTAACGTCTTGGTGCCAGAAACCACACACACAAGATGGTATTTCAGGTCATCTACCGGTGGTTCAGGCACAAATAGAATTTTATTTATTTTATTCTTTTTTTACAAACAAAAACTGCTTTTATTTAAAAACCCAGTAGGTTTCCTTTTGGCTACTGACGTTAAAGTTAGGATTAGATTTAGGTGTACGCGTTGAATTAATTAGCTGTGTTAACAATGATGTTATTGGAAGGCTCTCATAAGGATAGTAAGACAAACATAGGTTCGTGTGTGTGCGCACATGTGTGTGGGAAAAGTAAAAGCAGAATAAGAATTCCTGTGTGTGTATTAGTGGGAGTTTGACATTATTTTTTAAAAAAACTATCAATTGAAACATTCAAATGAAAACCCATTGTCATTTTTAGACTACTAAAATTTTAATGCCCTCTGCAGATCTCATTGAAGAGGATTGTGATTTTGCAAATTTCAGCTATGCATGTAATATTAAATTTACTCCAAATAGATTCAAAAGATTTTCAGTGGAAATCAGAAGAATATTTCCAAGACTAGGTTTAATCACCTCCACTCAGACACATAATTAAGATTACATAAGGTAAAATGTGTCTAAGGAAAAAGTCAAAATGAGATGCTTTCAGAGATTTACATAAATGAAAATGAAATTAATGGCTTCAGTTTATGGACCTGGGGGTTGACGTCCAGGATGCAGGTGCGTCCCGTGTTCGCTACCTCATGAATAGAACTGATCTTGGTGCCATACAGGTTGCCATCATACTCGCCGTGCTCCAAGAAACATCCCAATTTAATGTCCCGCTCCATGTCCATCTGTGTCACAAACTGGTAAGTGTGACCATCATGCTCGTCCTCTCGAGGCCTTCGAGATGTGACTGAGTGACAGAAAAGGATTGCAGGAAGCATCACTGCATGAAACATGCTGGCCATTTCCAGACTGAACTTTCAGAGAAAGACAGAGTGGACAAGCTCTCACATGAATTTGTGTTTTCCTTCCACAGACACTGAATGAACTATTCATATATTCACTTTAACCTTGCCAGTGTTGAAAATCTCAATCTCCTGTTACATCCAAAAACTTATGCACATGCAAGAAGAGGCATTTACTCACATTACAAGGAGTGTAACACAGTGAACTCTCATTCTGTTATTATTCAGTTATCAAATGAAAGAGATACAGTAAAACAATATGGTATAAATGTTTTCAGTTAACAGCAACACAAATGGTGTTGCATGCAAAAACATGACACTATATATGTTTTATTAAAGCTATGGTAATCTCTAACCCTAACCCTAGGTATAAAAAGAATGTTACAAATACGTTCCTATACACAAATACTTGCATAACAAATGAGTGTTACAGCTGTCTTACGGCACTGATACATTCAATTCTATTCAATTCTATTTGTATAGTGCTTCTAACAACGGACATTATCGCAAAGCACGCTTACAGAAATAAATACATTCAGGATCTAAATTGTAAATGTGTGAATTTATCCCTAATGAGTGAGCCAGAGGCGACAGTGGCAATGAAAAACTCCCTGAGACGACATGAGGAAGAAACATTGAGAGGAACCAGACTCAAAAGGGAACCATCCTCATCCGGTTGTCACCGGATTATAAATAAATCCCTTCATAACTGTGTACTACATGGACAAATAGTGCAACTGTGTAACCAGGAAATTCATTAGAGTTTCCACATGAAGTCTGTTTTGTTGAGCTTCTCCACTGTTCACTGATGGAGACCTCAGTAAAAAACTGCTTGCGGCAACCGCAGCCCCAAAGCCACTACAGTACAACTCCCCATATGAACCGCAGTCCAAAGCCATCTCCACAGTCCCCAAGTGGCACCATCCCCAGCAATACCAATGATCTTCAGGCCGTCCATGTGGGGCCTGCAGTAGTGAGCGATCTCCAACCAATGAGAACTTCAACCAGAAGCAGGGCATCAGGATGGATCAGGCAGGTCCAGAGAGCCAACACGAAAAAGTGTTATAATTGTGTTATCCTGATGCCAATTTCATGTAGTACACAGTTACAGAAGGGATTTATTTATAATCGCACTATCGGGTGTAACCCAGATGAGGATGGTTTCCTTTTGAGTCTGGTTCCTCTCAAAGTTTCTTCCTCATATCGTTTACAACATTTACAATTTATATCCTGAATCCATTTATTTCTGTAAAGCTGCTTTGTGACAATGTCCATTGTTAAAAGCGCTATACAAATAAAATTGAATTGAATAATTGTACTCGGCCTACTGTACTAAATTACCTAAGAATTTAATGTCCTGATAATGCATTCATGTACAAAAAGATTCCAACTGTGAAAGCAATTAGATTCAAAAGTTTAAGTGCAGTTTATTCTACCCTTTAATGAGTTATTAATTGGATTATCCACTTCTTTTGATTGGATAGCAATGTTAATATCAGTACTCACATGGTACTGTGGTTCCATAGCGGTCAGGATGCAGCACCAACAGACGGTTTTTCAGGCTGCGACGGCCGACTCCCTGCGCTCCGATCAGAACCAGTGTTCTCCTCTGGAATGGTGGCATGCATACTACCTCCTCATAGATCTGCAGCTCGTGATGGTCAAATTCTACATTCCATTCATTGCAAATGAATACAGCATATTCAGTCACATCCACATCAAACGTGGGTGTCAACATTCATCTGAGAATAACGCATTGAGTGACTTGCCTGCATTCCTCGAAGTCAGGTACATCCTTTTTTTCTTCATTTTACCATTCACTGTTCCACACAAGATTCCTAGCAGTAAAAGGAAGTGGGGGGGGGGGGGGGGGTCCACACATGTATTAAGTGCACATAATTGACTGTATATATGGGTGGATATCTTAACAAGTATTCAAAATGAAGCCAAAATGTCTAGCTGGGTGCAGTACAATTTTTAACAGTACCCATTCCAATATTTTATTTTTCTATTTTTTTTATTGAATGTTTTTATTTTATTCACAATTTAATTACGAATTATCGTTGTGAAAGTATATGACCACAATATACCATTTAACATATTAATTAATGACGCTGTACTTGCCCCTCTGAGTTAGCTGATGTGCTATCTTAAATTGAGTGTATATTATACATACAGTGAGTGTAATACATATACTGCTCAAAAAAAATAAAGGAACACTTAATCATTACAGTATAACATCAAGTCTATTAAACTTCAAGGATATCAATCTGTCCAGTTAGGAAGCATAAGTGATTGTGAATCAGGTTCACCTGCGAGCTCCATGAAGACATGGTGTGTGAAGGTTGGAGTGGAAGAACTCGAGTGTCCTGCACAGAGCCCTGACCTCAACCCCACTGAACACCTTTGGGATGAACTGGAACACCGACTGAACCCCAGACCTCCTCGACATCCCAACATCAGCGCCTGACCTCACTAATGCTCTTGTAGCTGAATGAACACAAATCCCCACAGCCACGCTCCAACATCTAGTGGAAAGCTTCCCAGAAGAGTGGAGCTCATTATAACAGCAAAGGGGGAACCAGCTCCATAATTGTCTGTGGTCACAACCTGCAAAACCATTTATGCTTATGGTTTTGGAGTGAGATGTTCAACAAGCACACATGGGCGTGGTGGTCAGGTGTCCACATACTTTTGGCCACATAATGTATTTCTATTAAAAGAGGCCTTGTTTATTCTCAACTGTGTAAAAATTCTCAAAATATTTATTCTTGTACACAGTAATATATTCATACATAAATGTAGCTCCTTCTCCCTACGTGTTCTCTTCATTGCTCATGTACTAACTATTAGCAATGTAAACAAAGATGCCGTTAATGTTATGTCCATCACTACTGAAGTGACACAATTTAGACACTTCAGTAGTCCACTGGAAAGGAGAAATCCTTCATTCCAGCGGTACAAAGGTGCTTGACAAAACAATCAGCCTTGCTTTCTCCAGTGCGTAGCTGATTACATCTCTTGCAAGACAATTTAAAGACAAAAAATGTGTTAAAGTGGTAACAGGTGTAATGAAGAGGCAACAGTAAGACAACCACCAAAAAGGGAATGGTTTTGCAGGTGGTGACCACAGACAATTGCTCTCTCCTTATCTTTCCTGATTTGTCTCTAGTTTTGTGTTTTGTTAGGGTCCTTGTCACTACTTGTAGCATGAGGCAGTACCTGCAACCCAATCAGACAGTTCCCGGCCTCATGTGTCCAGAGTGTGTAGGCAGTTTCTGGATGATGAAGGCATTGATGCCTTTGATTGGCCCTCACGTTCCCCAGATCTGAATCCAATTGAGAACCTTTGAGATGTTATGTATTGGCGCAGCCCTGTGTGCTGATGACTTTGGCTTCCACTGACCATTGTGACATCATTTTGTTCTCAACAAATTACACAATGTATATAAGTAAAGATTTTCTCGATATTTTTCATTTTTTGAGCAATGTATATATTATACACATACATACAGGATGTGGGTAAATTTGTTGAAATAATAATATTTTTTGAAATAATGATTCATCGCTCCTGAAAAGTGGTTAAACCAAAAGCAATAGTCTCATATATACATGCCTGCCCATAGTATGTGATAGATTAAACCAATAAAATTGTGAAATGACATATTGTTTATTTTACCAAGATAATCTAAATAGCCTGAACAGATTTCTTGGTAAATCAAAGATTAGAAATCATTGCATTCTAATCATGTTTCAAACTAACTGTTTAACCTTAATTAGTGTCACAGGTGTCTTCAATCTTTGTAACAGCCAATCAGCCTATTTAAAGAGAGAAAACGTGCCACTGTGTAGGCTGGTATCATTGTGTGCACCACACTGAACATGGACCAGAGAAAGCAAAGGAGAGAGTTGTCTGAGGAGCTCAGAAACAAAATTGTAGATACCCATCCTAAAGGTAAAGGCTATAAGACCATCTCCAAGCAGTTTGATGTTCCTGTGACTACAGTTGCAAATATTATAAAAAAAAAGTATTAGGTCCATGGGATTGTAGCCAACCTCCCAGGACGGGGCTGCAAGAAGAAATGCAGCCCCAGGTTGATCAGAAGGATTGTGCGGATGGTAGACAAAGAGCCAAGGAAAACATCCAAAGCCATTCAAGCTGAACTCCAAGGTCAAAGTACGTCACTATCTGATGGCACCATCCGTCGCATTTTAAACAACAATGGGCTCCATGGAAGAAGACCCAGGAGAACACCATTACTGAAAGAAAAACAAAGATTCCAGACTGGAATTTGCTAAAATGCATGTTGACAAGCCAAATTTTCTGGGAGAATGTCCTTTGGACTGATGAAACAAAACTAAAGCTTTTTGGCAAGTCACACCAGCTATATGTTCACAGACAAAAAAAATGAAGCTTTCAAAGAAAAGAACACCGTACCTACTATGAAACATGGAAGGGACTCAGTCATGTTTTGGGGCTGCTTTGCTGCATCTGGCACAGAGGTCTTTAAATCTGTGCAGGGCACAATGAAGGCTCAAGACTATCAAAGCATCCTGGAGAGAAACATACTGCTCAGTGTCAGAAAGCTCTCCCTCAGTCGCAGGTCATGGCTCCTCCAACAGGATAATGACCCAAAACACTCAAGAATGGCTGGGGGAAAAAAAACATTGGACTATTCTTAAATGGCCCTCTATGAGCCCAGATCTGAATCCTATTGAACATTTGTGGAAAGGTCTGAAAAATGCAGTGTGCAGAAGGCACCCTTCAAACCTCAGACAGTTAGAGCAGTTTGCTCAGGGGCCAAAATACCTGTAGCGATCGCTTGTTGGCAGTGATTGCTGCTAAAGGTGGTGCAACAAAATATTAAGTTAAGGGTACCATCTTTTTTGTCCACGTCATTTTCATTTGGTTCATTATGTAATCAGTTTAATCGAAAATCAAAAGCAATGATTTGTGCAAAAGGGCTCCATACATATACACATAGAAATTAACAGTTTTTAGCAAAATGTCTTCCAAAATTTTTCATACTTAGTTTATTATATATATATATATATATATATATATGTGTGGTAGCCTTTATGAGTGCCTTTGACAAAAGAATATTATGGATAGGGAAGCTGTCGCAAGGTTGGGATGGACTTTAACAGGAAACATGGCGAGCACATCACACACACAACACTATCAACTAATAACAAATTCAAAAGACTGGAAGTGCTGCGAACCAACCGAGAAGTGGATGTCCACGAACATCCACTGACGAAGGCACAACCAGCATGGTGCTGGCAAATATAGTACCCTATGTATGGAGACTTTTGGGACACCCTGTATATTTCATACATTTATCCAGATGCTCATGTTTGAATGTACCTGTTCTATCCAAGTCCTTTGGAACAAAAGCTTTCCTTTTCTCCTCCAGAAACTGACTGGGAATTAACCCTGTAGCCCCTCCTACTTTATGACATGCCTGTCAAAACAACACAACCATCCAATGAAATGCTGACATCCAAATTCCAAATGAATAAATCCATATGAATGCAAATCAACCACAGGCTCTTCCCAAAGCAGTGAAATTGTACCTGCCACCAGTTCAGGTCCTCTCTGTTGACTATCTGAAGAATGTCACCCCTGTTGAAGGCGAGTCCGGCCTCTCTGCATGGAATCAGACTGTCATTGTCTGGATTGTAGTCAAAATGTGGCTTTACATAAACCTAGCACACAGATGAAGACAGAACTTAATATAAGTTGTGTATGTGAGCATTAGTGGTCAAATACCATATATTCAGATCTGCTCCACTAATAATCACGCATATATCTGCTATTTGAGTGTCTGTGTATTATATCACTGTTTAAACATGATTCCCTGATCTTTTCAGATTCTACCTACTGTATTTTCACTAAATAAGAGCTATAGAAAGTAACAGCTTAGTGTGTGTAAAGAGGTGTAAAGAGTGAGTGTAAATTCTGCATTGCAAACAAAATAGACTTTTAAAGACTGGGTGAGAGCACAGGTTGTTTAGGCCAAACAGAAAGAGAACATACACACAGACACAGACAAAAAAAAAAAAAAAAAGGGATCAGCTTTTGTTAGAAACGCATTAAACGAATGTGAAGTGTTATTAACATTGCTCCCAAAAGGCCTTTTGACCCCAAAGAACCCTGACACCCCAGCTACTAAGTGCACCGACTGACAGCGTGCAGTTGTATGAACTGTCCATGCGTTAAGGATACCTGGGGTGGTATTGCCGAATCTATGTAGCTCGGCAGGATTTTAAGTGCGATTCCTCCACTGCAGTCCTTCAGTATCTCCTGTAGCTCTGTGGGGTTGTTGCCCACTTCCTGTCCATTCACTTCCTTTATGATGTCACCTACATGGAGCAGGCCCTGTCTGTCAATGATCCCACCGTAGAGAATCCGAGCAATCACCAGGTCATCCTTATCCACCCGGAATGTGACTCCCTTTTTAAAGAGACACACATACATTAATATGCTGTTGAGTTATGCTCTGTATATTGGATCTTGAGACGAAAACCTCAAGCGCTATTTCTCCAAGACAGATATTCCTTTGTCACAAATGATCAGTTCATCAGAAGTACATACTCCTTCTGCTAAATTATACATACTCCTTCTGCTATACTCCTTCTGCTAAACTACACCCCCGCATAAACTAACCAGAGGTTCTCCTGCTTTCTTGCGGATGCCGATCATTCTGACAGCATCGGCTTGCATGAGTGCATTGTTGACTGCTGTTTCAGTGGCCGGCTTGATGGGGGGCGGAATCTCATAGCATTTTGATGCCACCATATCATGGGCCTCCAGGAGAGACTAAGACATGGAAATAAAGAAGTTGATGAAGAGACGAGATGAGACGAGGGAGAAGAAAGGAGACAGTGAAAGGTAATAATCTGAAGTTACATACCTGGAAGTGAGGCTGTTGAAGTATTCTCGATAACTCTGCAGCACTGTCGTTTCTAATGGTCAGCCCACGAATTACCCCTAGAATCTCACTCACTAGTTCAACATTATTGTCCTGCACTGCCTCCAGCTTCATATCCTCTAAACGCTCATGAATCTGTACACACACACACCAAAATTCATTCCTGTCTTTCAACTATGGCTATCAGGCTACTAGCTATTTACTTTAGTTAGTCATTAGCCAATAGTTACACTAATGAGGTAATTAAGTTTGGGTGTCAGAGTGACAGAGAGAGAGAGAGAGAGAGAGAAAGAGAGAGAGAGATAGAGAGAGAGAGAGAGAGAGAGAGAGAGAGAGAGAGAGAGATTAATTCTGTAGTACCTTGGCAAGAGAGCAGACAACAGGGCTTTCCATGATGCCTTTGAGGAAGATGAGGTCAATGTCATTAGCCTTAGTGGAGGTTGGCCACTCCCTCAGGTTACCCAACATTTGCTGCATGGCTACACAATTAAAGAGGAAGAAGTGACTCTCTCTCTCTCTCTCTCTCTCTCTCTCTCACACACACACACACACACACACACACACACACACACACACACACACACACACAAATTCAACAGAAAAGCAGCTGTCACACAGTCACATGGCCACATCTATATTAGTGCATTACTAATTACTATATATTACTATATTAGCGTATTTACTGCTGAAAAGCTGAATAAAGAATAACTGCTGCATTTAACACTGTTAATTATTAATGCAGCCAATCAACAGTAGGCTACACCTAAATCTAATCCTAAAGTAACTAAAACAAAATCTTTTGGCCCACACTGTCAAATCCTAAGAATTCCATAACTATATACATCATAATCTTAGCTACTGTATTGGGTTGTAAATATATGAGTGTGAGTTTACAGTGAAACACAACAGGATACCCCAAAATCATGTCCTCCAGCAGCTGCTTATACGATTCACTGTTACCACTGCTTATTTTACACCTTAAATATCTTTGCAAAATTAAACCAGGTGCCTACACGTACACACAGGATATAAAGGACAACGAAAAGCAAGGATAACAGACAAGAGAATTACTCAGGAATGCAGTATGTACATTTACTGGGATGAATTAACAGAATTATAGTTTTACTGTACAATAACTTCAGAGCTCTGGTACCATCAGTTTGCATGAATAAGCCTCTCTGTAAAATGCTTAAATGTATGCTTAAAAGCATACACACACACACACACACACACACACACACCATCAGGCTTTTTATCATGGTTGAGCACAAGTGTGAGGCCTATAAACCTCTGACATTTTGCAAATGCACATGCATGCATGCACGCACACACACACACACACACACACACACACACAGACACAGACACACACACTGCTGTCTGCAAGCGGCGTGATGTTCTGGTAAATTTAGTTCAGCTTAATATCTATTAACTGGATCATTTGGAGTACACACTGCCCACACACAAACACACACGCACTATGGTATGAAATGTATTAAAATATACTGCACTGGTGGATGACACATTTGCAAAATGTCAGAGGTTTACAGGCCTCACACATGTGCTCAACCAATATTGACTTCATTGCTGAATGTAAAGTGGTTTTCCTCTAGCGAGTTTGAATCCCAATGCTGCCACAGCCATCCGTAGCCAAGAGCCGAAGAGAGCAAAACTGGCCGTACTCTCAGGGTGGGAGGGGCATACTCTCCCTCACCTGTCAATCAGTGACACTAGCCAATTGTGGGGGTTTGTGGGCTCATGCATGCAGAATAGGGTAGATCCAGCTTTCCTTCAAGTGTGTTACGCCACCCCATGCATGAAGAGCAGTTTGAAAAGATGTGGTGGGCTGGTTTCACATGTCTCAGAGGAAGCATGTGCTTGCCCCACCCTCCCCGGTTGGTGGATGTCGTATGATAGGGGAGACTTAGCTAGTGGGAGGGAATTGGCAAGACCAAATTTGGGAGTAAATGGGGAGGGGGATTGAGGGAATTGGAATTGGGATTATTAATGTGAATTAATGTAGAAATTTGAACAAATTTGTGTGGTTTATGTCATTACATGAAATCAGTTCCACTTCTATGAACAATAAACTTTGGCGTAATGGTCTTGCAAGTCACAGTCATTCAAAGAAGCTCTATGGAACAGTGATTTTAGAGACAAAGATTGTTTTATAAAATACATATATTAAATTGTATTTGTGGGCCTATGGAAATTTTATCAATGAAATGCATACAGTATAGACATCAGGGTTACATCAAAACTTCTACAGTTCTAAAATTATAAAACAAGAAAGCTGGCTCAACTGAAGAACTTTCAATACTTTCTGTTTGTCATTTCAATACGGTGAGTGGTTTTCTCTGGGTGAATCACATTCCACATGCTAATCAAGAGTACATATTACTATATGCATATTCAGTGGTTCTGATACTTTTTTGGATACTGTACCTGCTTTCAACAACCTTACAGCCAAGTACCACCTTTACTGGACTATAAATCTTTTAAAGAACTGTAAGGGAAATTGATTTGATGCTATAGAAGGAATATTAACTATAATGCAGCTAGAACATGAATAGATTATTTAAAGAGTCAGTCTTCTGCCAATAACAGGATTGATTCCATGCAGACTGTTATCCTCATTTTCATTCCATTTCACTTGCCACTTGCTTCAAATGCTATTCATATTTTCCCCCATGTCAACATAAAGTCTGCACAATATATTTGACCCAATCACATTCACAATAAAATTAACATTCAAAAATAGTTGATTTTAATACTAACAAAAGAGTAACAGAAAGAATGCTTCCCTGAGGTACTCCCAGTTTCTGTGTGTAAGCTTGCGAGAGTAGAGCCTACCCTCACTTTAAAATGTCTATTGGATAAAAAATAATTGGAGATAAAAATGGGCAGGCACCAATTAAACCCATTTGGTACAAGTTTTTAAAATGCCATACTTCTGTGTTGTGTCATATGCTTTCTCTAGATAAAAAAAAAAAGAAAAAGTGACTTGTGGCCAAGTAGGGTGACCCATACTTGGAATTTGTGCTCTGCATTTAACCCATCCAAGTGCGCACACACACACACACGGAGCAGTGGGAGAGAGCGCTGGTCATTCGCTCCCCCCACCTACAATCCCTACCAGACCTGAGACTCGAACCCACAACCTTCAGGTTCACCTTCAGGTAACAAGCCCAACTCCCTATCCATTAGGCCACGACTGCCCCCAGCATGTTGTTGTTGTTGTTGTTGTTGTTGTTGTTGTTGTTGTTATTTTTATTTATTTATTTATTTATTTATTTATTTATTTATTTATTTATTTATTTATTTATTTATTTATTTATTTATATTTATTTTTTTTTTAAATAAAGGCATCATGTACATATGGTCTACAGTCTAACAAGGTGATCTAGTGTGCTCCTACCCTGTTTAAAGCCACAGTGGAGTCTACTTATTTGATTGCCAGTTTCTAGCTTCCAGACAAGACGATTATTAACCATCCTCTCCATGGTTTTACAGTACAAAGACAACTAGTCAGGGCTATAGGGCGGTAATTGTTGGGGTCATTATAGTCCTTGCCTGGTTTAGGTATGGGTATGGTTACTGCTTCTAGCCAGGAGGGTGGTATGTATCCTGACATTTAAGTTTTTAAGAAGCAGAGACAGAACACTATGGGGAAGGTGTTTTATAAACTGATAGTGAATCTTGTCTGGCCTGACAGCAGTATAATGGGACTTCTTTATGCAATTCAGGAGCTCCATTGAGAAGGGCTGGTTTTATGGTTCTGTATATACATGAAATAGCAAGCAAGCTAGCAGAGACATTCGAAAAGAACTCAACACAAAACTGCCTCCCCGAATTCCAAGCAATACGTGTAGGCAGTTTTGTGTTGAGTTCTTTTCGAATGTCTCTGCTAGCCTGCTTGCTATTTCATGTTTTGTGGTAAGAAGACTGCCTTGATGTTTGACATGCTGTATTTGTGATCCGCTTTCTTTGCCCTCCATCTTATGCAGCATACCCCAAATTGCTGGTGTATTTAGTGTTAGGCTTGTTACAAATTGCCTCCAACTTTGTTTCTTTGTTGCACTGATGACTCTTCAGGCCTGTTGGGTGTTGGTTAAAAAGCCTTTCTGCTTTTTTACAGGCCTCAATAGCCTTTTTACAGTTTTCATCAAACCATGGATTACATCTTCGATTTGGTTTTCCTAATATCTTTGGGATAACGTCATCTGCAACTGATATTAGAGTATCAGTGAACCACTTTACTGGATTCTGGATATGCTGAGGCTTATCTTAAACTTCTTCTGCTGCAGGGTCTGAAAGGAAGGCCAGTTAACTTTTTAACCTGCCATCTTTGTGCTTTTTGTTGCATGTCTGCTTCCGCCAGGGTTATAATAAGGAATAGTGATCGCTCCCACACAGGTCTTCCCATACTTGCCATAAGAAGTCAAACAATAATTCAGGTTCAAATATGGTCATATCCATTGCAGAGTATGTCCTGGTCATTTAGCAAACAGAGAGTGTTTTACTGATAAAGTTCTCTATAGTCTTGCCTTTAGCGTTGTAGTGGATTCCCCTCGTGGATTGTGGCTGTTAAAAATCACCCCTGAGGGTATATGGGATTTCACCTGACCTATGAGGTCATCCAAGTCTTGTAGTGTCACAGAGCCATCAGGTGGTACACAGAGAGAGCACAGTGTGATGGGTTTGTGGAGTGTTAAGTGTACTGCTGTTGCCTGTAGGTTTGTGTCCATTGCAATGGGGCTATGGATGATGTGTCTTATTAAGATGGCTGTACCAAGAGAGGGATGATGTGTGACTGGGCCATAAGCACTAAACATTGTAAAATTTTTCAAGGCAATGGAGCTGTTTGGTACTAGGTGGGTCTCCTGAAGACAAAAGGCAAGCAGCAGCTAAATGCTGCAATTCTGCAAATTGTCTCTAAGACCAAGACAGTTCCACTGAATAATATTACTCTGCATCAGGCGGGCAGTACTTGTACTCACACCTTATTCCTGCCTTTGGGTGAGAGGCTTCGGCTGCGAGAGTCGCTGCCGTTTCAATATCTTTTGGGCGTTCAGTTTTGTTCAGGCTGTTTTCTTGGCTTCCATTGGATTATTGTAGGGTTGATTTATTTTTGTTCTTAGATGATATGAGGAAGAAACCTTGAGAGCAACCAGACTCAGAAGGGAACCCATCCTCATCTGGGTGACACCGGTTAGTGCGATTATAAATAAATCCCTTCTATAACTGTATATTATATGGTCAAAAAGTGCAATTGTGTAACCACGAAAGCTCATTAGAGCTTACACTATTTTGTTGAAGTTATCAACTGCTCACTGATGGAGACTTGACTGGAAAACTGTTTGTGGGAATTGCAGTCCTAAAGCTACCAAAGCAATTGTAGTCCCAAGCCATCGTAGCAAAACTGTTCATATCCTTTGAAGTCCAATGCCATCTTCATGGTTTCTAAGTGGTACCATCCACAGTAATCTCCTGTAGCTTTAGGCTGTCTGTGTGGGGTCATCCTCAGCAGCAGCGAGTGGTTTCCAAGTGATGAGAACACCAACCAGAAGTATTGCATCAGGATGGATCAATCTTGTTTTTTGATTGTTATTCATTTGACATCTGTCACACCCTCTTCTGTCAGTTCTCAGTCAGTTTCAGCCTCACCCATTTGCTCTAGCTCTCTAGTGTGAACTCGGCCTTTATATGAGTACCAGCCAATTCAGGGGCCTGTAAAAGATTCTCTGCTTGCTCCACCAGAATCTGGCCAGACCTCAACTTTTTTTTGCATTTTTGGCTGTCCCTGCTTTTTGTATGGCAAAATGGCTGATATTAATGCCAAAATGGTGCAAGCCAGGACAAGTCTTGACCAGCCACTTGATTGGAACAGGCCCTTCCAAGCTCCTGTCTATGTGAAGTAGGAGCCAAAGCACTATGTTGGAGTTGTGGTAGCTACAGCAGACCACAATCCGCAAGTGCCAGGATCTCTTCCTCCACAATCACAGATCGCAACTCACAGCAAACAAGTTGCCCAATTTGAGGCATCTTACAATCAGCAAGAGGGTACTAGGGACAAAACAAAAAAAAACAACAACTAGACAAACAACGAAATAATGAGGAAAATAACAAAAGTTCCAGATGACACCCAGTGCTTCCACAGATGAGTACATGCACTCATATGCACTCAATGACCATTTATTCTACTACACACAAAACACACACACACACACACACCTCTCCCTCTAAACCTCTAATCCCTCAAATCTCATCATCTGATCAGACCACTACTAACCATCATCCGCTGCTCAGTGACCATCAACTATCCCGCTCCTTCCATCTATAGTCCAAACATGTAGCCTTGTGTAATTATTCTTATATAACCTCAGCCAGCACTGTCTAAGGTTCATATTTTATCATAATTTTATGCATTGTTCATTGTGAACATTGTGTTCATCAGTACACTTTGAGTAGGTATACTATATCACTTATGCTATGTAATTCTGACACAAACACCTCAACACGTGTACTTTATGCATAAATCATGATATCTGAAGTTTTCATCTAATATAGCACTGGAAAACCTGCCTACATAGAGAGAGATTTTCTAACACTTGAAACACAGACTCTGACACAATAAAGCGTTTTCTGAATTTTCACAACTGACTATGTTACACTGAATATAAAAAAATACCGCTCTCCCATCCCATCATAGAACATTTTAGCACTATAGCCCTGACCTCAACACAGCTTTTAGCAGAGTTGCTCTACAAAGCTGTGCTATAAGAGGATATGAACCATTCTCCCTAATCCGCCCCTCTCCCATCTCTCTCTCTCTCACGCTAGGGCCAGCAATCAGTCTGAGTAGGATTTTAATCCCACCATGAAAAAACATGGGACAACAAAATTCTAAATACCCGTTCAAGGTCACATGCATACACTGTTTCAAGTTTTTTGCCTAGATGAAGATAGCATACCAATATTTCTTTTTTCCTTTCCTGTTCATTCTGTTATAAAATAGTTAGGGCTATGCTAACTGATTCATTAATCTCCAGTAGCCTGGACAAGGCACACGCTCATCCGCACACACGCTCATCCGCACACACGCTCATCCGCACACACGCTCATCCGCACACAGGGACAATTAAGAGTAGCTAATCCATCTACTGGCATGCTTTTGGGATGAAATCCAAGAATCCAGAGAAAATCCATGCAATGGGCCTCATTCATCAATCTTTGAGTAAAGCTGTGTGTAAATGTTTGCATATGCGAAACCCAACTAAAAATTTATGCTGGATTTACAAAAGTTTCTTAAATGCAGATTTTCTGCGTATTCACGTGTGTATGTTGATAAATGGCACCTATAATCACCTATAAATTACCAAGCACGTGTCCGGCACATCTCATATAGTGCATATAAGAAAATAAAACAAAACTCCATAACAGGTCAAATGCACAGACAGCTGTGAGGCGAAATGAATGATCAGGATAAAGTCTGAAAAACAGAAGGGGAAATTATTTTGACTCATTTCTATGCCAATAAATATATTTTTTATTATTATTATTATTATTATTATTATTATTATTGTTGTTGTTGTTAATAATAATAATAATAATAATAATAATAATGATAAAAGCGAGCGCTAAACCTTCCATCAGCTGAGGCATTTGTTTACAGCTTATGGCTAAGTCTCTGTATGCCTCCATTTATTCTGTGCTATTTCTTTTATCATAATTGAATGATTACTTTAATTTGACTTAATTTATGGGGTTTGTGTTTTTATTTTTTTTTTATATTCTTTAATTGATGTATTTACACACTCACTTTCTCTCAATGATCAGTTTTATTTGACTTAATTTGGTGTCACCCAGATGAGGATGGGTTCCCTTTTGAGTCTGGTTCCTCTCAAGGTTTCTTCCTCATGGAGTTTTTTCTCGCCACCGTCACCTCTGACTCACTCATTACGGATAAATTTATACATTTATTTATATTCGGAATTTATATATTTCTGTAAAGCTGCTTCGTGACAATTTATGGGTTTGTGTTGTTTTTTTTTTATAAATGTATATCTCAGCTTACTTGTCCCTGATAATGTTCCCAAATTGTTCTGCGACTCACAGCTCATTTACCCATTTAAAACACCACAGAGTCTACAGACAGAGAATATATTAAGCTATGAGACATCTCTCTCTGTCACACACACACACACACACACACACACACACACAGTTGGTTCCTGGCCAGGACACAGACACTGTCACTGGTTTGCTAATAGCACAGTAAGCTGACTGTATCCACTGATCTCTCACTCATGGATGTGCAGCACTGGGCTGTTTTTACTAATACATGTCTGATTTCTCCTCCTGGCTACAAAACACTGGTCCAACTTTTAAAACAAAATTCCCAGCAGGACAACAGTTTTCAGTTCATCTCTGATTATGGTAATGGAAATGAAGGTCTAGTTGTGAAGACAGAGCCAATATCACTGTCATATTAATGCCTGTGAGTGAAGAGAGACATCACACACACACACACACACACACACACACACACACACACACACACACACACACCTTGCAGAACTATTAATGCAGCTAATTAATGCTATGCTTACGCCTAAACCTGACCTTAACCACAAAGTTTGCCGAATAGACTTCAGAACTAACCGGAACTGGTTTGTCCAAAAGCGAACGTTGCCATAGTAACTGCGTTGTTCCTTTGTGTATCTGAAACTGACGGAAGTGAACTCGCCTGCTGACCGGGTCCTCAGCTCTCTGCGCCCTGCCGCTGTCCTGCACAGATGTAGCATCAGCAGTGCGCATGCGCAACGCGTCCTGTTAATTAAGCGTGACGCTTCTAGAGACACAGCAATGGGAAACGATCGCCTTAATAAAACCACTGAAAAGTTCACAATGAAGCTGTTTGTGCTTATTTATCTCTCTCATCTATATATATATATATATATATATATATATATATATATATATATATATATATATATATATATCTATCCATCTATCTATCTTTTTTTTGATAAATGTCCCCGAATCTGCGTGTATCTGCAGTTTGCTCATGCCCCTGCGCTGCTGCTCACCTGTAGCTTGCAGGTCTTCTGCTCACCTGTAGCTTGCAGGTCTTCTGCTCACCTGTAGCTTGCAGGTCTTCTCCTCACCTGTAGCTTGCAGGTCTTCTCCTCACCTGTAGCTTGCAGGTCTTCTGCTCACCTGTAGCTTGCAGGTCTTCTCCTCACCTGTAGCTTGCAGGTCTTCTGCTCGTCAGGTGCGCCGGTTAATTCCGCTCCCCTGTTACTGCGCATGCGCGGAGTCACGTCTTCGGCTGATGCTGCACTGAGAGGCTTTTACAGAGTCAGTGCGATACACAATGTGTGTACAGTTTAGTCCATCAGCTTTTAGGTTCTCCTTCAAACGCATTTAGGAGGAAGAAGGCTAATAGAGTAAGAATTTCTAATATCTTCAGTGAGGCTCAAAATAGCATCAGCTGTATAATCATGTGTGTGTGTTCGATCAGCTGAAGAAAGAATGGAGCTCACTGAGGTCTTCCCTGTGGGTCCATCTGCCTGAAAGCTCAGCACACACCTCACTAGCAGGTAGTGCCTTTTGTGTTGACTGACAGATTATCATGGAAATAAATATGTCATTATGAAACACAAATCTCATTATAAAATGAAAAGGGAATTCTAAAATAATAGTCTTTTGAAAAACACAATTTTGAAATAAAACCTGCTATTATAATATACAGTCGACATTAAAAATAACAGCCTCAAAGAAAATTAATTTGAGATGCTATCACACTTATGCTATAGGATATGTAGTGAATTTTTACAGTAACCCTGTAATGTGCAGTTGAGAGTCAACAACATCCAGACATCCAGCGTACAGTCTAGCAGCTGTATGTTCACAGACAAAAAATGAAGCTTTCAAAGAAAAGAACACCATGAAACATGGAGGAGGCTCAGGCTGCTTTGCTGCGTCTGGCACGGGGGCCTTGAATCTGTGCGGGGCACAATGAAATCTCAAGACTATCGAGGCATTCTGGAGCGACACGTACTGCCCAGTGTCAGAAAGCTCTGTCTCAGTCTCAGGTCATGAGGCCTCCAACATGATAAAGACCCAAAACCCACAGTAAAAGCATCCAAGAATGGCTAAGAACAAAACAGTGAACTATTCTGAAGTGGCCTTCTATGAGCCCTGATCTGAATCCTGTCGAACATCTATGGAAAGAGCTGAAACATGAAGTCTGGAGAAGGCTCGCTTCAAACCTGAGACAACTGGAGCAGTTTGCTCAGGAAGAGTGGGACAAACTACCTGTGGACAGGTGCAGAAGTCTCACTGAGAGCTACAGATACTCTAAAGGTTGTGCAATTAGTTTAAGGGTCCCATCATTTTTGTCTGTGCCATTTTCATTTGTTTTATCGTTTAAAATAATTCTGTTAAATCAAAAATCAAAAGCAAAGTCGGATTTTTATTAAATATGGAATAAACAATGATAGATGCCAATTACTTTGTCAGTTTCAAGTTATTTCAGAGAAAACTGTGGGTTCTTCTTTTTTCGTGGAAGGGTACCAACAAATTTGTCCACGTCTGTAAGTGGAACAGTGGGCATGCTGCCCATTTTTGCATTTTTTTTAGCATTAGCAACTACATCTTTTGTTGTGTTAAAGGCCAAATACTGTTGTGCATTATAGATAATAACTTGGTCCAACTTTCTTTCAGGAAATGTGGTTACAGGGCCAGTTGTTTTGGAGGCTACATGCAGGCAGCACTCCATCTTAGATTCTTCTACCTGCTAATATTTCAGTGGCTTTATTTTCAGACGTGTAGCAAAGCTGACTGTGTTTGCATGCACATTTGGAGAGAGTGAGACAAGACATTTATTGGTACAGCTATACACTGTGGGGAGTGATAACTAGAAACCTTATAAATAGATAATTGAAAAGAATATCCTTCTTTACGTACATAAAAAGTAAATTACACACACATTTGAACAAACTGGAGCGGTTTATTAAGATATTCTTTAGGCTGTGAGTGTCAGTACTCCTGGCACTTGTTCATATCGATCTTTCATCTTTGCGGTGCTGAAGAAAAATGGATCTGACCTTCAGAAAGCGTTAACATTTATTTTAGCTTATTGCAGAGAAAGCTTTATTTAACAAAAATGTACAAAGGTCTAATGTACAAAATGAATATATCTGTCCCTCAGAAAGAAAGTGCCAAGACTGCTTATTGTATAGAAAATTCAATAATATGCCAGTAAATCAAACTTAATTATCCAAAAAAATAAATAAATAAATAAATCACATTAAATCAGCAGCCCGTGACTAGATTTGTATTGGGGAAGGACAACATTAACACCACAGCATTAATCAAAATTAAGAGGCTATCGCACTTGACTTATTCTAAACAGTTTTAATTCAATACCCCGACTGATAAATGCCCCAAACCCAAAAATCAATCCAATATAAATATCCGCCTGATTGCTAAAAGCCCCAAATTCAAAATTAAAGACCACCCTCAATGCTAAAACCCCAACACAAAAATCCACCTCACTTTTAATGGCCCCAAAACACACCCCCGTCATTGCAGAATGACCCAAACCCAAATATAAACACTCCCCTCACTGCTAAATGCCCCAACCCCAAACATCGATAGACCCCAAACTGCTAAATAAACAAACTCTAACATTTCTAAAAACCTTTCTTTGCTTTGTCATTATGTGTAGATTTAAGGCCAAAAAGTAAATTTAATCCACTTTAAATTATAGCCATTTCACATCCCGATGATGCCAAGGGAGCAAAACTGGCAGTGTTCTCTGGGTGGACAAAATGGCCTACTCCCTCTCCCCCTATCAAACACAATGACACTAGCTAATCGTAGGTGCCTGTCAGTTCATGGCTGCAGGAGAGGGTAGACAGCACTTTCCTCCGAGTGTGTTACAGTGTCTTGTGACACAGCATGAGCAGCAGTTTGAAAAGATTCAGTTGGCCTGTTTCATATCTCAGATGAAGTTGGTAATTGTTGTATGATAGGAGAGAGCTGGCTGGTGGGTGGGAGTTAGCAGGTGACCAAAATTGGGGAGAAAAACAAATAAATGATTAAAAAAACATTTATAACACAGTGTGCAAAAACTGAACAGCCTCCTGAGAGTGAAATCGGCTTCAGGTGTCTTTCGGATGCTCTACAGATGGTTGTGATCTTTCACTACGTGTCGCCTCTATTTCAGCATCAAGCTTTTTTGTGGTGCTCAGATCATCTCTGACTCCCAACTGGGACCAGCACTGAGGCAGCATTGGTGTTACTGTGCATTCTGTGAATGGAATGTCTGTTCCTATATCTGTCTCTTATAGATGCTGAGACACTGAAAACAGAGCTGATGCCTGTCTCCAGCTTCTAAGAGTTCTCAGACATTGCCCACACAAGCATTATCACTTTTATTTTTCTTTTTGTCTCTGGAGCCAAACTATGAATACTGGGATCAACTATGAATTCTGTGACTCACAACTGAGAATGCTAGTCAGCCTTAAGGCAGAATGGCACAGTTAGCCATGGTGATGGAGTCAGCAATTCCATGACTTGCCACTAGGTGCACTAAACCAAGGACAACCACACAGGCGATTAGCACAGATGGAGAATCAGAGTTTCTACTTCATCAGTAGGCTCCTGTGATGCAGCACAAACCGGAGTAGATTTGCAACTCAGTGTTATAATCATGGAAACATGACGGCCCATAACTCAACCCTGCCTTGCATTTCGGCATTATGTGCATGGAATTACAAGAGCAACACACTCAACCACAAATCATGAGTCTCCTCACACACTCACATGGTAAGCCAAGGGACATAAATGTGACGCAAGTGTCTCGCAGATTAATCTAGTCCTCATAGCTGACTGAAGAGCTGTTAGCTTGCAAAACTGAGAACACAGACACAGCTGGGTTAGAAACAAAAGTTAATTAAGTTACTGCATTAAGGTAATATGAAGTTAATATGAGATGGTCACCAGCTTTGGAGAAAGTTCGTCTGTAGCTCTGACTGTAGTTAAAAGTAAACAGCCTGAAATGCCTGATATGAGGCAAGAAAAAATAAATGGAATGCCATTACAGAGAGTTTTATAATGTCCTATGTTCACCATGTTACTGTGTTAAAGGTCTCAACATTGTGCTTATTAGCAGAAATCATGATTAATGTGGAGTTGGACTGACGTACAAGTCACATAAATTCAAATTAGCTTGTTTAGATTAAGTTTGTATTGCCTCATATCAAACTTGACAGTCAGTACCTCACATTAAAGGGGAAATTAGAACTAAAAATGCGACTTGTTTTTTCCACACTCAAGAAAATGAGATATTTTTGTAAACAGATCTGTCCCTAGTGTGGACGTTCGCTTAGTACTCTGTCCAAAACAGCAATTTCCTTTAGGGTTTCCTCCATTTATAGTTACAACAAAGAAGTACAGATGCACATACAGTAAAACTTTTATTTAACTTCAACTTTATTTCTTTATAAACAAGACAAAAGACACCAAACCTTTTATGTTAAACTAGTATACATAAGAAACTGAATAGTGATCGACCAATGCCATCAACCAGAGTAGAAACTACAGTTCTTATGAGGCCATGGGAGATGTAAAGAGGAAATAATCCATCAGATGCCAAAGGCTCCATAAAAGTGTTTGCTAACAATATAGTGTTCAACACCTATGGCTTACCAGCAACTATTTAGGTTGGTATTGCAATCTGTTACAGCCATAAGAAAATGACGTGTGCAAATCTCACCATTCAAGACAGATCACCCTATTATTTTTAAATAAAACAATTCTTGTGAAGAAAACCACCGTTAACAAAGTGAAAGAAGACAAAAGCACAATGAACCTTTAAATAAAAAAACCCCACAAATATCAAACATCAGTATCAACCAGTGAACGTGTGAAGCATTGTTATTCCATCATTACTTAGTGAATTAAAACTGGCCAAACCCATTGCGTGACTGAGCATTTTTACAGAACAAGTTTTTAAAAGTTTCTTTTCAATCAATCATTGGTATTTAATGCAGTGATTTTTTTTCCTGGCTTCTCTTCACAACTGATCTGAAATTAAGAGTCAAGCCAATATAACTTATAATAATTATTATAATATGTTAATCAAATGGGCAAAGCCACATGAAGCCAAATAAACCCCCCCAAAAAAAACCTCAACTCCATTGAGAAATATTCAAAATACTAACACTGGAATCCCTAACCCTGTTCAAAATAAATAATAAATATATAAAAATAAAAATAAAACCAGGACAGTGCTTACAATGTGTGACATGAGGTTTGAGAAGTTAATCAATAGAGCTTTGCCAGCATGAATGAGATTATGCAACAAATATAATTATAAAATTTGCTGAACTGAACTTGCTGAACAATTTACAGAAGCCTCAAGAACAGTCGCCTCCCCTTGAGATCAAAAAGCATTTGGAGAACGAGGGAGGTGCAAACATTAAAATAACCAACATAGATGAAACAAAAACCTTTGTGATTTTAAAAGTGTCTTTTTTTTTTTTTTTTAAAGGTTTGGTATGACAAAGGCAGAGCAAGGACAATAACAAATAAACTGACAAAAACATTTGTGTAAATTGTATTCAGTCACACACACACACACACACACACACACACACACACACAGTATGCAGCCTTCTATTGGAAGTTTGACCACATAACCATGATTTGCCATCACACTGACATGTCACCCAGAGTGGGACGTTTGTTCCCAGAAACACAGAGTCACACCAGAGGTAGAATGCTGAACATGCTTTCCCACAATTGGATGTCATTTTCATGAAGACATCAGCCTCGGTTTCCTTGGGTGCTGGTCCTAAATAAGCCATGTGGGGATGATGGTCAAAAAGGGTAAGGGGGAAAACACACTGTCTACTGAGCAACTATGATTTTTTTTTTTTTTTAAATGATGTTTCTATCTTTTTTAATTTATCCATCTATTAAATTTAATTTAATCATTTGAAGTTCAAGTCAAGTATCAAGCATCTCGGCTTAAGTCGGAGTCAAGTCATGTACTTTAGGTAACACTAAAACTGTTAGATTTAGACATTTTATTGCACGTAAATAGACGCAGTTATATTATTATTAGGGAAAGCACTGCCCAGGGTGTACAGGGTACAGCCTCTTCTGATTAAATGTCAAAAACAATATGCACTATTACTTTAGGTAGCAAAATAAAACACCTGCATTCTACTGAAAGCGTAAAAATAATCACATAATTTGCCCGATATGAAGGTAGACAGCCAAGACACATACAGTACAGTGCAAAAGTCTGTAGACTACAGAAATGCTCTACAGTTGCCTTCAAAAATAATGAACTTAAACGCTTCTACATTAAAAAAAAATACTATAAAAAACAGTAAACAGTAATGAACTTAACAAACTCAATATTTGACTTGGTTAGACTGGACAAAGTTTATTATTAATATCAGTATCAGGTCTTACTGCTCGAGTCAACCATTTAAAAAATATACTAGCAACAGTTTCAAACGTGTGTGTGGTCAACGGTCATCTCTTTAGTTTTACTGTGGGTCTAGATAATCTTAACTGCTAATCATTTCTACTTGGAGTAGCAATTTTCAATGGTTAAATTTCATAAATATTTGTAATTTTTAGGTACTTTTCATTAATCAAACACATACAAAGGCAGACAGGTATAAATGTGGAAAATACACTCAGTGTCCACTTTATTAGGAACACCTGTACACCTGCTCATTTAGGCAGTTATCCAATCAGCCAATCACGTGGCAGCAGCACAATGCATTAAATCATGAAGATAGACATCAAGAGCTTCAAATCATGTTCACATCAAACATCAAAATAAAGAAAAAGTCTGATCTCTGTGGCTTTAACCGTGGCATGGTTGTTAGTACCAGATGGGCTGGTTTGAGTTTTTCAGAAACTGCTGATCATCTGGGATTTTCACACACAACAGTCTCTAGAGTTTACACAGAATGGTGCTAAAAATAAAAACCATTGGGTG
Source organism: Pangasianodon hypophthalmus (assembly GCF_027358585.1). Lineage (NCBI taxonomy): Eukaryota > Metazoa > Chordata > Actinopteri > Siluriformes > Pangasiidae > Pangasianodon > Pangasianodon hypophthalmus. The sequence goes on from NC_069738.1 coordinate 14,834,535, forward strand.
AGAGACAGTTCTGTGGATAGAAACACTTTGTTGATAAGAGGTCAGAGGAAAATGGCCAGATTGGTTCAAGCTGCCAGGAAGGATATAGTAACTTAAAAAAAAGAAAATCACTCATTACAACCGTGGTGAGAAGCAAAACGTCTCAGCGTGAACAAAACACTGAACCTTCAGGTGGATGAGCTACAGCAGCAGCAGACCACATCAGGTTCCACTCCTGTCAGCCAAGAACAGGAATCTGAGGCTATCAAGGGCACAGACTCACTGAAACTGGACAGATGAAGATTAGGAAGAAAAAATTACCTGGACTTTGTCCAGCCTTCAACTGTCCAGTTTCAGTGAGTCTGTGCCCTTTATGGCCTCAGATTCCTGTTCTTGGCTGACAGGAGTGGAACCTGATGTGGTCTTCTGCTGTTGTAGCTCATCCACCTCGAGGTTTGATGTGTGTGTCCAAGATGCTTTTCTGCTCACTAACATTGTAAAAAGTGCTTATTTAAGTTACTATAGACTTTCTGTCAGCTCAGCCCAGTCTGCTTATTCTCCTCTGATCTCTCATCAACAAGGTGTTTCAGCCTGCAGATCCTCTGCTCACAGGATGTTTTTTGTTTTTTACACCATTCTGTAAAACTCTAGAGACTGCTGTGTGTGAAAATCCCAGGAGATCAGCAGTTTCTGAAAAACTCAAACCAGCCCATCTGCACCAACAACCATGCGACGGTTAAAGTCACAGAGATCACACTTTTTCCCCCATTTCGATGTTTGATGTGAACATTAACTGAAGCTCTTGACTTGTATCTGCATAATTTTATGCATTGTGCTTCTGCCACATGATTGGCTGATTGGATAACTGCATAAATGAGCAGGTGTACAGGTGAGCCACACTGGCCCATGGTGGACAACACTGAAGATTCCTATCTTGCAGTATGAAATACTAGAAAAAGCCATTAATGAAGAGAACTGAGTTCTTACCGGAAAGACAGTCCACATCTAAACCGGACTACAGAAGTGTCAGCAACGTCTGGACTCCACAGTCCACAAAGTTCTAAAATGCACAGGCATGCAAATTAATGTATTGCTGTATAATCCTTATAAAACTTGGAAACTTATAGCCTGCAATATCTTCTAATGGTTTAAAATAATGTCTTTGATAATGAACTATTAGGGTTCTTTCACTTGAGTGTGTACCCAGGATTGATTCCAGGCTTGTTTGGGGGAAGAGCATCATCATTACACAGAAAATTCTTCCCACACAGCAAATCAATTGCACAATTTTATACAATCACTCTTGCTGTACATATGAAAACATTATCTTGTTACTCCTATAATTTTTATTGTATATATTTATTTTGTGCTTTACTTTTTCAAAATTCTGCAATTATTTGGATCAAAAGTCCTTTAGCTGGGAAAAAAGTTATTAGTTTCATTTGAATGCCTTCATTATTTCATTATTTCAGAAACTGACCTGATTCATAAACCGTGTCCTCTGGTCACCACACCACTGTGGCAGGGAGTACTGGCACAAAAAATAAAGCAGAAAACTCAGCTTCATATACTTCACATACTGTCAAAGAAGCATCTGAAAGCGGTGCAATTATCTAGCCCACTGTGATAGATTAATTTAACTAGAATAAAAAAAAAAAAAAACAACACACGCAAAAAAAAAAAAAAAAAAACCTTTGTATTATTCTGCTCTAATTGTTACCCTGGCAATCCACTGAGAAAAGATCCTGTTTAGAGGACAAAAACTCACCCTCAACATCTAATGATTAGTAGTGCTAGTGTTGTGAAAAACTTGATAAATCACAGAATTATAGAAATGTGCATATGTGCAGTTTACACACAAAACTATGCGTACCCACGGTTGATAAATAAGACCCCAGGTGTTTAAAAACATTTGCCTGGCACTGTAATGTGCAGTCTTAGACAGCCTACATTTTTATATAAAGTTCTCCAAGACTTGGAGCAGCCTACCGTCAGAAAACTGCACGACAGCGTGCCTAATTTGCAAAGTTAAATTATAATTTAATGTTGGCTGTTTTAATGCTTATTTCTCAATATGGAATTATTAAATCCATTATTAACGAAGGAATGTTCACTTTACAGAATGTGCCTAAGACCTTCACCCAGTATGAAAACTACAGATGTGGATTACTATCATCACGTCTTGCCCCAAGTTACTCTGAGAACTGAATAAATTAGTTGACAAGTACTGGTAGTTTATCTAAATTTGTGCCATTAACCCACTCCAGATTATAGTTTGTGCTAGCGATACATAACATTCCTTCATCTCCATTCAAAACACTGTAACAGGTTATCACACATGTTACAGTGCAATATGCTGAATGTGAGTTTTGAAATATTGATTAATATTTCAGAAACACGGTCAGCTAGAGAACAGCTGCGTACATGTTGTGCTGATGGTGACTGCATACCGGGTAGGCGTAGGCTGTCTGTGCATAATTCATAGGCATCTGAGGGATCATTACTCCTGGAAAACTTGGGTAAGAATATGGCTAGAGAGAGAGAAAAAAAAGATCATAGGTACTGCTTGCCTGTTTTCTCCTAGCAAATACTACATGATTTAAAACCTATATACAATAACCTCAGGGAAATGTTTTTTTTCTAAAATGTTGAACTTTGCTTATTGAAATAATAATCAGTTATGTATTGTATATTGTCACTTCACTTCACTATATCATATGTATTGTGTAGAGTTAAGGCTCATGTTTAAAGCAGTATGAAGAATACGAGTATCACATTAAAATTTACCTGCAGGTACTGTGCACCTCCACTGAGCACAGTGGGTGTAACCAGGCTGGGAGGGCAGCAGGTACAGTACACACAGGGGGAGGGGCTTACCCACTGTGATGGACCAATCAAAGGTGACTGGACAGAACCTGAATTACGAGAACATTTACTAATTAGCCAAAGCTTCATCAGGACTACAGTATGAGCATTTTACTCGATTAGAACTTTTCCATTAACCTCGTATGAAGAGACACAAGAAACTGAATACACAAGTGGCAAGCAACAACATGCCTTATTTATCAAGCTGCACACTAATGGATTTCTGCGTACATCATTCATATGAGTGTTTACACAAAAAGATTTACTATCTAATAAAACTTAACTGATCAGCCATGAATCTAATGAGTTGACCTGATCTGATGAGCTACTACATTATATACGGATTATGCTGTCAAGTTTAAATCGCTTATTATTACAAATACACATATACAGGCCAGTGTGTATGACATTATATACAGTTAGTTCAGGAAGTATTTGGACAATGACAGAGTTTTTGTGATTTTGCCTTTATACACCACCACAATGGATTTAAAATAAAACAATCTAGATGTGATGGAAGTGTAGACTTTCAGCTATAAGAGGTTCCATAAAAATAAGGCATTTACCATTTAGGAATTACAGCCATTTTCAACAAAGTACCTCCATTTTCAGGGGCTCAAAGGTATTTGGACAATTGACTGATAAGAAGTTAATTGACCAGGTGCGGTCACCTGGACCTCATCATCTCAAGACAAATGAAGCAGAAGGTCTGGAGTTGATATCAGGTATTGAGTTGGCATTTGGCAGCTGTTCAACTGGAGCTACCAATATGAAGTCCAAGGAGATCTCAATGCAAGTGAAGGAGGCCATCATTAGGCTGAAAAAAGTATACCACATCATGTGTCAAACACGCTGGAGGCAGTGTTATGGCATGGGCATGTATGGCTGCCACTGGAACGGGCTCACTGGTGTTTATTGATGATGTGGCTGCTGACAAAAGCAGCAAGATGAATTCTGAGGTGTACAGGGCTATACTCTCTGCTCACATTCAGCCAAATGCTACAAGACTGATAGGACGCCGCTTCACAGTGCAGGTGGATAATGACCCTAAACATACTGCGAAAGCAACTCGAGACTTTTTGAAGGCAAAGAAATGGAATATTCTTCAATGGCCAAGTCAGTCGTCTGATCTCAACCCAATAGAGCTGCTTTTCACTTACTGAAGACAAGACTGAAGGCAGAAAGACCCACAGACAAGCAGCAACTGAAGGTGGCTGCAGTGAAGGCGTGGCAAAGCATCTCCAGGGAGGAAACTCAGAATTTGAGTTTTGAGAACATGAGCTCCAGACTTCAGGCAGTCAGCGACGGCAAAGGATTTTCATCCAAGTGTTAAAATTATGGTTATATTTACAATTATGTCACTTTGTCCAAATACCTTTGAGCCCCTGAAAATGGAGGTACTTTGTTGAAAATGGCTGTAATTCCTAAATGGTAAATGCCATATTTTTGTGGAACCTCTTAAAATAAAGCTGAAAGTCTACACTTCAATCGCATCTTGATTGTTTTATTTCAAATCCATTGTGGTGGTGTATAAAGGCAAAATCACAAAAACTCTGTCATTGTCCAAATACTTCTGGACCTAACTGTATATAATGTCATACACACTGGCCTGTATATGTGTATTCGTAATAATAAGCGATTTAAACTTGACAGCATAATCCGTATATAAAAATGTAGTAACTCATCAGATCAGGTCAACTCATTAGATTCGTGGCTGATCAGTTAAGTTTTATTAGATAGTAAATCTTTTTGTGTAAACACTCATATGAATGATGTACGCAGAAATCCATTAGTGTGCAGCTTGATAAATAAGGCATGTTGTTGCTTCCGGACCTGACTGTATGTCTACACTTAAAGAGAAATCTGATTTAGAGGTAATGGAGACAGCAAAAGCTGGATAAAAAGTTCCAGAACGCAGTGCTATAAGACACCGCACTGAATTACAGCAGACGCTGCTTGGCTAGTCAGCAATCTATGAGATTTCACGTATGATGGCTTTGATTGAGTATGAAACTTAAAGCTCTGGAATCTGATCTGTTTAAGCAGCATATACAGATAAGGGCATGAGAGAGCTGAACAGACTAAAGGACCGAAGGCAGAAATGCAGAATGGCTATTTGCAGCTTGCACCAATGGCACTGAAGGCAGTGCAGGAAACCGTTAGCCAACGTTTAAAAAAAAAAAAAAAAAAAAAAAAAAAAAGACAAATGTTTAATTAAAGAAGTTCCAACTGAGCGGTGCAACAGAAAAGCATTCATGCATGGCCCTTCAAATGTATTTAGATGTGAAAATTATTATTATTTTTGCTCAAAAAATAAAAGTAACGAAGTAATTTTCTGGATCTGTAACCAAAAATAATCCAACTGCTATATCATACACCAGCCTCATCTGTCAAAATGGACATGAGAATTAAATAAGTTTAAAAAAAATAATAATAATAAATTCTTTTTGGAGTAGCTACCCTAAACACATCAAAACAAGGACAAACCTTGGAAACCTGACTCACGAGAACTCCGCTCCTTCATGATGGCAGGGCCCAGTTTGAGTTTCTTTCCTTTAAAAGTGACCTGTTGCTGGGAATAAGAGATACGCAGTCACACATTAGTGCTGCAAGACCAAGTCAACACCGACCCAACTCAAATAAGCAACTGATAAGCAACACATTTTGGACTCCTATAGATTACTATTATTATTATTGTAATGTTTAATGGTGACCTCCTTACTTCAACGATAGTCTGGATGTCGACATCCTCGCTGAAGTAAACAAAACCATAACTAGAGGGGGAAAAAAACAGCATCAGCAACAGTGGTGTTTCCCCTCTCTCTCTTTATGGATATTTTGAGTTTACCCACAAGAAAATATTTTATAAATATAAGAAAAGATTAAAAACAAACCGAAGAAACACAGTTTAAAAAAATCAATCAATCAATGGGCTATATTATGATTATCAGCTTTTTACTGTTTTTGCAGTAACAAAGGAAATTTGAAGTTTTCAAAACTCAACTCTACACTCACAACTCATTTTTGTGAGACATCACTGAAAAAACAGGTTAGTACAACTGCAAGCAACTGAGTTAACTTGTGGTTTCCTGATCTTAAAAGTGAATCAGCATTTCTGCTTAGGTTTGGAACAGCAACATCTTACAAAAGAGCCGACTTTAAAGAGGACGTGTGTGTGTGTGTGTGTGCCAACATGCAAAATGCTTCACCTCTGTGAATTTGGTCGCTCATATAAAAAAAAAAAAAAGAAATTCAATAAAATATTTGCCTCGCATTTGTTTGTGCTCTGTTTGTACTGGATAATTACAGTTTGTTTTTTTGATATTGTGTGAATGAAATAAATCCCATCCCCACTACATGTAGATTTCACAGTCCTTGACTCAGATCTAAGTTCACTTTCACATGCTGCTAAAAAAAAAAAAAAAAAAAAAAAAAAAAAGATTAGATCATTATATAAATACTTTAAAACACTTTGTGTATCGCATCCTGTACTTATTTTTTTTGTCAGCACGATTATCCAGAGCACATCACATTTCTGCACTCCAGCTGTTCTCCAGCTCAGGTTTGCTCCTCACAGGTCAAGTTTAGCAGCACGCAAAAACATCTACAAAAAAAATAAAAAAATGTTGCACACAAACCAAAATACATGACATGGTTTTCTTCCTCTAGCAGGGTCAGTTAAGGGTGGAACCCATTATAAAGCCACGGGTTCCCAAATGTGGGGGTCGCCTGATTTACAAACGGGGTTGCAAAAGAAACTCTCAACCTTCTCTTCTGTTTTATTCATTCATTTTTACAAATTAATATTAGAAATCCCGCTCTATGAAGAATTTATTAATGGGAATCATATTCAATCCAACCACGTTTAAATGAAGCATGCTATCTTCCTTTTTTCCACTATCCTGGCACGCTGCATTAAAGTAGGAGTTCTGTGACAGAAAGACAGATTTCCCCGTCCATCTACTGCTAAACAGACCACTGCTGTGTCTCATATCGCATACTTGTTTATTATTCTAGACCATTACTGAGCACTAACAATAACTGGGTTTTCTATTACAATGTGCTTGAATTTTAAAAATCTCTCTTGTAGCCTTCAAACCTACTGAAAGTCTGTTCTGATGCACGTCCTTCTGGATTTTCTAGATTAGTAAATACTACTAGGTCAGAGTTTTCAATTTGAGACACAGCTCATGACAGTGGAAAGCACAATCACAACGATGGTGGAAAGTTTTAAAGAGAGACAGAGCTCATCAGCCTGATAACTCTCAGCGTGCATGTAATCGATAAAACATTTTACAGTTCCACTTGAAAACCTGATGGACGGGGTGTTTTGGCTCCGACATTCCAACTATAGTGGATGTGGCTTTTTAATCCTCAACATAAGAGACACAGGCAAATGTGTGGATTACGCTGCTCGCACTGCCGCTGCTTCTGCACTCGCACACAATGTCATGTGTCAATTATAAACCAGACACCCCGACGCGAAGCAGAGGAGCATCACGCCACCCCGCCGTGGATTATTTTCCTACAACACACTGATCGTGTTTTACTCTTTATGTATTGCTCGTAGCTGGATTTGACAGCAGAAATAAGATTGTTCAAACACACCACCTGACTTTTTGAAAAGCTTTGTCAAGACATGCAAGTTCACCAGTGCAAGCAATATTTCTTTACTCATTCATGGTACAAGTTACTGACACAATAAAATCTAATGTTACAGTTGCAATAAACTCTTAATCTGGAATTTATTTAAAAAAAAGGCTGGTTAAGGTTTCGGGTCGCAGAAAATTCAAGCACATTTGGGGTCGTTTCTTTGGGAACCGCTGTGCAAAAGTAAACAGCACCATGACGCAAAGCAGGATTAAACGTTTAAAAGTTTAGTGCTCTGTGTGTCCTGCAGTCTAATTATAAAAATGTAAATGACCACCAGGACAACACAACGGCATTCATAATTTTGTTAACTTCAGTGCCTCTTTTAAAAAAAACATACCATTATTCAATAACCCACTGTGAGCTTATTATCGCAGGTATGTTTGAAGGCTTGACTGCAACCTAGCAATTTGTTTCCATTTACTTTCTGATAAATACCAAGACATAAAATATCAGCTATTGCACACATTCAAATGCTATTTTCATTAAGTTAATCAGTTGTAACCTTTACAATATTGCACAATATTTATTGAAGAAAATATTAGAACAGTAGTCCAATGAGAAGTACTGGGAAGGATCATGTTAAAAGAACAGAAAACCATCAATCCAGATGCAAAAGAAAAGGTTGGCGACAAACACAAGAGATAAAACCGACAACCTTAGTAACCTTATTACTTATTGTGTATGTATTACCATAAATTGCAAAAAAGCAACAGGTTTCTAGACTGTACAACAATCAGTGTGTGGCTGCACTTGGATTTGTGGATGTCAAAATATCTCAATGACATGGTTGAAGTGCTCTGAAGTACGTCTATTTACTATTGTGTTGTACATTTTATTGAGACAGGACTAACACTAACTACAAACTAATAAAGGTGAAATTCCAAATTCCAGAAATGCCAAATTAGAATCTAGAAAGGAGAATGGTAGAGCAAGCAGGTGCACAGAGGGGCACAAGGACTCCAAAACCGATCAGAAGATACAGCAGCTCTCCAGGAGTTGGAAGTATTTCAGATGCTTGTTTACCTGAAAGATACAAAAGAGGTAAATAACACAATGTGACCACAATAAACACAGTAGGTACTGATGTCTGAATGAGGCCTGAATATCTGCTGTTAAGCTTCATTATTTTCTATATTTGAGCCCAATACCAATGTTGGGTTAATCTTATGGCTATGGATGAACTAAAGGCCTGAAGAAAATGTAGCTAAGAGGCTAAACATTCACTGCATATCTAACTTAATTTTGCTAGAATGACTGTCGTCTTAGTTTGCCAGCAAGTAATAAATGTATCCATCCATCAGCGAACTTCAAATGAGCTTTGAGTGACTTTTTCTTTAATCCTTGCAACTCAAGCCTCACAAAATAAAACTTGGGAACACGGTCATTGATATGAAGTACAACTCCACATGAACAATCCCCTAATCATAACCTGTATGTCCCAACATCCCCACAAATGCCTCAGCACCACCATATTACACACACGTGTGTCTCTAGAACACCAGAACAGGCATCTCATGACTTGTTTACACTTCACTGGAACCTATTTTAGTTAAACTGACTTTTAGTTAAAGCAGTACAGGAAGTATTCAAGTGTGGGTTTTGCATTTTGAATCTATTGCTGTTAAATTTCAAAGACCAAAGAGCTGTCACTGCCAGTGAAGTAAGCCATCATTAGGCTGAAAAATCAAACAAACCCATCAGAGAGATAGCAAAAACATTAGGTGTGGTCTAAGCAATTATTTGGCACATTCTAAAAAAGAAAGAACAGAATGGTGAGCTCAGAAACACCAAAAAGCCCAAAAGACCATGGAAAACAACTGTGGTGGATAAACATTCTTTCCCTGGTGAAGAAAAACCACTTCACAACAATTGGCCAGATCAAGAACACCCCCAAGGAGGTAGGTATGTGTGTGTCAAAGTCAACAATCAAGAGAGGTTTTACTACAAGATGCACACCACTGGTAAGCCTCAACAACAGAAAGACCAGATTAGAGTTTGCCAAAACCAAAAAAAAAAAAAAAAAAAGGCAGCCCATACAGTTCTGGAACATTCCATGGACAGATGTTACCAGAATGATGGTGCATCACTTATAAAAAGTGCTGGATTTCCTACACCATTCACCCAATTTGGTAAAAACCCTTAAATTAAAGCTGAAAGTCTAAGTTCATATTCATTATTTAATTTCAACTTACTTGACTGTATATGGTCAATTTATGTCAATGCTAGCTTGCTATCCAATAAAGTCTCCATCGAAAGTATTGGAACGGCAAGGCCAATTCTTTTGTCTTTGCTATACGCTGAAGACAATTTGCTTTGAGATCAAAAGACAGACGATAGATCAGAATTTCAGTTTTCATTTCCTGATATTTACATCTAGATGTGTTAAACAACTTAGAACACGGCACCTTTGGTGTCAGATCACCCAATTTTTAGGTGAGCAAAAGTATTGGCATAGCCTTAACACTTAATATTTGACTGCATACCTTTAGAATTTTCTATATCTGCATAAATGACCTAAAACATCCGATTTTCACACAAGTCCTCAACATAGACAAAGAGAACCCAATTAAAGAAATGAGACAAAAATATTTTCCTTATTTAGTGCAGAAGATTATCCAATATTACAGATGTGAGTCACAAAAGTATGTGAACCTCTAGGATTAGCAGTTAATTTGAAGATGAAATTAGTCAGGTGTTTTCAAATCAATGGGATGACAATCAGATGTGTGTGAGCGCCCCATTTTATTTAGAGAAAAGGGACCTATCAAAGTCTGATCTACTCAACACATGCTTGTGGAAGTGAGGACCTCAGAAAAAGAGTTGTTTATGAAGGTAGCAAAACCATCGTAAAGAGTTTGGACACCACCAATCCACAGTCAGACAGATTCTGTACAAATAAAGGAAATTCAAGACCATTGTTATCCTCCCCAGGAGTGGTCAACCAACAAAGATCACTCCAAGAGCAAGACATGTAATAGTCCACGAGGCCACAAAGGAACCCACCAGGCTACCTTCTAAGCAACTAAAGGCCACTCTCACACTGGTTAATGTTCATGACTCCACCATGAGGAGAACACTGAACAACAATGGTGTGCATGGCAGGGCTGCAAGGAGAAAGCCACTGCTCTCCAAAAAGAACACTGCTGCCTGTCTGCAGGTTGCTAAAGATCATGTGGACAAGCCAGAAGGCTACTGAAAAATGTTTTGTGGACAGATGAGACCAAAATATTACTTTTTGGTTTAAATGAGAAGCGTTATGTTTGGAGAAACGAAAACACTGCATTGCAGCATAAGAACCTTATCCCATCTGTTGAAATGTGGTGGTAGTATCATTGTTTGGGCATGGTTTGCTGCATTTGGGCCAGGGTGGCTTGCCATCATTGATGGAACAATGAATTCTGAATTATACCAGCGAATTTTAAAGGAAAATGTCAGGAATGTCCTAAGGAAGTCAAAGTTATTGACGGAGACCCGTTAGAATTCAGAGCATTCATCAGAAAATTTGAGGACACTGTTGAGGGTAAAACTGACAATGCTCAAGACAGGCTGTGTTTTGTGGAACAGTTTATCAGGGGCAGCCTAAAGAATTGGTTAAGACTTGCCTTCTCATGGACCCTGTCAGGGGATATCATGGAGCCAAAACTCTCCTCAAAGATCATTTTGGCAATGAATTTAAAATCTCTAATGCGTACATAGAAAAGGCCCTGTCATGGCCAGAGGATCCAAAGGCTCTACAAGTATTTGCTCTCTACCTTAGAGGGTGTTGTAATTTATGGAGGAGAGGCTTTCATGGAGGAACTTGATCTTGCTTCTAATCTTAGAGCCCTGACAATTAATTTGCCCTACAAACTCAGAAAAAGAAGGCGAATTGAAGTTTCTGAGCTCCATGAGAAAGGGAACAAAAAAAGTGAGCTTCTGTGACCTAGTCAAGTTCATTGAGAAACAAGATATTAACCAACCAAGTGTTTGGCAATATAATTGATCAGACTAGCCGAAACACAGCGCCCTGAGAGTTTAAAAAGAAAACTCAAAAGAAATCTTTCTGAAGTTGTTAATAAGTGATTTGCTGAAACAGTGCCTAAGGAACAACTAAAAGGAAGAGAAGGTAATATTTGGTACATACCCCACCATGGGGTATACCATCCAAAGAAGGAAAAAATTAAGAGTAGTTTTCAATTCAGAGCTGCTTCAAGGTCTAGATCTCACAAACAGACTCACAACAGTGCTCATGAAATTCCGCCAGGATCCAATAATAGGTGGCATCGAAGCAATGTTCCACCAAGTAAAGACAGCAGAGTTGACTTCTTAAAATTTCTGTGGTGGCCAGGAGGTGATGCAAGTCTTACTCCATTAGACTAAGGTATAACACTTTTGGAGCTGTATCGTCACCCAGCTGTGCAACTCAGAAAAACAGCTGAGGACAGTAGGCAATACCTCAGGCCCGAGGTAACTGACGATCTTGTCTAATGTTGATGATTGTCTGAATTCTGTAGCCATAGAAGAGGAAGCAATATCGCTTATCCAGGAAGTAACAGTTGCTTGTGAAAGCGGAGGATTCCACCTATCCAAACGGGTAACCAACAGACATTTGGTTCTATCTAATGTCACAAGCAAGCCACATACAAGAGGTATACTGTCTGCTGTAAGTTCAGATTATTCCTCACTCCCTTTATCTTGCCTGCTAAACTGCTATTACAAGAACTGTGCAGAATGAATGTAGGATGGGATGAAGAGATACCACAGTCTTCAAATGATAAATGGATGGAATGGAAAAATGATCAAGCAAATAAACTTCCAAGTCAGCAGATGTATAAAACTCAAGCACTCTGACTCCTATGTCATGGTCCAAATATCCTATGGAGAACAGACCTGGATTAGCCACTAGCTCACATAAGAGTCCACTCACTTTCTGTGGAAGATCCAGAAATTAAAAGAAGCCCAACTATGATCGCAATCATCTAAGGTGATACCAATTCCACAGACAAGCTGACGCAAGTTCAACAATACCTCAAACCCTGTAACATGGAACAAAGAGAACAGTTTCAAGCAAAAGACAGAACATAAGACATTGCTGGGTAGACAGAAAGTAAACGTTTCAGATTAGCAGATGGTTGAGCAGCCTATCATTCAATATGTTCAAAGAAGCCATTCTTCAGAAGAGATCACAATAGTGCAAACCAACATTAAGATGGCAAATACTCTTTACAGACTTGATCCATTGTTAAAGGATGGAGTTCTTAGAGTGGGAGGATGTCGGTCTAAGGCAGCCTTACCTGAAGAGATCACATTTCCTGTTATACTTCCCAAGCAGTCTCATGTGTCACTCATTCTTAGGCACATACATGACAAAGTGGGACATGCAGGAAGAAATCACATTCTTTCTGAACTCCATAAAAGATTTTGGATTATCAATGCCAATTCTACTTCATGCAACGTTATAACCGAGTACACAGTATGCAGAAAACACAGACTCCGTTTAGGAGAGCAGCAGATGGCTGATTTACCTCAGGGTACATTGGTTCCAGACTTGCCCCCTTTCACAAGTTTCACTGCACTATGACGCCCACAATAGACCGTTTCTAATAATCCACTAAGATTCCACTACTCACAGACATATAGAACTCACTGTTGTATTGACTATTTTTTAGTTTTAGCTGAGCTCCTGCCTAAAATTAATGGATGCTGGTATGATAGTATTGTAATCAGTGATCACGCAGCTTATCTTTAATTTTACATATAGATGAATATGTATATAGTTCTCCAAGATGGAGATTTTCAACTGAACTTCTCGAAGATCCAGATTTCATTAAATTTGCAATCTTATTATGATCAAGGTGAAAAACGAGAAAAACTATTGGCGTGGCAAAAACACAGTCTGACAGAGCAATCAATAGTATAGTAACTTCGGCACAAGATACAAGTTCGGACCCGTTAGTAATTAATGAATCTTTTGTGAATTTTATAAAATGTTGTACAGATTGGAATGCAGCACACACGACCAGAATTCATTTTGGACCAATTACATTTTCAAAGCTTGTCAAACTGGGAAACACAAGAGTTGTAATGGCAGGTGACAACAGAAGAGCTATCTGAAGCTATTCAGAATATGAGCAGTGGGAAAGCGCTGGGGCTTGAGGGCTTTCCAATCGAATTTTATAAATCATTCAAAGAAAAGCTGTTGACACAGATTTTAGCTATGTATGAAGAAGCATATAAGGAAGAAATACTTCCAACTTCGTTGAGACTGGCGATGATAACTTTAATTTTAAAGCTAGATAAACCCTTAATGGAGTGGTTCTTCCTTTAGACCCATTAGCTAGCATAAAAGTAAAAAAAAAAAAAATTTTGGCAGTATCACTATCTTTTTCAGTCTCTCCCGTTACCATTAACAGACGCCTTTTTTTTTTTTTTTTTTTGATAAACGTAATCATTTACTGAGTAAATTTATATGGAATAATAAAAAGGTCAGACTTACACTCAAGTTATTATAATTACCTTATGAAAGAGGTTGGCTCCACCTGCCCAATCTGAAATGGTACTACTGGGCTACACAACTGAGATCAGCTATGTTTTATTTCTCTATATCAGCTCCCCCAGCCTGGATTAATATTGAACAGTTAGCTACTCTAAGCTTTACCTATACTCAACAAATGTTAAAACATTATATAAACAGATTAAAAGTTTTTTTCTTGAAAACACCATTTTAGTTTGGTACAATGCACATCTGCATACTGGAGATTCTCCCATGCTATCTCAGTTTTCCCCTATATGGGGTAATAAACAATCTATACCTGAAAGGACAGATGGGGGCTTTAAGGTATGGTTTGAAAGGGGTATAGAGAAAGTCTCAGATCTGTATGCTGATGGTAATTACTAACTTTTGCGTTTGTGTAAGACGTACGATATCCCAAAAAAATACTTTCAGATATTTGCGGCTGAAACATTATCACCAGTTCACAATCAACGCATTTGCCCTCACTGTGCAAAATTGAGAAAATTACCATTAGCCATATGACCAACTGAGGTCAAGAGTCAGCATTGTATGACGCCTGTTATAAAGCTTAAAAGAAAGAAAACTAGACGAATGGAAGGTGGACATGAATGAGGGCATAGATGTAGCAGATTGGGAGATGGCCTGCTTTAAAGCACAGTCACTAAATACTAAACTCAGCTTACTACAGTACAAATGGTTAATGAGAACTAACTTTACTCCAGTGACACTGAACCGGATTGCCCCTGATACCCCAAATATTTGTGTTAAATGTGTGGAAGCAAAAGGTACGTTAATCCATTGTGTATGGGAATGTCCAAAGATACAGTACTTTTGGAAGGGGGTTGTTACATGCATAACTCATGTAATTAGTAAAGAAATACCTTTTCAATCAAAACTGTGTGTACATTTAATTTATCTAGAGGATTATGTGGTTACTTTGCAGCAGTCGCTGCTTACTGACTTTGGGCTTCTTCAAGCACGAAGGATAACTGCATTTCTCTGGAAAAAACTGGAACCTCCTTCTATAACCATGTGGACAAAGGAACTGACAGCTAGTCTTGAGAAACTGACATCTTGTGAAAGGCAAAGAAAGATATTTTTCACTTTTATGAAATCCCTACATAGAATTTTTGAAAGGACAAATTACACAGTGAATGGACAAGTTGGCCCACTTTATTACTTATTTTTATTTACAAAAAATTTTTATTATAGGTTATTGTGTGTAGACTGATGGCCAGAAAGTCAATTTAATCCATTTTAAATAAAAATCTGTAACAGTGTGCAAAAACTGAATGTATCTGAACACTTTGCTTGTCCATTTTTTGAAGGGTGTCAATATTTCTGGAGTTCACTGCACGTGTTTATATAAATTATATATAAACATATAATATTTGTATTTATATTTATTTATGTTTGTCTTAGAAAACAATTTCCTTTTTCACTGAAGCATAAAGCAATATCACTTAGGGATAACGTTGCAGCACTCTCACCTGTCACTGGGTATAATGAATCCGCACATACACAAAACGGTGCCACCATAACAAATTAAAAAAATTATCGCATGTAGTACATTATACCTTTTGTCAGATTAAAGAAATGTTTCCTGTAGATTTTGCTGTGTTGAATCTGCATCCTGATCTTTAAATGTAGATGAGTTTCATCAACATAAATAATTAAAAAGGCATCTAGTAATCACTAATCACTACTCTCACTACTTTACTACTCTCACTACTTTACTACTCTCACTACTTTCTTTCTTACTTATCTACAAGACTACCTGAATTTCCCTTCGGGGATTAATAAAGTTTATCTTATCTTATCTAGTGCCAGCTTTCCAGACCCAGATTATGCCTAGCCTGGACTAATAAATTACAGTGGTGTACAGATAGATCATGGTCAGAAACAACAGTGTGATGCAGTAGTTATTGAGCTACTTGATCTTTCTCCCAGGCCCTTTGCTCTAAGTGTATAATACAGTAGTGTATAATGTAAAGTATCAGTGGATAACTCTGGGAAGTACTGCAATTCTACTTTATTCTAACAACATTGATGAGCTCTATGAACCCATGAGGAACAAATTATAAATTATAAACATTATCTTACCTGCTAGGTTTCCACAACTCTGCTTCCCATGATCAACAACAGACTCAAAATATGCTGCACCACAAAACACACAAAAAAGTCATTTAAATTTCACAACTATAAATACATCTTTGAAGAACATTATAATGGCTGTAATTATATTTGTTATAATGTTATATAAACATTATGATGGCTGTAAATAATTATTTAATTTTACCTTAGATTTTTTGATGAACTGCTGATGGTCTTCACACTTATTCCCCAACTACACGGCTGTCAAATCCTCGCCACAGTCTGATTTGCACTGCGCACGGGCGGCACGGTGTCCTCGTACCCGATTTCCACAAAACACGGTTTCAACTACGCGCACCACATGGCAGAAGATACACTTTGTACGTGCAGAGCGGTTTATGTACACATTAAGCCAGCTCTTTTGACTAAAATTTGACACAGTTTGCAATATTATGGCCAATGTCTGTTGTTCTTTCCCATAACTGACTGCACATTAATAAAATCTTACTGTCCCTACTGACTAACGAGTGTGCCCTGTGCATTATACCGAGTGTGTGATGCTTCCCTGTGACACAGCATGAGAAGCAGTTCACGTGTCTCAGAGGAAGCACGTGTCAGCCTTCACCCTCCCTGGTTAGTAGTTGCTTTATGATAAGGGAGAGCTGGCTGGTGGGTAAGAAATGGCAGGTGACCAAATTGAGAAGAAGAAAAATGTTTTTTTCATTTTTCCTGACAACTCATCACCTCCCATGATACACTTACTTCATATACATACACACACGTCTCACAATTAATGCAAATGAACAGCAAAGAGGTTACCATAGAAGTATTTAAGTGGCTGCTAAAGATAGATGACTAGAGGAAGGAATGAATGAAGGAATGAATTTGTTCACATCTATGAAAAGCAAGAAAAAAAAAGAAAAGAAAGAAAGGGCTGGCTCGTTGTGAATGACATCACTGTGTGCGGCTACAAAGCATTCAATCTGCGATGAGCTGCAAGTGCACTCATTATTCCTCATTTTCCTAAAGGACTTCCTTCACCAAGACACATTCTTGAGTTTTTAAGCTACTATATTAAAAAGTAAATGATCTGTCCACATGCTGGAATACCATGAGTTTAAAAAAAAAAAAAAAAAAAAAAAAAAGATAAAACATACCTGAAAAAAATATCTACTATATTTATAAACAAAAACATTCAGGTCTAAAAATCAGAAAATATAATTTAGGATCGAAATACAGCAATATTCTAAACATGCACAGAATTCACACAGTTTAAAACTGTATACTTGATTTATCTTCAATTAAAAAAACAGTTTTTAAAAAGGGAAGGTAATTGGATATCAAAATATTTTATTTAATTTGGTATTTTAGGCAGAATATGTGTAAAGATATAACAGACAGGATACAATGAGTCTACAGAGCAATAGAATTTATTTATTTATTTATTTATTTTTTTAAAGTGTTTTAGAGGTGCTTTACATTTTATATTTTCCTAAAAGCAGCCTTAAGAGAATTATTCCCAAGTGTGGACACTATGCACGAAAGTGCTGAGCTACACGCAAAGAAAAGTGCAAAAATGTGTAAAACATTATTGTTATTCTGTATTTTCGTATAGCCTACAAACGTGGATAATTAAATATTCATATTGCAGACACTCTAACAAGCCGATTCTTTTACAAGATGCAATTACTGCTGTATGTTCCATATACAGATTGTATATTGAGCTTTACTCTTACTCTATTGTCTCTCTGAAGAACAACAAACAATGTACTGATGTCAGGCAACATTACAGAACTTGTAACGTTCTGGTGTATAACTATATCTGCACAGCGAAGACATAATATAATACAATAGAGCAGTGAGACCTTATTTTTCTCCTACTTTTAGATCATGGACTGGAACATCACATCAAGATTAAGTCACAACCTGGTAAAGCAGCTTAACTGACGAGAAGAAAGCAGATGCTTACTATAAAATGTTATATGTAGCTACATAAACAAACATCAGACAACAAACCACCAGCACCACCATCTTATTGGTGAAATTGATGTTATGTTGAAATTAGGTGTGCTAGTAATTTTAGACTTTTTTTTTTTATCCTTTTCTTTTTATCTTTTTTATCCTCAGGTGGAGAAAGACAAACAGCAATGGAGGCAGAAACTGACAAAATGAGATGTGCTCTCGCCTTCCTAAATCAACCGCAGAGAGAAATGCACCAGGGTTCGATTCAAAATGGACTAAAAAGTGAATGTGAAAGTTCCCCAACTCAAATAACAGAATTTCTTCTGTTTAAACATTTTTGTTTATCTGTGTACATTAGCAAAATAGAGAGATAATGCAGTTTAAAATCATACACTTTACAGCCAAAGTATGTGCACCCTGACCATCACACCCATATGTGCATGTTGAACGTCTCATTCCAGAGTTATTCCCCTGTGTTTGCTGTTATAATGAGCTCCACTCTTCTGGGAAGCTTTCCACTGTTGGAGCGTGGCTGTGGGGATTTGTGTTCATTCAGCCATGTCTTCATGGAGCTCGCTTTGTGCACAGGGGCATTGTCATGCTGGAACAGGTTTCAGCCTCTTAGTTCCAGTGAAGGGAAACTGTAAAGCTACAGCACACAGAGACGTTCTGTACAGTTGTGTGCTTCAGACTTTGTGGTAACAGTTTGGGGAAGAAGCACATACGGGTGTGATGGTCAGGGGTGCACATACTTTTGACCATATAGTGTATTTGTGATGCACTTTTGATAAAATAAATGAGACTTGTTGACTGATGAAAACTAAATGCAAGTAATAAGAAACGTGTACTTGGAGTGAAGCAGGTCTGAGCCTCACCCTTTGCAGATTCCACCCCTGTAGGTGATGATCTTCACCTCCTTCACTGCGCCGTACCGAGCGAAGAAGTCTCGGATCTCATTCTCTTCAACCTGCACGGAGAGAAACTGCCTTTAGCCCAGCATTCACTCGCCTACTCTGCGTTTCATTTCAGAATCAAACACACGCTGGCCCACCTTCATGTCTATGCCTCCCACAAACAGTGTGTTGGGCGTCATTTTGCCCTCCGGTAAGATGAAGCCGTTAGACATCGCCACGCCATGCCGCTGTTTCTGGAGATCCTGAGAGTCACATTTCAGTTAGTCCTGAGGCCTGAAGCTAACGACTCTAAAGTCATGAAGTCATAAAAATACATTATAAGTAAGCTTTGTGTGGACAACCATGAACCTGGGCATCATTTTTTAAAGCGCTAGATTCACAATTTGGTAGATTTAGATTTTTTTTTTTTACAAAATATCCAAATTCGAGACAATCACTCCGATAGCTAACTGTTCAGCTAAGCTAACTGTGTGAGTGGAGAGCGATGGTCAGGTCGCGCGCACGCTGTGTGCCGTTCCCTGTGTGCTAGCGAACAGTCAGACCAGCAGAGCTGCTGCGACCCGGTGCATGTCAGCGCCGGCTGTGTTTCTACCTCAAATTAACCACCATTACAGGATGTTACCTGGTTAACCAGGCGTACAAAACTTACTGCACTGATACAACAGCTTTCCCTGCTAAGGTAGTTAGCATTCTGTCTCAGTAAGGCTCGAGACGAGCCATGACTCAATTATACATCTTTATCAAGACAACTAAGAAAAACAAAGTTTGATACGCAAGTTAAAATTATTATAAACTCTAAAAATGCTCATTATCGCGAACATTAATAATTTGTTGAGGTATAGCCTCGTATAAGGAGGTTAGCTTGAAAAGGGCGGTTTCTCTCACAGAAGCCAAAAAACAACATAATATTATTTTCCTGATGTACGTGGATGATATATATGCATTACTTGTGGAGTTCATTTTACTCACCATGTCTAAAACCGTTAAAATAAGTGAATAAATTAATGTCTGCCCAAATTGCCTTCCCGTTTCTTTCAAGCGTTGTGAGAAAATGGAGGAGGAACAGGCGCCTACACCTGGGCACTAATCAGCCTCCAGCTTCCCGACTGATCTACAGCCATTCAATCAGGGAGGGTTCCTGTGTACACCAAGGGCCAGCTCGCTCTTCTTCTTTTTTTTTTTTTTGAGTTTAACAATATCATAGTGCCTTCAACAGATTTGCTAATGCATATGATATCAGCTGTATGGGTATGTGGGTATGGCTTCAATTATCCCTCAGATAGCGACAAAACAGTACGCAATTAAGCCTAAACAGAGTGAACATTAAAGACTTTACTTCATGGAAATACAGTCCTGTTAACCCTACAGATCTATAAATGCCTTGAACTGATCTTCTTCTAACACCACGAGTCTTAATTCCTGGGCGAATCCAGTTCCATAGAGCTCCAGATTCAGCCCATGCCACCTTTAAAAACTGGAGGATCAGGAGATTGTGATGAAGCACAAGTCCTCATTTCCACAATGAAATTGTATAGAACTAAAGACATTGCCATCCTTATGATGTCTGGGACTCTTTACAACAAACTGGATTCAAATTAAAATGTTCATTAAGAAAACACTCCTTAGACAGAGAATGACAATCATATTCCCAAGTACACAAGTTTAGGCAAGAGCAATAATGCCTTTTTATTCTTCTGGAGTTAAGATCATTCCAACATCCCACACGTGCAGTGCCATACAGCTACCTTAAGGGCTGAAAGAACTTAAACAAAAGACATAAGAAAAAAGATACAGTTCACAGATCAAGGATTTAAAAAAGAAGGAAAACATAATTTAGCAAAATCTTACACTGTAATCTAGGAGTTAAAATTATTTAGGGAAAAAAAAAAACATTGGAACAGAAGAACAGGACGGACATATAAACAGACATATACTGAGGCACCGGTTAACGAACAATCAATGTTACAAAGGTTACTGATATAGTCCATGTCGATTACATTTCCCCTTTCTGGCTTTCTTAAGACACATGGTGTATGTATTCCACTGCGCTCTTCTTTATCCCAGTCATTATGCAAACACAGAGAGAAAGAGCAAGAGAGGTTTGAGTACTGATAAAGATTTGACTACTATTAGGAGTCAGGCTACATGTAGGGGACTGTGAGGGGTTAGATGCAGTGGTATGGGGTGGTAATAAGGTTTCATCAAATAAATGGGGTTTACTTATGTTTTAAGGTAAATTACAGCAACCAGGTAGCTAAATTCAATGTGCAAACAAAAGGTGTAGGTCACAGGATACAGGTGTATAGACAGTTACTTCGAATACAGGCCTATGAAAACACAGATAGGAGATGAAATGGGGTCTGGGTTTAAAGGGACTAAGGATCCTGTAAGGCAATCAGCCCAAGTTCACAAGTGCAAAAGTCCAGCAGAACGTCTTGTCCTCTTAGAGGGATTCAAAGATAAAGATCAGACGGACTAAATTAATTTTAGGGTTCAAAGGTCAGCCGAGTTAACAATGGTAAAATCAGAGTCCTTGCTGTTAGTGCTGCCCTCTTCTGGGCTGGATGATCCAGAGGTGGTTCCCATAAGAGGGTCCTGAAACTCTGCCATGCCGAAACCCCGTCCCTGCTTGAAGGGCACAGCATGCTCGCCCTCCGTTGGTTGAAGATCCCCATCCTGTGAAACCAGGATGTAGTCATCCCAGTTCCTCCCCTCAGCAATCTTGGGTGAAAGAAAGAAAAAGAGGGAGAGAAAAAAAATAGGAATGGGTTATTCTGAAACACTCACATGAACAATAAAAACAAATTAAAAAAAAAAAAAAAAATGCTAGAAAAATACAACTTAATCTTATGGCCATGAAGCTCTTGGGTTATTCAGGCAATTTTTATCGTATTAGTCTTAAGTCAAGGCAATTAGGTTTTTGATATAAAAACTTAAAAGATCTTGAAGGTGTTTAGCTGTTCATCCAAGAGGCTGTTCATCTGTGGGATTAAATGAATTTGCCTGGTCTTACTATTACTATACACCAGTGATCTCATTAAGTCTGAGACACCATAGAAGATAATATGTGTGTGTGAACGCTACATGTGTAATCCTCTCTAACCTGTGGTTCTGTGGTATGTGCCCCCTCACTTGGCATAGTTGTTGTCTTTTCTTGTGTCTCCTCTTCCTTCTCTTGCTCAGAGAGATGGCTGATATCCAGCTGAGGGCTTGGCTGAACAATTTCAGTATCCGTATTGGCCACAGTTGTGGATCCACCCTGCTGAGCTGTGTCCTGACCTGTAGAGCAGTAGTGATCATCTGCTATTGTGATCTCCTCATTCTCCTCAGCCTCCAGCTGACTTTGATTAAAGCGCAGTGCTCCCTTTAAGATGTCCTTAATCTGAGGAGGGGCACAATGAGGGTGGTGTGTGAAAACTTCAGCAGGAGCTCATGTAGAGGATCAAAATGATCATATAAGGTATGTTTGACTTTTTGTACTATGCGTTTTGAACAAAAACCCCAGCAGGACTGGGATGGGTTTGTAATATCTGGCTAGCTATGCTGTTATAAAACAGTTTTATATTTCAGTTGAGGTGTATAATGAATAATGACAAACCTGCTTAAGTCCAGCAAGTGATACCAGCACTTCATCCTCTTTCTGCAGATGTTCCTGCAGTATCACGTCCTGAATCTTGCCTGTTCATCATGTGAAAAAACAAGTTGTTATTGTCCATGAGGAACCTTCGGCATGACATTTTTTTTCTTAAGTGGCCTATTGAACTCACCGATGTGTACATTCATCATCTTGGCACAATATTTGCTCATGGCCTCCAGATCATTGATCTGCCCCTGCAGTAAGGACACTTGGGCCTCCAACTCTTCCTGGAGACATATACCCACATGTGTATCACTGATTATAAACTTATAAGAGCAAGTTTAACTGTTAACTTCAATAAACAAATGTCACACATTTAGTATATTCAACAAAGTTGCTCAAACATCTAACACGGACTACCTTTTATGTATTTCCTGATGTATTTCTTATTGTTGCTTTTTAGGAAAAAAATTGACATTTGTGCAATTTTAGGCTTTTCTTCTTGAGTTGTACTACAACACATTTTTCTCAGTTTGTAATCATGGCAGAGTGAGGTTTTCAACTGAACAACCTACACTGTTTTTGCCCTGATAATATTCTTCTGGCCTTATACAATGCAGCCTACTGAATAAAGACTGGCACCCCCAAAAATCTGCATGACTGAAAACTAATTCTTTGGTTTACTAATTCATTACATGGAATACTTAGTAGCTGTTGATAAGACACTTCTAAATCCAATTTAACCAATTTCTGGTAAAACTGTATAATGTATATCATATACTGCATGTTTCCATCATCATTTATTAAAAACTGCTCCAATTATTAAATATCTTGATAGATTGACTGTGGCTATGTGGTGGATGGAAGGAGCATAGAGAAGAAAACTAAAAGGCTGAGAGGGTAACAGCGACGCAGTGGCTCACCAGGTCCTTTTTGCCTATGGATTTGCTGTGAGAACGCGAACGACTGATGTTGAAGAACAAATCTTTCTTCGTGGCCGAGAGAGGCGGTGATGATGTGCTCGACTCCCGCCCCTTGGAGGCAGGAAGAGGAGGGGATGACATAGCCTGGTCCCTCCCACCTGACAGACTCTCAACACTCGGTGAGGAGCTCACGGTCCTGGAAGTCTGACCTGAAAAATGAGCAGAAGAACCATTAGTACAATGAGGGGAAAAATGTGTAGTGAAAACAAAGAAGGTCAGAAATCAGATCATAGAGGTAAACTGTGGTAGATGATTTGCTAAGTACACTAAATGGCCAATGGTATGTGGACATCTGACCATCACACCCGTATGCATTTCTTCTCCAAACTGTTACCACAAAGTCTGAAGCACGCAATTGTATAGAACGTCTCTGTGTGCTGTAGCATTACAGTTTCCCTTCACTGGAACTAAGAGGCTGAAACCTGTTCCAGCATGACAATGCCCCTGTGCACAAAGCGAGCTCCATGAAGACATGGTGTGTGAAGGTTGGAGTGGAAGAACTCGAGTGTCCTGCACAGAGCCCTGACCTCAACCCCACTGAACACCTTTGGGATGAACTGGAACACCGACTGAACCCCAGACCTCCTCGACATCCCAACATCAGCGCCTGACCTCACTAATGCTCTTGTAGCTGAATGAACACAAATCCCCACAGCCACGCTCCAACATCTAGTGGAAAGCTTCCCAGAAGAGTGGAGCTCATTATAACAGCAAACACACGGGGAATAAATCTGGAATGGGACGTTCAACAAGCACATATAAATGTGTCCACAAACTTTTGGCCATATAGTGTATTTGCGATGTAATCTAAAATATAGAGAAAACAGAAAAAGACAGAGACACTGCAGAGGAAGGCATGCGAAATTAAGCATTCAGATAAAAATGCAGAATATTAAGGAAATATGCACCATTTTACACTAACTAACTGTATTAATCATGTGACAATGTTGAATTAGGTAATACTTTTTTTTTTTTGTAATTCACTGCAGAGTCTAGAAACAGTCAAAAACCCATCTATACACTGTCATCAACCTGTCAAAGAAGCCTCTTAACTGATTTCAACCATTTATCAACATTCCATGGTTGCTGATGTTTAGTAAATGACCTAGACACACTGAGTGCGGTCAGTTGTGATACTGGTCACATTTTTTGTAAATGTTATGAGTACAACATTCTAAAGCTCCAGTTTTTAGTAGGTACATTTGCCTGTTAACTGCTCATATAAAACAAATGCCATTTTCATGCTAATGTCAGAGAATATGGTGCCTCGTAAAAGTATTCAACCCCCTTACAAGGCATCAGATTCGTCTGGATTTACAAATGACATTTACACAGATCATTCCAGCCAGTATTTTAATGCAAACCAATATGCTCTGAAAGTATATTTTCAAAGTCAAATTTGACTGCAGATCTTTAAACAAAAATTCAAAACTGAAAAATGCTGTTTGCACCCTGGGTTAATGGAAGTGCTGTGGAAGCTCCAAGTTTACACATGAAACTTATTGCCCTAACAAGGACACAGGTGGCTTACAATTGACTTCTACCTGTGAATTATTAAAAAAGGGAGTTCAGAGTTCAGTGTTCAGTTCTGAGACTGAAGCGAACGTGCACGAGGCAACAATATCAAGAACTCTGCATACACCTGTCCTGTATGGGAGGATGGCTAAAAAGAGCAAATCTGTCAGGAAGAATGGGCAGAAATCACAACCCCAACACACTTAAAGCTGTTACTGCAACAAAAGGTGATTCTATCAAGTATGAGACTGAATCATCTATACACTATCAACTCCTTCCTAGTCCTATCTGAATTTCAAATTTAGATCAAAGATAAATGAACATAATTTGCTTTATTGATAGGTCGGTTCACGACAGTCTACAGATGGTTTGTAGGGTATCTAAAGCAGACTATGTAAAGTTTTATTACAGTATATGATATTTAGCATACTCTATTAAAATAATTACTACCCTTGTCTCAGTTACCTTTACCTGTCTCATTACATACCATTTGAACCAAAAATCATTTGGAATTTTAGTGCCATTCATACGCTATAGAACAAAAGTAAAGAAAAGAAGGTATTTTAAAATTTTCAGCCATGGGAAAATATGGAAAAATCATTCTTCATCCTTGTTGTTTGTTTATTTTTACTTCTAATTTAATACCTCACTCAGTTACTAAAGTCAAGACATCTAAAACAGTCTCAGGTGTATGTGATTGGGGCTGAAATAGAAGTACATTTTAAATTAAAAAATAACTTGAAAATCAGCAAGTCGTACAATATTTCTGCAGACAGATCCTTTTGTTCTACGCTAGGAGACATGTTACAAACTTCACTACTAATCAGTAGTGAGTGTTTCCTTGGAATCACTCGCTGGCTTCCAGTTTTCATTTTGGATTAAAGCTTCACGGTAAAACTGCATGTTTAACAGACTAGTGTTCAGACTGTGTTATGTCAGCTAGCTGAATTTAATTATGGTAATTACTTAATTTGCATTATATTTAATAATTTATTTTTAGCTTACAGTACATTGTATAATTTGATTTATTTGATGTGAATTAAATGTGATTCCCCCAGATGCTTTTGTTAAACACTTATATGCAGGTAGACAAGCACCTTAGTGATCATGTACAGTGATGCATGCAAACAACACGGGGAAAGCAGGGCAGCTACACACTAAAGTACAGTGGCATGAAAGCAAAAGAAGAAGAAAAAAGAAAAAAGTAGCTAAAAGAACAGTTACCTGGCATGTCAGATAGTATCTGGCTGGGAAGAGAGATCTGAGATACTCCAGGAGAACCTACATCTAATAGATATGGGGAATAAGGCTACTATTCACACTGCACAGATACACCAGTATTCAGAGGTTTACTGACTAGAAACATTTGTCATCTTTGCATTACTTCAGGGAAGGTTACTTTTTCCATGCAAAAAGGAAAAAGCAACAACTATCCCAACTGACCACTCATAAATATGCCAATGTGCACTATATGGCCAAAAGTACCTGACCATCACACCTATTTGTTCTTGTTGAACATCTCATTCCAGATTTATTCCTCGTGTGTTTGCTGTTATAATAAGCTCCACTCTTCTGGGAAGCTTTCCACTAGATGTTGGAGCGTGGCTGTGGGGATTTGTGTTCATTCAGCTACAAGAGCATTAGTGAGGTCAGGCGCTGATGTTGGGATGTCGAGGAGGTCTGGGGTTCAGTCGGTGTTCCAGTTCATCCCAAAGGTGTTCAGTGGGGTTGAGGTCAGGGCTCTGTGCAGGACACTCGAGTTCTTCCACTCCAACCTTCACACACCATGTCTTCATGGAGCTCGCTTTGTGCACAGGGGCATTGTCATGCTGGAACAGGTTTCAGCCTCTTAGTTCCAGTGAAGGGAAACTGTAATGCTACAGCACACAGAGACGTTCTATACAGTTGTGTGCTTCCAACTTTGTGGCAACAGTTTGGGGAAGAACCACATTTGTGTAGAATGTCTGTGTATGGAGTGATGGTCAGAGGTCTACAGACATTTGGCCATATAGTGTCCATGTCAGTGTATCAGTAATGATGTGCAAGAGTGTATTCTCACCTTTACTGAGATGCACAGGCATGCTCTCAGACTTCAGCAGCCGCTGTTGTGCCACATGCGTTTGTGTACGAGACGACACAGTGTTAGATGGTTGCTCAGCTAAAGCCCGAGGTGGCTGAGGTTGTGGAGATGGACAAGACGGCACTTCACTGTTGACTGGAGAGACACCACTGGAGCCACCACCGATGGGGGCAATGAGCTTCCTACCGAAGCTAAGCAGAGAGCTGGAGACCTTATTGATGTTTAGGGGAGCCACTTTGGTGCTAACAGTGCTAAAATGCAGAGAGAGAGTGAGAATAATAAAGAATAACAACCTTTGGAAGGATGGTGCTTAAGGTGATGACCACAGACACAAGTGTTTCTTAAATTTTAAGCGAAAAGAGTGAAGGAATTTTTATGTGCTTCATTTACCATGATCCCACAACATTTGCTTCTGTGTTACTGTGTTATACTACTACATACTGTCTTTCCTTTACAGTAATTAAATTGAGACAAAAACAGTCCATCACAATCCTACCGTGACCTGTCGACAAAGTCAGCTCCTTGGTTTTTGTAGTAGTCAAGGTTCTGTTGGAACTGATAGTTGACTGGCCTTGGATTATTCTGAAAGTAAAAAACAGTATGTTCAGATGTCAAGTTGGAGCAAGCAAGGTCACAAACATGTGATTTGGGACAATCTGAACACTTTAGCCTCTGTCCTGAATTAATATTATTAGTAAAAATACTTTCTTTATCCCATAATAACAGCATTGTCAACGTTATACAACTTACTTAATATCATATTTCCTTTCTAGCACTTAACCATGCTTTTGCTGCCACAAGCTGTTAAACTCATGTGCAGTAATCAATGAAATTCTCATAGCTGCAGATAACTGTTGCCAAAGTCCTTGAAAAATAAAACCATTTTGCAAAATAGCATGGCACACGTGTGTTATTACATACGTATTAAACACCATACTGGAAGTTCTCACAAGCTCCATAAATCCCTCTCACGCTTTCATTTTCTCCTGCCTATACAATACGCTGTTCAGATCTGTCCTATTTTCCATTAGAATTATGCAGCACAGAAGGTGTATACTGATACCTTTGGGTCTCTCAGGAACAGCGCTTTGTGCAGAAGAGCGTGAATGTCTCCAACAGGCGGGTAGTGCATCAGGAGGCCAAGACAAGTCTGAAAGCTACTGGCAATCACTAATTACAAGAATTACAAAACAACGCATGCCGTATTAGAAACATATTAAACATTTTCAAATGTTAATATAAAAATGTTTTTTCCCTTCAGTTAATATTTAATAAACAGTGTACCCACAAAACAGGAAATGGCAGTGGAACACAAATGTACCCTGTCTGCATTACAGTTAAATCTGGCCCTTGTCTGCCTGAGGACATGACCATGATACAACTGCTATGTTTCCCATATTTCAATTTAAAACCTAATAATTTTACTGGAAGACACAAATATCTCAGTGTAACTGGAAAATTTTACCATACAGACCTTATCAATTAGATGATCACATTTACCTTCAAAGTAACCAAATAAGAAGAGCAAACGGGTGAAATTGGTCCTGTTTGATTTGAAAAATGCAGGTTTAGAGGATATATTGTGTCAACTGACTATTGCTTCATTATATTGATTACTTTCAAGGTTACGTAGATAATAACAATTGTATAATGTCAAAACATCAACTAAGCAGACTATTTTCAAGTCAAAGTCACAGCAAGTTGCAAGGTCATTTAAATGTGAACGTAATGTGTGTGTTTTGTGTGTCACAAACAGTTGGAAACATGCAGGAAACTCACATGCATCTCTGATGTAAAGCAGCATGGCTACAAACACATAATCCACCAGATCCAGAGTGATGCTGTCTGCAAGCAGTGCGTCCCACACCACCAGCAGGTCCTGCAGAGGAAACTCCCTCCCAAATAACAGGCGGACCCAGCGACTACAACACACACACCAAAACAAATGGTCAGTTACTGTACTAACACCTTATTGCCTAATAATAAACACATTCTCTAGTGTGCATGAGTGTAGCTATAGCTCTGATTATTAAAATTAATTTCTATTTTGATCTAGCGTCTCAGGCTGCTGTTCGTAATTAGTAGTCTTTTTAGTAGTTTTTTACCTCTTCACATCAGCAATGCCAAACTATTTGCTTATTTTAATTTTAGTGATGTAGAAAATTCAACAATTTGAATTTACACATTAGAATGATGTTGTGCAACCAAGTCTACTTCCTCCTGCGGTGAATCTTTCTTCAAAATCACCACCTAATTATTGCACAATGTAGGCTTGGTACAAAACATCACCACCTAATAGTCCTAAATTTAAACTGCATTCCCCACAATCAGAAAGTCATTGTGAACTATTACTAATTTTGGTGCACTTTTCTATTTGACTTAGTTTTAGGTTTAAAAGTGTCCTATAGTTTGTTTTCTCTTTAGTAATACCTCGTGCTGTGTGTGTTCGCAGCAAATGTTGGCCAATTACTACAGTAACACATTCATACTCCAGACTAGTCCCTAGTCATAAATACACACTTCCCTCTTACATGTAAAGACACAGACAACAAATAACACTGGCAAATTAGTAAAGTAACTTATTCCTTTAGTCCTTAAATTACATGCATTTTTTTTATGTGCACACCCACACACATGGAGACACACACACACCAAAAAAATTTACAATCCCATTTTTCATACTCTTAATAACTAAACCATTATCACATACTTTTCCTAGCATATGTGTGTGTGTGTGTATGTGTGCGCGTTTACTGGATTTGTGTGCACTTACATGCCGTATATCTGTGGTGCGATCTCCAGGCGGTTCAGGTGCATGTGCAGTTCGATATCATGCTTTTTTACCAGCTGGTCTTGAATTCGGTTTACTTTGGTCACAATGGCCACAGAAGGGCCGGCGTCCTGGGGTCTGGCAAAAGGAATGCTGGTGAGCATCTCTTCCTTTCCCTGCAACATCAACACAACGTTTGCACAACATCAATAAAACACAGCACATATGCCAAGTCCTATTTGGGGGAGGAAGTGAAAGTGCAGCTGGGACACACCTTGCGCACCTCCCGCTCAAAACTGGAGAACCAGGGCTCTGCTGTTTCCATGAGTTGTGAGAACATGGCACTGTGGGTAATGCAGAACGAAAGGATGATTATAGCAGTGCAAAAATCAGTGGTAAACAAGTCGAACTCAACACCAGCGAGGACGAGGATGCCTCTGCCACCAGCAAGTCTAGTCCTTCTTGTGACTGATGTGTAAGCCAGAACTTCCCTTAAAATATACTTCATATATGAAGGAACCCATTGAAGAAAAGCTATTTCAGACATTTGACTTTGCTGTGACCTTGACCCTGTTTGGATCAATTCCAAAATCAAACCAGTTCTTCTGCTGGTTATAATGATAACACCACACAAATCATTTAACCACTCGCTCATGATATATTGCTCTGACGAGAATCTCAAATGGATGGATCAACACCCCAAAAACATAATGCCATAATCCCCAGTCAGTGATGAAGGCTTAAAAATACGCTGACAGTTACTTAAATTCAGCATGGTAACTCACTATGCATCATGCTCATGAAACTTTGGGTCCAGCACCACCTTCATGTCCTCACTGTAAAACAACACATTTACAATAATTAAACATATAAATGCTATTTTATGGGCAATTTATTGCATTAATTGTCTGTGGGCAGTCTGTTCTGGCCACAAACCTGTTGTCAGTGGGATGTAAAGATGAAAGAGAAAGTGTTGAGTGCTGGAGAAGCATAGAGGTTAAAGAAGAGGGTGTGGCATGACATGGTGGGCGGGACTAACCTGGGACTGCCAGTCTCACTGGCATGTTGAAATGCCTGATGATCAGAGTGCAAAACAAATACTATAGGAGCCAACAACTCATGCATACCCTAGACAGATACAGAAAAAGTCAGTTATAGGTAAAAAGACAGACAGATAAAAAAAAAAAATAGAGTTACAGCAGAACTGGAAAACAAAGAAAAAAAAAACAACAGAAAAAAATATACGTGTAAGAAGACAGAATTACAGATAATACAGATACATTTTCAGCAGCACTTTCTGAAAGATCGATTGATGTGGAGGTTACAGATGCAGTAAAGGTACAGGACTTGACATGTTGCTGCAGGAAAAGCAGCTTCAGCAAACACCATGCATGAATGAAAGCACCTGTTTATAGAGTAACTGCTCATTTTCTCGTGCGTAGCAGAAGAGAATATCCGTCAGTTTAGTCCGTACATCATCCTCTTGGAAAAAACGCATCTCTGGAAACCTGGACAGATACAGCCACACAGATCAACTGCTGCACAAAAGCCTGATGGGGTAATATCATGTGTTTCTTTGTTTTCTTAGTGTTGACAAGCAATGCTATCGTTTAATATTATTTAGTATAACGCCATAGCATTATGAAGATTTGACATTATTTTCAAAGTATTTCAAGGTAAGCTTTCAAATGTTGTGCTTTCATATTCAGTGCTTTATCATACCTGTATATTGTTTTGTACAGTTATACAGTTTTATATGGTCTTGTAATATTGTCTTGTGTTCATATTGCCCTTGTACTGCTCTAAGTTTGTTGCAAATAAAATTTTCATTGTGCACACTGCAATGACAATAAAGCTTCTTCTACTTCTTCTATAATGTTTAGGCTGAAGAGTCAACGTTGCCAAACCTAGACCTCTGTAACCGCCATATTTTGGTTTTATTCCAGCTCCCAGAACAACTATATTGTTTCATTGTGACTGGAATGTCACATTTCAGGAAGTGACAATTGTTCCTTCCTAAAATGCTGCTACCAGCTGGAGCATGCACATGACGTTGATGGCTACCTGATGCATAGATTAATTTGGTACCGGTGAGATGCTGGTTCAGTAGGTAGTAGGAAACTGCTCTACTGTCACACAGAGGTTTGTCTGTAGAGTTTTGTGCAAAAATGTAAACCTACATTATACTGTCCAGGATTAATAAAAAAAATAGTGTACATTTAATCTACTATAAACATATATATATATATATATATATATATATATATATATATATATATATATATATATATATATATATATATATATTTATTTATTTATTTATAAAAAAATACAGTAAAGTGTGCAGAAAGTGAAGGGGTAAATATTAATTTTGTACAAACATTGTTTTGCACATCATTGTGTATATAACTTAAAAACAAAAGGAAACAAAAATCCCATAATTGGTCTTTCTGGGAAATAAGATTTCCAGACACACGTCTGTTAAGTAATATTGCTGGAAGACGGCGCACTGAATTGCACTTGATCATTAGTAGGTCACATGATCATAACATGTCTATAGGCTGTACCTCAATGAAAAATCATCTCTGAAAGACTGACAGGATAGTATTTCACTGTGATCACAGAAACCTCTTGAATGCTTTTCTGTGCTGTATTATTTCTTGAGGCACAATCATCTTTATAAAACTTCATAGCCATAGCCTGCCTGAGTCCATGAGCTAGTGTGAGGGAGCATTTTGTGAATCACACACTTACGTTCTCAGCACATCCTGCTTGATCATACCCCGCAACTCTTTATCCTGGAAGAACTTGTTCCACAAACTCTGGAAAGAGAGAAAAATGAACATGGTGTGTAAATGAAATGTGCAGGAGTACCATGGCTGCCATTGG
This sequence comes from Pangasianodon hypophthalmus, assembly GCF_027358585.1. Taxonomy (NCBI): domain Eukaryota; kingdom Metazoa; phylum Chordata; class Actinopteri; order Siluriformes; family Pangasiidae; genus Pangasianodon; species Pangasianodon hypophthalmus. The sequence goes on from NC_069738.1 coordinate 14,867,309, forward strand.
GAAAAATCTCAGCTCGAAATCTGGTTCACCCCCTCATCCTGAGACAGTGGGTTGTTCACCACCAGGTCCTGCTGGCCTGCAGCTTTGCGTGGGTTTGTGATGTGCTGGAAGGAAGGAAACACATGCTTTTACAACTTAAGTGCCATGAATGATCATGCGTGTTCACATGCATACACACACACTCACCCTCTCTTTGATCTGCTCATATTTATCTCGAAGCTCCTTGGTCTTTTTGATCCATTGGCTCTTATCCTCAGGCAGGATCTCTAAGTAGAGCTAAAACACCAGAGACACTGATTAATCCAGGGTACGTGTGTCAAACACACGCTCATTCATAGCATAAATATCACCACTGATAGCATTAGCAGATACATCATGGCATTACAGCATCACAGCTGGTATGGTTTCATACCTTCCAGCATATGCTGCGAAATCGGCTGCTCCTTAACTGGCCATTAATGCCTGCCTGCCTGATCCGGGCCAGATAGTTGCTGTTCTGGAACAAGTCATCCCACTCTTTTCTGCATAGCAATAAAGACATAAACCACACACACACAAAACTATAAAACTCATCTAAAATGACCTCTGATCCAAAAATGAACTTTTTTTATGCTAGTAAACATTTAATGATGCTAATAACACTTATGAACCTGTATGACTGAAAGGTCGACTCAGCAGCACTGTTTAGCACGTCTCCTTATGAAGAAGAAAAGAAATGTACAGGAAGGTTACAAGCAAACAAACACAAAACATTTGAATGACTAACATTTACATTATCAGAATTTTCATTCTTTTCAGGAAATCATTTTACAGAACTTTTCCAGGACAATTTCATAAATTTTTTAACATGACAGCTATTACTCATTTAAGGTCATCAAAGAACAACTTACATCTGCTGACATCTATAACTTGACAATCAACACAATTGATTACAATTGCTAACAATCCCTTAATGACACACACACACACACACACACACACACACACACACACACACACAGTTGAACAGAAGAATTTCTAATAGTAAATGACTGTAGAATGCCACTTAGGAATCTTCTTTAGCATGACTTTAACGCTTACATTGCCACTATAGAGTGGTGACACATAGCACTAGAATTGTTAAGGTTGGACATTATTATAAGTATTATAACATAGTCTAAAAATATCATGGTTATCACGGTACCACTGTATTAACTGACAATTTAAAAACACACAAGCTGGAGTTTTTAAGCTGTAACTGCTGCCAAAGCAGCTTCTACAAAGTACTGAATAAAGGGTCTGAAGTTTTGTTTTTTTTTTTTTTTTTAATTGCAAGATTTTCTAAAATACATGTTTTTGCTTCATCATTATGGATTATTGTGTGTAGATTAAGGGCAAAAAACTAAATTTTTATATATATATATATATATATATATATATATATATAAAGTATAGACCAATATATATATAAAATACAGTACAGTGTGCAGTAAGTGAAGGGGTAAGTATTAATTTTGTACAAACATTGTTTTGCACATCATTGTGTATATAACTTAAAAACAAAAGGAAACAAAAATCCCATAATTGGTCTTTCTGGGAAATAAGAATTCCAGACACACGTCTGTTAAGTAATATTGCTGGAAGACGGCGCACTGAATTGCACTTGATCATTAGTAGGTCACATGATCATAACATGTCTATAGGCTGTACCTCAATGATTTGATATTACTCCTCCTACTTGTGCTGCAGTGTCAACTTGTATTTCCCCTACAGGGGATCAGTAAAGGTACATCTTATCTTGTCTTATCTTAGTTCAAATCCCTGCACCACCAAGCTGCTACCTGGCCCTTGAGCAAGGCCATTAACCCTCAACTGCTCAGTTGTATAAATGAGATAAATGTAAGTCACTCTGGATGTAAATGTAAAATCCCATAGATATTCTGGTATTAATTATATCTCCCCACTAGTCCAATAAGTTATAAATTGAAAGAAATAGTGGGTGCGAGGAAAGGCAGCACACTGAACCAAAAATAAAAATCAGTGGAATAGCAATTTATTAAAAAAAAAAAAAAAAAAAAATCAGTGGTCAGGTAACTGTCCATGACTAAGTGTGAAAACCATGACACCATAACAGTTCTAGTAGTAACATTACACTTGTGAAAGGCCTCATGTTCTCTCTGTTCGGAGCAACGAAGTACAGTTACAACGATCTAGAAACTAGGAGGAAATTTAGGAGAAAAGCTGCTCACTGCTGAAAGTATTTGAACCATTATGTGAATCTGCTTTGACTCACGGGCTATGTTTTGGTTATAGTTGTGCAGAGGGTCATAACCGGTTTCCTGCTCTTCTGCCTGCAGTGGATGTCTCGTTTCAAAGTTTGGGTGCTGCATGTCCTGTCAAAAATCACAGATGTACAACACACAGATGAAGAACCAAAACCCCACACCACAGGAGTAGTACTGTAAACGTCACTGACACTGAGACGATGTAACCACAGTGGGGTTTTTGTATAATTCTCAATAATGCACTAAACAGAAAATTCTCGGCCAAAACTTTAACCAAATTTACATTTAATAAAATTATTAACTCGCTTTTTTGTACTATGGCATGAATTATCTTAAACTTCATCATCATGCACTGCTTTAGTTTACACATATTGGTTTGTGCCAGATGTAACATGCAGCTTGGGCAGGAGATGCTGACATGTAATGACATGTATGATATGCCTTTAAGTGTTTTCCAGATAAATCATGGTCTAAGAGCCACCTCAGTTAACTGTCAAGCACCCTCGAAATGCAAGTTTAAAAAAAATTCAGCTACAGCTCGGCCAAGGTTCATACAGCACAATCACAAGGATCCTGACCTATCTGGCAACCCTAATCAATTTGCTGGCAGCATTTCAGTAGCTGTGTCCAAACATCTCTATTACCCTACTATACAATACACTAAAAGTAGTACGCTAAAGGAGTAATATGTCTGAATTCTCGGTATTCATGAAACAGTAGGTGAGAAATACCCGGATGACCTACTGCTTCTGCCGAGATTCTGCAGTATGGAACCAGTGGACACTGCGCTATCCCATAAGGCAACAGGACTGGTGTGGAAGAGCTGTCAGAAGCAAAAATGGCAGAAGGCAGCGCATCGGCTCTTTTTAAGTGTAAGTGCTATAGGTATTAAACGTTGTTCCTTGTTTAACAACAACTGACTTAACTTTAAGGTTTAAACGAGAAAAAACAGTGGTACAGGTGCTCTAATCTGGCAAGCTCTACGTTTTTGAGGTCACATGACAATGCCAACGTGGCACATGTAGTATGCCCAGATTGTATTCATACTAGACACATATACTGAGCAGCACATACTGTATCAACGGCCGAGCAGTAGGTACTGAATCGAATGCCGTAGTTACTGTCACAGTATGCAATTTCGGACGCACGGAGTGACTCAGCAATGAGTGGTGCCTGAGAGCAAGTGGAACAACATCCTTTTAACAGGACCAGACTGACGTTGTAACAATACCAAATTTTAGGAGATAAATACTTGATATAAATTGATATCGTGTGATATAATTTTATTTGGTTGTTTGGTCATAAACAGCTTTACGAAAGTGGGGCTTCGCTAATTTGATGGCGATTTCTCAAACAGCAGAAAGTTACAAAATACCATTGATAATAACGACATAATCAATGCTTTATCACCATGATTTCTGCCAACGTCGTTAAGCACACATAAGCTTAATATCGGCATATTTTATTAGTCCAACAAAGCATTTACCTTTCACAGTGCTACTCTAATAACTGCTTAGAAATGTTTGAGGAATTAAACCAGTACTCACTACTGCTTGCCAGAGAGCTGAGCACAGTGGAGATCACTGTCCTGTGTCTGTTAATCTGAGGACAAGAAACAACAAACCATTAAAAGATAGTGTCTTTAAAAAATAAATAAATAAATAAATAAATAAATAAATAAATAAATAAGACGTATTTGACAGATCTTCTGAAAACAATCCATAGCCATTTTTATAACCTTATAATGTTTTAAACATGTGCGCACATCACCACCCTCAGAGACCATTTCGTTACTCATGGACTCTAAACTCTGAAATGACAAAACTATTCTGCCTTAGCCAACTCCAACATCTTGCTCACTGAGCTGCTGAATGAGGGCAGAATGCATCAGCTGCGTACTACAGGGTAACATAGTGCTAAAAACTGGACCATGTTTGTAGCTGAAACTGGACCAAATTTGAATCAGCATGGACAAAAAGTACACCTTAATTAATTATTAACGCATTTATGTAATACAGCTCAGCCAGACATGAGTACAACATGAACTGGATATCTTTAAGTACAAGAATGCTAATTCTCCTTTAAACTTTAGAATGCGTGAAGGTTTAATACAAGTCTAACAATTACGACAGGCATGTACTGTGTGCTTACTACCATAAGGATATTATTTATGCAGCACAGGAAACAGTCCTCCAAGGACTACTACAGAGACGCTGAACTCATAGTGTAAGGTCCAACCCAAGCCCCCCCTCCTCCTGAACTACTCAACACACTGTTACTCAATAGAGGCTCAGAACACGATACGAGCTACACTCCTGATATGAGACAATTCATGGGAGCAGCATTTAGAGCACAGTGTATGGAATTTCAGGAGGACATGATGAAAAAAATACTGAATATTTCTGATATTTTTCAGTGATGGGGAAACCACTTTGTTTTTCCAGAACTCTTAACAGCACTACTGAGGTCAAGACCTCCACTGAACTTGTTATAGCCTCTATAAGACCATTATCATAAAGGTGCTTTCATTTATTAACTCCACATAACTATTATACAGGCAGTACACTGCAAACACAACATCTGAGTGAGTGAAAATATCTTAAATATAGTCATATTTATCTAGTATTTCCTGTTATAAGATTACAATAAACCAAATATTAGATTATTAAACCTATTTCTACACATAACAAAAACAAACACATAAGGTGACAGATTAAAAACAGGTACCTTTTATGACAGTTTAACCTATTTAATTACAAAAAAAAAATCTAATTAATAAATCAGCTCTAAGGAAAAACAACAATGCCAAATATTCAAATAAATTACTGAAATTAATTCAATTATCAGCAAACAGAAGACTAGCTTTAAATCAGACCAATGTTGCCAGTGTGTAAAAAGCATCTTAGTAAATAGAGCCAGACACAGTAAAGGTGTGTTTCATCACAGTTCACTCAACGCTATACACACACCATCAGCACTTTCACTGTTCCTATCACAAAACAGAGCAGGAGCACTTGGCCACCAAGTATATGTACTAAGACAACCACAGTTTCTTTCAAAACAGTCCTGGACAGAGGTGAAGCTCTGTGAAACTCAGTCAGTCACCCAATCAGTCGTCTTTACTCCTGTCACAACAGAGCGCTATGTGAGGCTCTACACAGCTCATATTAACACTCGATGTGTTCATTACTTCACTATAGAACTATTAACACAAACAATACGACCAACTACAGTTTAACCCTGAGCTCGTGTGTGTGTGTGAATGTATGTGTGATGCTCTATGATAGACCGGCGCCCCATCCCGGGTGTAGACCACCTCATGTCCAGTACTACTGAAACAGGCTCCAGATCCCCGCGACCCTGACCAGGATAAAGCGCTAATGAAGATGAATAGTGATGATGAACGTGAATGTGAGGCTCTTCAGCAGGTGAAAGTACCTTCCCTCCTATCCGGGGCTGAAAGGGTATGAAAACTTAATGGTGGGACAACAGTACAGTGCAATATTGTGGAATCTGCCTTTTTTTTTTTTTTTTTTAATTTCACACTTTCAAAAAAAGATCACTGAAGAAATATTAATTTATACAAATAATGACAATTATTATGAATAAATTATTTGGTTAGGATATTCATTTAAACCTTCATGAAACCTTGGCCTTCAGTAGTTTATTAAAACATAAAAGGTATATAGAATATATAGAATAAATAAATTTACTATAGAATAAAAATTTTGCCTGGTGTGTGTGTTCTTTAAAAATCAGGACACCTTGCCGGCAAATTTTCAAGAGACATGCGAGAGCTGAAAATATTTTTTGGCAAGCAGATTCTTCAGATTCTTCATAAGGCTGAAACTGTCACATCCATGTACTAGACACATCATAAACACACATCACTTTCTCTGTGAGAACTATGGAACTTTCAGATCTCTACTGAACACGGGGCAGTTAACGCTATATTCATGATGTTTACTCGTTTTGAACTGAATGCTATTTCATTCTTCACCACTCACTTGTAGTTTCTAGGGCTGTAATGATGTTTCTTAGTGTATTTTATCATTTGGTACGAGGCACTCGATTCAACAGACTGCATGATAAAGAAAAATCTAGGCTAATGGTCATAAAATACTGCTTATAATAATGTTATCAACATTTAAACCTAGTCAAGCTTTCACTCCTTCATGTGAAGAAGGCTACAGGGGTTTAAAAAAAAAAACATCCTTCCCATAGGCACTATTGTCCATGTGATTTCACAGGACTGTGGGTTATGACTAAGCTAAGCTACGGCTGACTCGCTGCTAAACCTTGTGGCAGAGACTCCAAAATGGCTGAGGTTTGTGTGAATGTGTATTAGAACACTGAAAAAATGATTCAGTGGTTAATAAATATGACAAAAACAAATCTGAGATTTTTACACAAAAAAAATCAAATGATTACAAATGCTTAAATGCTTTAAGTTCTGTACTAAATTAATTAAATAGCTAAGTCTCCATACATGGGAGAAATTAACACTTTTCAGCAAAATGTCTTCAAAATTTTTAATACTTAGTTTATATCATTTTTTTTTCAGACAGCCTTTAAGAATGCCTTTAACAAAAGAAGAACGTATTGAAATCATTCTCATGGCCGGATCGGGAAGCTGTCTCAAGGTTGCGATGGACATGCAGTTCCATGCACAACACCAGATGTGCTAACACCAGTTCATCATGAGTGACGACTCCGTGTGTTCATGAAGAAATGGTGATCATGTAGAGGATGTTTTGTAAATAAAGTTACAATCTGCTAAAAAGTGTTAATTCCCCCATTTATGGAGACTTTTGAGAGACTCTGTGTACTTAATTAAATTTACTACGATTTTTTGTGTAGATATTGTTACCACACTTTTCTTGAGTAAATTTCACACTAATGTTTTTCATTGAAAGTGGAATTGAGGACTTAAAGGTTTTATCTGCAGCCAGCTTCCTCTCAGAGTAACTTTCACACCCTCAAAACTTACTGTCATGGGAAAAAGAAAGTACACCCTCCTTCAATTCGATGTTTTTATTTATCAGGGCCTAAACAACAATAGTTTGTTCCTCACCAACTTCTATATGCAAATAACCTCAGGTGACGACAAAAACAACAGATTTCAATATGTAGCCATTTTTTCCCAAAAAGTAAACCAACATCCAACATTCCGAAACCAGGTGGGGAAAAAGTATGTACACCTTTCCAACTTCCACAGTCATTAAGAGAGTAATTAGCAGCCGGGTGTTACTAATGAAATACACAAAGTTACCTCAACCTACTACCACTACCTCTACAAAAGCAGAACTTTTAGCAGTTTGGTGTTCTGGAGCACTCAGGTGTGTGTCTGCATCATGCAAAGAACATCAGCCATGACCTGAGAGAAACAATTTCTGCTGCTCAGCAATATGGGAAGGGTTATAAGGCCATCTCCAAACAATTTGATATTCACCATCTACAGTGAGAAGGACTGTTTACAAATGGAGAGCCTTCAGTACACTTGCTGATCTTCCCAGGAGTGAGCATCCCTGCAAATTCAGTCCAAGCTCAGACCATTTAATACTCAGAGATATAAAGAAAAACACAAGAGCTACACTATGTGACCTACAGGATTCTGTAGGTACATTACGTGCTTATGTTTATCGACAACTGAACGGCTAAAGACAAAAAAAAATCAAGGTGTTGGAATGGCCAAGTTCAAGTCCAGACTCAACCCCACTGAGATGCCGTGGTGGGATCTTCAGAGAGCTGTGCATACAAGTTATTGTTGCTAAAGGTGGTTCTACATGTTACTGAATTACAGGGTGTACTTATTTTTTCCCCATCTGGTTTCTGTTGGTTTACTTTTTGGGAAAAATGACTACATATTGAAATCTGTTGTGTTGTTTGTTGTCACCTGAGGTTATTTGTTTGTGTATTGAAGTTGGTGAGGATTACACTATTGTTATTTAAGCCCTGATAAATAAAAGCATAGAATTGAAGGAGGAGGTACTTTCTTTTTCTCGTGAATGCATATCATTTCCTGACAAACCAACCCAGGTGGAATAAGCCATGTGTTTCAGTTCTCATATAGTTCTTTTATCACAAGAGCCCAAGTTTCTCTGCTTTTACACTAGAAGGAGGAACTGAGAAAACAGGGTATAGAGAACACTGCAGAAATAAACTTCCCAAAAAGCAAGCAAGGAAACAGCAAACTATACCTTAAATGTGGGTTTAAAACCTGTGAAAGCAAAGATCTAGGTTTTCAAAAATTCATGTCAAGTTGCACATTAGTTTTTTCCTCAGACAACAGGAATCTTCGTACCTGTCGTTAAGCTAAGAAAATGTTCAAACCAACAGCATGAAAGCAGCCAAGCGCTTGGTTAGATCAGAGGCTGAAAGCCTGTTAAATAAACTCACATGCCTTACCTTCATCAGCTGGTTACTGAGCTGCACCAATCACATGACCCTCAGGAATTCCACCAGCTTCGAGCAGAACTAAGACTACATCTCATGCCACACACACAGACTGCAAAAGTGCAGCAGAGGCTTTATTCAATCTGAGAACAAATCCAGAGATAAGAGTCTCTAAACTCTCCTATCTGCCAGCTTCAATCCTGACCATCCATCACACTATAAATGCATTTCTGCACCAACGGAGGCCTCTTTTCACATTCCACTGCGAGATGACAGCTGAGAAGACTCAAAGAGCTGCTGCAGGAGCAAACGAATAATAATAATAATAATAATAATAATAATGTTTTCATGTGTTTCACGCATGTCTTGGGGGTTGGTCATCTGACACTGAAGCTAGTTTATGTCCTCAGGGCGCAAATAAACCAAGAAACTTCAAGGCAATGACCTACTTTACTTTCAGGCAAGTTAATTTGTGAAAAAAACAGCAAATACCGAAGCATTTAGAACAAATTGCTGTGAACTGTCAGGACATTCCTTTACATTATAACAGTCTAACTGTGTAACCATGAAGCTGCTAAAGGCCCAGGTCATTTCAGATGTTCTGTGTGTGGAGTGGAAGAGGAAATGATTTGTTTTAAATAAATTCCTCCCATCAAGGCCTAGAGCTCGGAAACACAACACAAAGAGCCACAAGCAGTTTTCCTTTAATTACAAAATGATACTGAATTGTGGACCAGCTCAGCACTTCTGTTTCTTCTGTTTAGACTAAAACATTCAGGAGATAATCTATTTATGTAAAACATGGTTTTAAAACAAGGTCAAGAAAAGGAGCTGAACTGATTGAGCACAATGAAGCCTTTATGACTGGTGGCTTAGACTGAATGCGCACTACTGACTTCTGGTAAAGATCATATACATTAACACACATCACACAGAAGCACAGTTTGATCAGCTAACTAATAAACACATGAGATGTGGCTCACTATCTGCCATTACAGTGTAATCAGGAGTCATGCCTCGGAGCAGGGAACAGGTAGAGCGAGTCAGGCTGCTGCTGCTGTTAGCCTGCTGCTAGCTGGGTCTGACACTCAGCCTCCAGCCTCCAACCTCCATCACAGGCAGTGACACTAATCCGTGCTGCTCTTACAGATGCCCTGACACACACACACACACACACACACACACACACACACGAGCACGACCTCGGCGAGTTCATTTTACCTGCAAATATTCATGCAGCTCTTCCCATTCTGCAGGCTGCATGTAAACACAGGAGCGCGAGTCAGGAGGAAGTGCTGCAAAGCAGCTGCTCGCACACGTGACACGAGACCGGAAGTGCGATGCGACACTGCCAGAGTCAAATATTTTCAAAATAAAAGATGCTTGTGGTTACCCAGTCCCGGTCCCTGCCCGATTTGCACCGCGCATGCGCACCCAATATTGCTCATATTATCATTATTATTATGATCATTATTATTAATTTTTTTAATGCTTTACGACTCTACCCGATCTGCACCGATGTGCGCATGCGTGTCATTTCACCACATTACAGCACATTTTGTGATATTTTGAAATAACGTATACACTGTATGTAAAAGAGTATTAACTCTCTGTTAGGAAGAGCATCAGACACCACAGCACATTCTCTTTTAGTAAACCGGAATATTTTACTGCTTTAAAAAAATCTAAATAAAAATTTACAAATGCTCGATTGGTCACTTTAATATGTTGAAACTACATAACAAAAAGATTGGAGACCCTCCACCTTGAACACACACATAAAAAAATTAAAATAATAATAATAATATTCCATATTAAGTAAGAGCTATTAACAGTTATTAACAGATAATGTTAGCTTTATTAACAGAAAGCATTTCACATTTCCTGGTTGTCAGGAAAAGCTTTTAGAGCTTTGAGTCATGACGTACTGAGCTACCATTTGCTAGCTAGCTGACATTAGCAAAGCCATCATTTTAATACAGTAATGTAAGTGAAAGTAGCGAATGTGATGAAAATCTACTGTTAAACAGTGTTAAGCGTGTAGATTGTTATGAAATGTAACTAGTGTGAGCTGCCCTGGTTTATGCCATCACTTCATTCACTCACATTGGTTTGCTTATAATAATATCAGTACAGTGAGCTGGCTTAGACAACAAAATGAGCAACATAGCAGGAAAACTGCAAAGAACTCCCCGCTGAGGGTCTGCTAGAACAGTTTATAGCAGAACAAGACATGGCCTTGCTACAGAGCTGTCCAGAGCTTCGGGTCCATGTTAGAAAGCACATGTATGTTCATGAGTCTCGGCTGCTATATATAAAACTGTCAATCACCTCATTAACCACATCATGTTTTATAAAACTTATCATCAAATAACTTTTATAAAACATGTTTATCAGAAGAAAAAATATTGGCTGAGATATCAGGGTCAACTGAACCTGTAGAAACGACAGAACACTATTCCTAAACATAATTTGTGGAGATGTAACTTAAAAATGAAAGATTGCCATCTGTCCCATTCACTAACATGGGAGTGGGCCGGGGTTAAAATGGTACTGCAGCCAGCCACTAGACGGCCTTAGAGATGTTTTGGCTTCACTTTTGACTCTGTCAGAATGTCCACCCATATATATAGTATATATATCATTGATTATAACCGTGGCACTTAAGTTTTGTAATGCAATGTATTTGTGCATGCATAGCAGACTGAATAGAGCCATAAAACCTAAATGCTTGCGTGATACAGATCGGGCAGCATCATGGCTACCTGATCCGTGTCCCCTGCACAATCTAATTCCCAATGACAGCCCATGCACGGTGCAAATCTGGTAAGGGATGCCCGATTGGTAAGCACATCCTCGGTAAACCACAGCCTCTGTGATTCACCTGATTTTACTTAATAGTGTATAATATACAAAACAATGAACATCTCAGTGCTATAATTTAGTAGCAATGGTAAGAGCTCTGCTCTATTGTTCTTTAACATGAAGTCAGTTCACTGTGACAGTTTTGAAAATTATGCAAAAAACAATCTTCCCTAAAGACGTCTTCAGATTAGAGACTGACAAAAAACTCAGTTTCAGTAAAATTTCAATTCATATTTAATAAGAACTGAGTAGAGTTCCTTAACACCTAGGTTATATGAAGTTAGTCTGGAAGAATTCAGGGGAGCACTGTATGTTCATGTTCTGTTTAAAGCAAAGACTAAAGTAGTCCACAATTCAGTATAATTCCCATCTGAAGGAAAACGGTGGTTGGTGTTTATATTTTGTTGTCATGAACCATTCGTGCTTCTGACGAGAGAGAAGCTATCAAAGAGTCTACTACAGTGTTGTAAAGTATAAAATTCAGGCACTTGGCATATGGTACACTTTCACATCACTCAGAGGACTTGTGGATATACGTCTATATTCACTTTATTATTATTTATACTGTTATTACTCCAGTATTGCACTGACACTTTCCCATTTACTCAGAAGACCTGTGGATATAAGGCTAGACTCACTTTATATCCAATATTATGTCTTATTATATTATATCCAATATTATATCTTCAGTACTTTTGTACTGAATAAGTTTGTTTATTTGTATTATTCTGAATACTCCTGCTTGCACAGTTTACTTTTTAGATTGCTGCTCTAATCTGTGAATTTCTCTCTGGGATTAATAAAGTGATCTATCTATCTATCTATCTATCTATCTATCTATCTATCTATCTGTCTATGTAGCTATCTATTTGTTCTCTCAAAGCTGCTATATTTATCACTGTAATTACCTAGAATTTTAAACAGGATACCAAAATAAACATTTTTGTGGGCCCTGAAGCCCTGAGTAGTCAGTTCCACTATTCTGCTGTCAAATCACTACCAGTAACACTTCTTGGCTAAACGTGTGTGTGAATACGTATAGCTGTGGTACAGTAGGTGTGGTGTAGTGTCACTAGGCACACAGTAGAGGGTGGTGAAGAGGTGTACACCCTGCTCTTATGAGGTGACCTACCTGCTGAAAATCTTTATTAAAGAAAATCCTACAGAAACAGCTGATCTTTATTCAGGGTTAATCACTTCACTGATGACAGGGGTATGCAGACACAGATATAATTAAGTGGAGGCTGAAACCCCACAGACTGAGCACCTTGTTGGCTGTTGTTCATGTCAGTTTCATGACTGACAAGTAAAAAGAAGCCTAGTTATTGTGCAAGAAAGAGGGAATGTGTGGCTTCACAAGAATAATGAATCACATTTAATGAGATTTTTGAATTATTTCAAGCAAACTGCAAAATATTTTTCCAAATGTGGATATAGCCCTATCTCAGCTTGCCTGTTACCAGTGCATCAGGAAAGTGTTCCTTTTCTAATCTGCCTTCAGTTATAAAATCGCTTGTGGTGTAGGCTTCTATAGGACAGGAGAGACTGAGCCACCTGATGGTGCACATTTCTCAGGAATTTGATATCAATCATTATCAAAGATTCATGATATTATCGAAGATTTCCCCTGTCCTAAAGCCAGGAAGAAGAGCATCTAATGGTAAACTGCTGTAAAGCACATGTGCCAAAAAATCATGCTGAAATGGCCTGTAGTAACTAACCACTACTCAACAACTGTACATCAGACACAGGCTCACATCTCACATCTCACAGCCTGAAACACTACTTAATTTACTAAAAATATATTAAATTAAAGAGAAATAATATACCAAATAAAATCACTCTGTGTCTGTACAATTCACCTGAGAAGTGTGATTTAATCATTCCAAATACAAAATGGTAAAATATTTTTAGAACAGTGAAAATAATTAAAATAAAACAGGAGAACATGACTTCTTATTATTCGGGACGGTTATATATCGAATCGTCATGATGACATTGTTGACTGTTTATGAGTGTCATTTGTTTTTTGTTTTTCTTATTAACATCCTATTACAGTGAAGTTTCAGAGCCTAGATTGTTGGTGTTAACTGATAGATTAAATAATAATAGTAATACATTAAAAATGTATAGCTTTACTTTTTTGCCCTTCAAGAGCTCACATAAACGTGATGTAGCTCAGTTAGGATTTGAGTTTGACACACCTGCTCAATATTAGAACCAGTGCATGTGCATGTACATGTGAACATCGCCAGGAGGAGGGTGATTAGTAAATAATCTGACCACACGAAAACCACTGGCTGTAAACGCCTAAAACATGGGCCTATATCCTCTCGATTTGTAATTGTGCTGTTGACAGATTAAACATATGCTGTCCAAACACAGAAAGCCAGCAGTGTGACCATGACAATGCAGTTGTTCCTCCTCCAGGTAAGTGAGCTATAGCTATATATATATATATGCATTCGTCCCACACATACCACTGGCTTTTCTGCAGTTCTCAGCTTTACCTCAGTTTACAGGAAGTGTCTGTCCTGTATGTCCTGTAGTGTATATTTTTACATAATCCAGCTTCCTGTGCATGTGCCTGAAATGCAGTATGTTGAATAACAGAGTTCGAGGAAAGGAAAGGTCTTAATCTGGGCCTGGGCGTATGATATAATTCATTATTAACAGGAGTTTGAATTTGATTGGTTAATTGCACAGTCACACGCCCCATTGTAAAAGGTTGTGTAACTTGTGCAACTGGGTTATTGTAAGGTTTCCATACACAAAAGTGCAGTAAAATCAGCTGAGGTTTACATTAGTTAGTCTTCTTATGTGTAAATTTATACACTCAGGAGCATGAGTAGGACACCAACATTTTTTCTGCAATTAGGAGATTTTCATGAACGACCAAATTTCTTGTGTAAACTCTCGATTTACAAATAAATACATTCATATCCAGCTTGATAAATGACGCCCAATAACCGTATAATAATAATAATAATAATAATCTAGTTTTAGTCAGCTGTAAGAGATAACCATCGATATTTCACTAACTTCACATGATGTACAGTCAGTCCAGTTAATGCTGCTGTTACCATTACAGATCTCCATTTGTGAAAAGGAACCTAAACATAAACGCGAATCATTTCTACAGAATCATTTCTACAGAATCATTTCCACTGAATCATTTCTACAGAATCATTTCCACTGAATCATTTCTACAGAATCATTTCCACTGAATCATTTCCACTGAATCATTTCTACAGAATCATTTCCACTGAATCATGTCTACAGAATCATTTCCACAGAATCATTTCTACGGAATCATTTCCACGGAATCATTTCTACAGAATAATTTCCACTGAATCATTTCCACTGAATCATTTCTACAGAATCATTTCCACTGAATCATGTCTACAGAATCATTTCCACGGAATCATTTCCACTGAATCATTTCTACAGAATCATTTCCACTGAATCATTTCCACTGAATCATTTCTACAGAATCATTTCCACTGAATCATGTCTACGGAATCATTTCCACAGAATCATTTCTACAGAATCATTTCCACTGAATCATTTCCACTGAATCATGTCTACAGAATCATTTCCACAGAATCATTTCTACAGAATCATTTCCACTGAATCATTTCTACAGAATCATTTCCACTGAATCATGTCTACGGAATCATTTCCACAGAATCATTTCTACAGAATCATTTCCACTGAATCATTTCTACAGAATCATTTCCACTGAATCATTTCCACAGAATCATTTCCACTGAATCATGTCTACGGAATCATTTCCACAGAATCATTTCTACAGAATCATTTCCACTGAATCATTTCTACAGAATCATTTCCACTGAATCATTTCCACAGAATCATTTCCACTGAATCATGTCTACAGAATCATTTCCACTGAATCATTTCTACAGCTATGAATCTGCCTTCAGGGGCTGCAGCTGGATGTCACTCCAGTCCACACAGGTATTGTGGTGTTATACCTGCGGGTCTCTCTCTCTCTCTCTCTCTCTCTCTCTCTCCCTCTCTCTCTGTTTGGTTCCTCGAGGAACAGGAAAGAGACGCGCGCGCTGTGACCGAGCCTAGTTTTCCCCGGAGATAAATTCATTATCTGTATTTTTGGTTTGTTTTATTGTTGCCAGTGTTTTGTTTTTTTCCTCGTATCCTCACTCTCTGTCAGTTTGATGGGATCCGCGCTCTGCCCGGGCCGTGAACATGCCGGTGATGAAGGGACTGCTCGCGCCTCAGAACACGTTCCTGGACACCATCGCCACGCGCTTTGACGGCACGCGTGAGTTTCCCTGCAGAGCTGCTGTGTGAAAGAGGTCACGGTTTGGAGTGTGTTAGGAGTGAAATCTGTGACACGTCTGAAGCTCTGACTGAAACAGAGCAATCTGAAACTCCTCAGTAGGCTAGACTGAAGATGGGTATTTATGTAAAATGGCTTTACTAAAACTTTGAAGGCCATGGTTAAAGAAGAGGAGTTAGTAAAGAATAAACAGATGGTTGTTTTGTGGGATTTGGCATTTGTCTCTCCCACATGCACACAGGAACAGCGTTCAGTAAATCCACAAATCCACAGCCTACCTCTCCTGTTTCCAAAATCAGATAACAAGCAAACTCTTACTTGATTTAATTCTTAGCATTTGTCTATGTGGCTCTCTTGTCACGATTATATTTGGTAGTTATGAGGAATGTTAGTAATCTTCATGTTAAATTTTGGTCTTAACTATCTCACTGTGGTGCTCTGCAGATATCTGAATGCACCCAGTTGTGACAGAAGAAGTTTTCTCTGTCTCCTTTTTGTATTCATTTATCACACTTAAAGCAGCTATTTGGTCATGTAAGAGCCATAGATAAACTCCAGTGTGGACATTTTTTTGCATTATCTGTCACTTGAGAAGTTTGTGGACATCCGCACAGGACGGAAGAAAAGAGGTCTACTTCTAAATTTGGTAGGATCTTAGTGATTTAATTTTATCTCCAGTAACAAGCAATAGGCTGTAGTGTTCTCATTCTCTCTCAATGCTTATTATGAATACATTTGAATTTTGTGAATACAACGTAGGCCAGACGTGTGACGGTGTTGCTGCCATCAGATTAATTAGATTAGCTAATCTAGATAAGCTGATAGATAAACAGATAAATAAATTACGCCTCTATGCCTATACGTTATTGAACAAGTGCTCTAGAGACTTTGTCAAGCTGGGTTGTTGTATGGTCTTCTGGCAGAATTGGCAGGTAATACTGTCTTCTTTTATTATGATTTGCTTTTACTGGACAGTAAATTGATAACACTATGAAGCTGCATTTGGAGCCTGCACCTCCCCACCAATGATGCCTGCTCCTTCCTTCCAACCTTTATCTATTTGTGCGATAGATCTATGGGTTTAAGAACTTTAATCATATACATTCAGTGGAGCAAACCACCTTAACCATAGTCTTACAACTGAAAATTCACAACTGGTTAGGAAAAGGGTTATTGATGAGGTTTTCCTCAGCGTGCCACGTTCTCCCTTTTCTGTAAGATCTGAAAATGATCCTGTAGTTCAGAGAATTAGTGGACATGCGAGAATCTCAGTATCACACTAACTAGCAGTATTTTTCTCTCCATAAATCCTGTTAATAGCACCATACCAAGTTCTTTAGTCCACTTATGTTCTCTTTCAGCTTAAATAATACTCTATGTTGGCCACTACATTATGGTCCAAAAGCACTTGTTTTAGGCTACCTGATATTAGACCAAGAAAAATCATGTAGGCCTATGTATATACATCGTCCAGGCTTAAATCATTAGACAGATAGCACAACAGCTACAGCCAATGGCCCATTTGTAAAATATTTCAAGCGTAATGCCAAAAATCTATCAGCACAAGAGAAACCTGCATGAAACAGTAGATTAACTAGCTAGCTTACTAATGTTCTAATATCATAAATAATTACTAAGACCAATCCCCAGGATTACAAACACAAATTTACACAAATTTTGTTGAGTCTTATGGATGGAAGTGTAAATGTGGATGGAAGTGTTTATCACATAATTTTAATTTAAAGGGGACAGAAAATGGGGATGCCGTTTAGAAGTTAAATATTGTCATTTTCTACCTGGGGGATGGCACCCCCCTGTGCATTCTCCCTCCAGCTGAGGATCTGTCTATAACACCTGGCCATCGGCTGTATGGTGGGACAGAGAAAGCTTTATAAGAGAGCGCATATGGCTGCTCTTCTGTGTGAATGTTAGTCAGAATATTAGTCAGATTACCTTAGTGCAAAGCATCCTAGTTTGCAACACAGAGCTAATGAAGCTAAATATAACACTAAATGGAAATTCTTGATGGTAAATGCTCTCCTCGAAGGCTTTAGGCATCCTGAAGGTGTGACAGTATACCTTTGGGAGCACTGTTTGTCCTTGAACTACTGCAGATCAAATGGCAGAGATTAACACCAAAATGGCTAAAAAAAATCCCATTCCATACAATAAAAATAACCAATAATGGAAAATAACCAATCCACCTCAACAGAGATTTTCCCAGATAGATTCCAGGAAAAAAGGAACATCCATTAACATATGTCTATGCTAAATGTGTCTAGGTACGTCTGATGAAGGTGATGTAGTGTATATAAAGTGAGAATGTCTAGCTTGAATTCTTGGACACTTCTTTCTGATGATATAAACTTCCTCCAGCAAGTACCACTTACTCTTTATGGTAGACTGTTGTTTGTTTTCCCAAGTAGTTCACTGACTAGTACAGGAGTGGTGTTCTGTAACACTGAGGCCCTGTCCACACATATACAGCTAGTTTTTACCCCTTTTGCACTGATATCAGCATTTACAGCTTTTTTCCTGTCCACATGAAAAAAGTGAAAAATAAGTTGTAAAATTTCTCCACCTGAGAGAGTGGTTTCAAAAAGCTTCTTTTTCAGTCATCAGAACCAGTTTTCGTGTGGCCTGGAGACCAAAATGCAGAGAAAAAAAACATTTTAAAAAATATCTTTATCCATGTGGTCAGAGCCTAGCTCCCTTCAAGATGGCATATGGTAAATAATTACAGTGAAGCAATAAGATTGTGTCTGATACAGAGAGAGAAAAGACTGGCTCCAGTCTTGGAGTAGGGGTTTCTTCCCTGCACAACAGCCTTTCAGGCCATGGAGATGTAGGACTCTCTTAATGGTGGATGTACATACTGTGGTACCTGATGCTTCCAACTCCATCACCAGGTCCTTTTGTTGGGGTTGAGTTGAACCTTTCAGGCTAAATTTTGTTCATCCCTGAGAGTTATGTCATTCAGTTCCTGAATGATGCAGTGTCTGTGTGTTCCAAAGATTATTATATTTGCATACAATTGTTAGTACAGATGCTTGTGGTACCTTAAGTTGTTTGGAAATCCGAATCCAACGTGACCCTGAGCAGGATAAAATGCTTACTGAAGATGAATAAATGGTCAGTGTCCGTGACTGAGGTCCAAATATGGGCAGACAAAAATGAGAGATCTCTTCTTCAGTGATGACAGAAGAAGTGAAACAATTTTTGAATTTTTTTGAATCTTTGTACTCAAATGTAGAAAACCAGAGATGAAGCAACTTAAAGCACACATTCCTTGCATCTCCATGCACTGGTGTTCTGGAGCACTCAGGTGTGTGTCTACCTCATGCCAAGAAGAAAGAACATCAGCCATGACCTCAGAGAAGCAACTGTTGCTGCTCATCAATATGGGAAGGGTTATAAGACCATCATTCTACAGTGAGAATGATTGTTTACAAATGGTCTTCCCAGAAGTGGGTGTCTCAGCAAATCCAGTCCAAGCTCAGACTGTTTAATACTCAGAGATATAAAGAAAAAACCAAGAGCTACATCATGTGACCTACAGGCTTCTGTAAGCACATTAAGTGTTTACGTTCATGACAGCGCAATCAGAAAAAGACAAAACGAGTATGGCTTTCATGGAAAGCTGGCTAGCAAAATTCCCCTTCTCTCCAAAAAGAATATGGCAGCATGACTTAAGTTTGCTGAATTGCATCTGAACAAACCATTTGGACTGGTGAGTCCAAGGTGGAGATGTCTTTGGTCATCATGCAAAAACCAAACACAGTGTATCACCACAAACACCTAATACCATCTGTCAAGCATGGTGATGATTTGGGTTTGTTTTGTAGCTACTGGACCTGGGAAACTTGCAGACATTGAGACAATGATGAACTCCACTTTATACCTGAATATTCTTGAGACAAATGTGAGCCCGTCTGTCCAGCAGCTCAAGCTGGGCTGAAATTGGGTCAACAGGACAGTGATCCCAAACACACCAGCAAATTGACAACTGAATGGCTAAAGACAAAAAAAAATCAAGATGCTGGAATGGCCAAGTTCAAGTCCAGACCTCAACCCCATTGAGATGCCGTGGTGGGATCTTCAGAGAGCTGTGCATAAACGAAATGCCCTCAAACACCAATGAACTGACGCAATGTTGTAAAGAAGAGTGGGTCAAAATCTCTCCATATAATGTGAGACTAATAAACTCCTGCAGAAAACATTTACTTCAAGTTATTGTTGCTAAAGGTGGTCCTACATGTTACTGAATTATAGGGTGTACTTATTTTTTCCCACCTGGTTTCTGAATGTTGGGTTAATTTTTGTGAAAAAAAAAAAATACATATTGAAATCTGTTGTGTTTTTTGTTGTCACCTGAGGTTATTTGTTTGTGTGTAGAAGTTGGTGAGGACCACGAGATTGTTATTTAGGCCCTGATAAATAAAAACAGAAGAAGAATTGAAGGAGGGTGTACTTTCTTTTTACCATGACAGTACTTTTGCTCTAAGATACTCAATAACCTTACCAGGCTATGAGTCTAGGGATAAAGATGCAATGCTCAGCAGGGTTGATTGTGTGAGACTTTGTAAAGTGTGAGTGAAAGTCCAGGATTTTTCAGGGAGTTTGTGAATGGGAGCGAGGCAGTGCATGGTTTAGTAATCAGGAGACTGAATGGAGATAGAGGTCATCTGATCAGAAGTGCCCTCCTGCAAGGAGAAGTACAGGGAGCATTGGAGGATTGGAAAACACTTGGCTGGATTTTCATTGGGTTTGTTGGACTGAACCATGATGGGTTGATTCCAGTGGAGAAGGAAGAAGGTTGTTCAACTGTTGTTCATGGGTGACCAATTCACTTTTCTTTCCTTCATCCATCCATTCACAAAACTACATCCAGATTTCTATAAAGCTGCTTTGTGACAATGTCCACTGTAAAAAGCCCTATATAAATAAAATTGAATTAATGAATTCATTCATACAGTCATTCATTTTCAGTAACTGCACTAGGTGCGTGTTTTCTAAATTCAGTTCAGGGTCTCCCTCACTTCTGCCCTGTACAGTGCTCTATATATTGAGCAGTCTACAGAGTAAATAGTGAAAGTGAGTCAGGGCACAGTTTCAGACAGGGCCTTAGTCTTCACCTGGTCTCAGCCTTAAACCCTCTGCCCACTGGCTACAGAATACTTGATATCTTTTCTGACCACAGCCTTCTGAATGTTAAAGGTTGCAGTCTGATTTGCTCCCATGTGAAATGTTTTGAACGCTATGGCACAATTACCGTTATGGAGCCAGATATAGCATGACGGACTCAAAAACCTCCACATAATCTTGTCTTTGAAAGTTATTAAAGAGTTTTGTATCAAGGACTTAGTGGTGAACAAAGCAAGTTTTCCAACAGGCTACTGAAAAAAAATCTGCCACCTCAGTCAAATTGCTTCTGTCTGTGAAAGCAGGAAGTTCTTGGGTGTGTTTGTTGACAAAACATACCAGATTCTCACTTTTCAATTTATTTTGTATGTCATTTTATTCAGACGAAAAACCTCTCCAGGAATAGCAAAGAAAAACCTCAAAATAGAAAACCACAAGGGACATGCCTAAGTATCCCTCGCTGAATTCTACAGCAAACACACCTACTTCACGCATTACAAGGGCAACACAGAGGGTTTAACTGGACAAATTAGACAGAGGTAACAAGAAACAGGTGTTTACTAATTAACTAACATGGCAACAGCAAATGAGAACAGGAAACACTGATAATGTATGTGAAAAGACAAAATTGACACCAAGGATAATCTTGAGGCTCCTTTTAAGCAGAAGGAGCATTAGCTGAATTTTAAGTGTGCTGTTGATTGATAGTGCCTGTGTTTTTAAACAGCCTCCATAGCACCAGCAACTCAGCTCACAAAGGTCAGCAATGGTGTGGCTGTTATACAACATAACAGTGCTTTAACCTTCAGTATGGCATACCAGGTATACTGTACCCAAGGTACCTACAGTCTGTCTGAGCTTTCTAGGTATCACAGTGACCAGAGAGATCGGGATAAACTTGATGCTGAGTGATCATTGCCCAAGCTTAAGCTAAATATATGTGAGGTTTTATAAATGCACCCATCCACTCTTACTTCCCACACAGTGGAATATACTGTATACAGGATGGTGTGTCAAACACAGACAATCCCATTAAAATAGAAGGTTCCAGAAATTATCCTGAGCCCCCTTAGGAGACTACCCCCTGTGTGTCTGTCTGTCTGTCTCTCTCTCTCTCCCTCCTTGTGCTGCTGCTCCCCTCACTAATCATACCTTGTTTCTTTAAATAGCTCTCAGGTGTTACAGTTTGGGACTTGAGCTGGTGTGTGTATGTGTTTGTTTTGTGAGGATAGCAGTGTAAGGAGAGCCTGAAAACAATCTAGGACAGGACAGAATTGTTCCCACTGCCCTTTATCCTTTCACATTTATGAAAAAGTAGAAAGCAGGGAGTGGGGAATTATGTTAAAAGAAAAATGACGGATTAATGATCAATTAAAACCCAGCACTGAAAAAGTCTGATTTCTTAATGTCCATACCTGGCAGTAATATTTTTATTTGTTATTTGCAAATATTTCCAATCTGTACATTAAATCAAATGTAAAAGTAAATGCTTTTATATTGTGGTGAGGACCAAATGTGCACACAAGGTTAGGGATATCTGACAGTTATGAAGGAGTGCTTCTTTTTTTAATGCTTTTATTTAAAAACTAAAACAACAAAACCAAAAAACTCCACATGTAATATGAACCTAAATTAATTGAATTTTAAAATGAATTTTATGAAATGAAATGAATTTTATTTGTGCTTATTTTAATCAAGGACATTCATATTTTTATTAAATTACTTTATTTATTTTATTTAACGCAGCCACTGCGAGTGTACTCTCAGTGCCGGTCTCAAGCCTGGATCAAATGAGAGGGTTGCATCAGAAAAGGCATCCAGATCAAACGTGTGGACCAGTGATCCGCTGTGGCAGCCCCTAACGGAAGCAGCAGAAAAAACAACAACTCTATTTATTTTATTTGATATTACCTGAACCGGCACGTTTGAGTTGCTAATATTTCCTAATTGATAAAAAGGAAGAGACACACAGACATAAGACAGATGAAATTAGTGTCAGTAGTCAGACTGTGCTGGTCTAGGACTGCAGTACTGCTGTCAGGAGGTTATGACCTGGACAGCATCTAGAGAATTATAAAGACAGCAAGATAGACGAGATGGACTTCCTCTGAGGCAGACCATCTAGCTCTTGCCTTTAACATGTACATTTACATTACATTTGCAGGTCCAGTGCAGTGTGGTGTGACGAGTGTGTTCTTGATAGTTTAGCTTAAAAGAAGAAAACCCTCTAGCTCCTATAAACCAGTCAGCACTCTTACAATGTCTTCATCCCCACAATTGTCTTCTATTTTTCAAACAGAGTTCCTGAATTCCTTAGTGCTTCCTGCCCAAGTAATAATAGATCAGTCAAAACTGAGACTAAATTCTATCTTGCAGCCCAAGGCCAGTTTTCACAGCTCATTGCTATTAAATAGAACCCAATTATGCACGAACAAAATAATTTCTTCCCCTTCTTTACCCCTGTTAATCCTGTGGCATTTGGCAACATTAAATAATCCTACAAAAGTAGAGTCATATCTAACATCATTGGCTAAATCAAAGCGCAATATATAAATCCAAGTGAATGAATTAAAACATTATCATTATTGTCATGATAAATATGGAGTAAGCATCATTAACATATTAGCAAAGTAGTTGGGGCAGTGAGGGCATGGCCAAGCGTGGGCTGTGATTAGGAGGAGGAGCTGGAGAGAAGGAGCGTGGTAATGGATGGGTTGTGACCCGCCAGAGAGAGGGGGGATTTTCAGAGGAGGGGGTGTGGGTGTGAGTAACTTAAATGTTCATTATGTAATATATTCATTATGTAATATAAGCAGTACTTTATGATGAATAGCATATTTTATTAAGCAGCCTGTTGAATGTTTTGTTCCACTAACATCGAGAAGAAGCAATATGATATGATATGCCATATTGTTACACCCCTAATAAATATGTAAATATTAGTGACACAATATCCATGAAGAATTTAAAATAGGTTGTTTTTGCACCTTTGTTTTTGTAAATTGACTGTATGGACTGCAGAGAAAAATATGTGTTTTGAAACTTCAGCAGTGCTTTCTAGTGCAAAGAAACCCTCTTTCATTAAAAATTAAATAAATAAATACATCAAGAAAAATCCCATTTTCCACAATATGGCCCCTTCCCTTTAAGAGACGTATCATATACTGTTATGTTGCTGACATATACTGATATGTGCTCAGTTATGATGCAATATCAGCCTGTTTTTGAAGCCTCTTAGAACAAAACAACAAGCCTAAGCATAAGTATCAAGTATCCTAACAGAAAATTGGTTATTAAATGAAATAAGACAACTAAAAGTATAGCCCTAGGGCACACATAATTGCAGTTTACTCCATGTTCTTATAAGACTTATTTTCCTGTCCCTTCTGCCAAAACATATGCTGTCTGATTTGCTAAATACTTCTTCTGAAACTTAATCATTTCTACTTGTCAACAAACGACAAACTAACAAGCTGTTAAATCCTTCATAGTCATATTTACTGCTTCCTAAGAAAGGTCCAACACAGTACATTAATGTAAGCTTTTGGAAATAGCATACAGAATACTGTAAATGTTAACATGTCCATAATGATAGAATTGTCTAATAGAAGATTTTTCAAAATCGTAATTCATTCTAACAAATAACATTATTGAGAAAATGTAAATGATTATGTGGCTTGGGACAGTGTACATAGATCCTGAGTCGGAAAGATAAAAAAAGAAAAAAGAAAAGATGTGAGGACGTACTGTACATGGGCCAGTGCCCTACATAACTCAACACATCCATAAATCAGCTACACAGGAGGGCACAGGAGCACTGAACAAATGCTACAGATAACATACGTGACTTCTAATTTACATTCTATTTATACAGTTTTTCTCAATTTTTTTTTCTCAACACACTTTTTGAACACTACCCCCTTTTTCTCAAAACCTCAGGGTAACAGTAGAGGTGTTGGACTTTGCACCATCATACTACAGCCCTCAAAATACAATGTGCAAATATACAGATATGCTAAATACTGCAAGACCCAGTTTCAAATTTTTCGTTCCTTGAATTTAAGCTATACATATATTACATTCAGTCACAGAACAAATATAGGCTACATGTAAATACACCCCACAGATCACAGATCAGTGAGAAAGCCAGAGAAGTATACTATCAATAATTTCAGCATCAGAAAAATCCTATTTAACTACTTACACTCCTCATTAATCTCAGCATCGTCATTATTTGGATCATATCTCTGGCCTGGGAGCCACATGACCTCATTCACATCATGCAAGATGTTTGCACTCCCCAGGCAGCAAGGGAAATATGCTGCATCTTAACAATCCTGGGACGGATTCAAGTGCAATGTCCACACAGGCTTCCTCCAGATTCTTCTCATGTACCTTCCACCACTATGCTAAGAAAAACTCCTCTGTGGGATTGGGGAATGGGGAATATGCTGGCGATAACAGATTGGAAAATCTAGGATGGTCACTGAACCAGTTGCATAATCACTGCAGCATGGTGGACTCGTTTATTCTTTTAGTAAAGTGTGTGTAAATGTTTTTGTAAGCCAAACTGTACTACGACTTTCTGCCAGATTTATAAAAGTTTCAGAAATGCTGATTAATTCGTACTCACTTGTGTATGCACACATTGTTCCCGATACAACTTATTTGCATTTGGCCACAAAGCTCCATAAAAGGTAAAGCGCATAGAAGGCTAGAAAGACACAATGATGACTAAACGGTGAAAGAAAAGGCAGAAAGTCAGAAGTGGAAGTTATTCTGACTCAATTCTTTGTCAAAAAAAAAAATCTATAACAGCATCTAAACAAGTCAAAACCTAGAGGAAAATTACAGAAAAGGTGAATTAAGTGATGTGGAAAAACAAAAGGTTTGACATGAAAATGGAGGGGAAAAAGGGCTACACTGTACCCAGATGATCATGGACCCCAAGCCACATCACACAGGGAGGCCAGTGTACTGAATCTGCTCTTCTTATGCATAAATTTACACACACGCAGGAGCATAAGTAGGATATGAACATTTTTTCAGAAATTACAGGATTTTCATGAGTATCAAATTTCTTTTGTAAATGTTCCCCAATGATAACGGTGACTGCTCTGACAATCCAGGCTATGTTTGTTCACATTGACAATGCACACAATTACATCACAGTATACACACTGTAAAGTATATAGTGTGGAAACACCTTACATACTGCCACAGCAATCACTTATAGTAAGTATGCAGTAAAGCATATTGCAGTATACTGTATACTGCAGGCTATCACATGATCCTAAAGGCTGAAGATACACATTGCCAATACTGTAAAAAGATGCTATATTGATTTAACCTGTACAGATTGCAAGCCCTGGTTCTTGACTCTGTCTGAATTCCTTTCAAAAGGAACCTGGTATGCTTGTTTCATTGTCATTCTATTGCAACAAAGGATGAAGTCGATGGTTAAGATGCTGGAATGCATCAGTTTCTCGTGGTGAATAATGTTGTGAGCATGTTTACAGTTGCCATTGCAACCAGAATATAGTCCTTTTGTTGTTTCCATGTAGTATATTAAACTACAGTATTACAATACACTACATAGAGTATATAACAGCAACAGGTACAGTATAGTACATGAATGAGAAGAGACTACAGCAATACTGTGTTACAGTGTACAGTAAGAACTCAGTACTGCAAATGTGAATACTGTAATCTATCTTTCCTGTAAACAGCAGATTGCAGTAAATTACCTGTCCTCCTGCCTGAAGGTACGGACTACAGAAGCAACTGAGAAGCAGCTCGGATTTGGTTGGACTCATTTCTCAGCTTGTCTTATTGTGAGTCCATAGACAAGGACATGGTCAATCACATTTGATATAGCTCATTTGATATAGTTGTCCTTTATAATATGTTATGTCACTTCTCCTGGGTTCAGAGGGAAATGTGGAAATGGGAGGCAGGCTTGGACTCAACTCAAAAAGTGCTCTTTATTGGCCATTACTATTTTGTTCGCTTTTGAGCGGTTGTACTTTAATCCGCATCAGCACACACACCCAGCTCTGCACTGCTCAGCTCTTGCTCTCTTGAGGAAATACATGAATGTATTTCAGCTGATTAAGGGGAGTCAAATTTGACCCCAGGCACATCATCACAGTCACTGGTAGTTAGTTCATCAGGGCTCTTTTGATAAGCCTCTGCAGTTTGCTTTAACAGTACACGTATGGCCTGGAATGAGTCACAGAACCTATTTAGGCTGTGACTGAAATTATCCACAGAGCCACCAACAGCATGAGATCCCAAACTGTCACCCATAATGGCACACAAGGCAGCTTCAGTATTTTTCTAACACTTAAAACAATGTTTTTCTCTTCAAATTTTATCCTAACAACAGTAACTTTATCAATGCAAGTTTACATTTTATTTGATACTCGACTATACCTAATTTCTATTAAAATTCCTGAAATAAATGCATGTAGATAGATAAAGACAAGAGAAGAAATGATGATGCTCTTCTCGCCTTCTGCCACCGCTTGGAATGAAATAAGTTTGAATGGATAAATAAACCTGGATAAATAAAAATAAGCTAAGTAATACTAAGTAGAGCACTCATTGCAATTAGAACAGCTAACACATTTAAAAAAAAAAAAATATATATATATATATATATATATATATATATATATATATATATATATATATATATAAAAAACTATATATACTAACTAACCTACTAGCCCCCTAAATGAACAAATCACTTTCAGTGATGACTAAATCACATCATTTGTGGCAGAATACCAAATTACAAGAGATAAGCAAACATTCTTTTAGCAGTTAGCAAGCTAACATCAATCAATTCAGTGCCAAGGGAAATAGATCTGGAAGATGGGATGTCCAATGTCAAATAAATTCAAATTCACATATTACTCATTAACCCAGCGATAAGCGTTAGCCTGGTAGTTATCTTTCCTCAGCTACATTGTCATATTATGAATTATCGTCTGACTGCGAGTCGAGGTTTCCATGGGAAAATGAAGGGAGGAGGAGCACAGTGAGGGGGGCGGGGCGAATGATTGAAGAGGATACGCAGGATATTTTCCCTTCAGCTGGCGTTACAATCAGCATTCATGTTTTAAGTAACTCAAATGCTGTAAGTGATAACGTTCAATGAATAGGTAAGCCTATTCTACTGTAATCGCCCCTGTGTGACGCAAACATTAATTTCACCCTAACTTTCTGGTCACATCTGAATCTGAATGAATCTGAATCTGAATGAGATTTCCACTCCTGATTGAATGTGACTCTTGAAATGAGACAGAAACTGTGTTACATGCCCATTGTACATGATCCCTATGATCTCTATATATGTGAGACTTCAGTACAGCTAAATCTTTGAAAATACATGGGTGCTAAGGCACACCACATCTAAATTCACAATTAGAAGTATTTTTTATAAAACCTAAAACTACATTGTTAAAATGTAAAAGATAGATTTAAAAAAAAAAAAAACAACCACATGCAGTTGCATGTGTGACTTTAGATTTCGATTGGTTTATTTGTGTTTTACTCTTTACTTAGTGGTTCTCTAAGTGGGGGCCAGGAGCCGCCAGGGGTCCGTACTGTTTTAGTTCAAAATGTGTAAAACGTTCTGTGAATGGCTTTTAGTACAAATGTCAATAACTGAGTCCATAAAATGTCAAGTTGAACCTAATGTGTTCTTGGTTTGGAAATGCAATCTCTAGGGCACCAATAAATAGCCAGAATGTTATGGTATACTTTTGATTAATGAGCTTAATATTTGAATAGTTGTATTATGTTCATAAAATAAGTCTATGCTGAGGGGATCTGTGGAATTTATTTTACCGTTAAATGGGTCCCTTGCTCCATGCTCTACATAATGTTTGTTCGTTTTTTATATCTGAGTAGAATTTGGCATTTGATTTTTTAATTTAATGGTTACAGGTATCTTTATCTCTAACACAAGAGCATCTCTGTCACAACCTGTGTGTGTGTGTGTGTGTGTGTGGCAATGTACATTCTCCGCTGTATTTCTGCTCTCTGGATACGCTTTGTTTATCAGCATATTGCCTAGCTATAAAGTGCTTTACTTTTCACAGATATTTCTAGATTGTTGCTGTAATCTGCTGACTGTAATTACACACCACATTGTGATTTCTTACCTTGTACAGTGATCCAAGTGAACATGTATGTGTTCTTCTCCACAGACAGCAACTTCATCCTGGCTAACGCACAGGTAGCAAAGGGGTTTCCCATAGTTTACTGTTCAGATGGCTTCTGCGAGCTCACGGGTTTCGCACGCACTGAGGTCATGCAGCAAAGCTGTGCATGCAGGTTTCTTTATGGGCTCGAGAGCAGCGAACACGCCATCCTGCGTGTGGATTCTGCCCTTGAAGAGCGCAGCGAGCTTAAAGAGGAGATCATGTTTTATAAAAAGAATGGTAAGTAAAAGTGACAGAAAATTTTGCATGATACCTCCAAAGATTAATATTTGCCCTATTCATTATGTTGGCTGAACTAATGCATTACGTATTTTAAACCAGATCATTCCTAAAATTCATAAGAATTATAATGACTGAGGTTTTCATACCAATAAAGCTGTTATAAAAGCTATGACTATGTGATTCTACAGCAGTTTGATTCTGTCATAAGTACACACTATTATTCTTTATTCTGTCTAGTGATCCAAACTAAGTGGAGCATCCAAAAAAAAACAACAACATGAAACAAGGCTCTTAACAGTATCTTTCATTTGCATTTTTCCACCTTTTTCTGTCCCTGGTAATAGTGAGAGATTTTTCAAGTGGAAGCAAGAGATTTGACAAAGACATCACCAGCTGTGTGCAATTAAACAGAATTTCCCCAAGTGACTTAGTATCAGGCTGTGTCTGACACACACACACACACACACTCACAAATAATGATTAAATGAATTTAAAGAGAGAGGGTCTGATTGGCTCACTGATAAGGAAAATATTGTAATGTTAGATCTCTAAGAGTGTTTTTCTGTCTCCAATACAGGTTGTGTGTTCTGGTGTCTTCTGGACATTGTGCCTATTAAAAACGAGAAAGGCGATGTTGTTCTCTTCCTTGCTTCATTCAAAGACATCACAGACACCAAGGCAAAAGCCATTCCAGTTGAAAAGAAAGAAGGTTTTGCATGTTCCTTTGAGTATTTCAAGCATCCATGAAACTCTTGGCTGGTGAACATATGATTAATATCATAGATCAGTGTTGGAAAGGACATAAACCAGGAATACCAAGATCACCTTTATGGTTTCACTTTGCTCGCTCTTTCTTTCCACCTGCTTTGGGCACTTTATTAACGTTAGCCCCACAGGTATTTCCAAATTAAAATATTGTTATTGGCATATCAATAGTGACAGAGTTTTAGGGTTGTGTTGGGTTGAGTTTTATTATGGTTTAGACTTAAATAGGTCAGGGATAGAAGGTTCTGTTATCTCTGCACCTGCTGTTGTGTAACAACAATCGAATGTCCAAACCTGCAGCGATTACATGTGCAAAACAGGACATCATGAATGACACCGGGGTGAAAAATTAGTCCATCTTCTTATTCACTATATGAATGGAAATAACATCATGCTGTCTTATTCTTTTGTATTAAATAGCAGCAAAACTACTGCCCCGAATGACAAGTGGTTTTCTCTTTAGTGTATAAAAGCACTGGTTTTGCACAGGAAATGTGAATAGTAGTGGGAACCATTATGTGGTAAATATTTTCAAAACTCCCACATAAATGTCAGGTAGGATTATGAAATGCACCAGTGGATTCACAATTATGTAAACTGTCATTCAGAAGACATATCCTATATCCAAAGTTGATATCCTCTATCCAAAGTTGATACAAGATTCTGGTGTTTGTGCTAGTATTTGTTGGAATGTGTTTGTATTAGCATCTGTGTTGTGTCTGTGGTTTCTGCTGTCATACCCATTTTGGTGCCACATTTGAAGTTGCAGTAACCCTAGTTTTTATATTAGCTGTACTTGCTCTTTCGCAGAGCGTCATCATGGTCAGATCAAAGGTGGATCTCCATTCAGCGCCGCTCGGGTTCGCTCTAACACGGTCCTCTACCACATCTCAGGACATCTCCACAACCGGCAGAAACAAAACAAAATCAAACTCAATAAGGTACGAGTGGGTGAGCAAACATGCATGAAGGGTACATGACAGAATGAATGAGGTGAGAGAAGGTGTGATTTTGAACATTCTTTAAAAATCTAGTAGTGGTAAGTTAAGGCTATTATACTTAAATATTCATCAGTGAACAGAAGAACTAATGATGAAACCTCTTGCATGAGAGTTGAATAGTCTGAAACTTCACCTTGACTTACTACTTGTAGAAAGTCCCCCAAACTGCACAGGTAAAGAAATGAGTAAAACATTTGACAAGAATTCATGTGAGATCAGAGACTAAATTTTGTTTTGAGTTTAATGAATCTCTAGGAGGAGTATTTAAAATTTAATTCCTGTAAAAATGCACAAAACTTCCTATTGGGCAGATATATATACATATATGTATATATATATATATGTATATATATATATATATATATATATATATATATACACACTATATTACCAAAAGTATTCGGTCACCCATCCAAATGATCAGAATCAGGTGTCCTAATCACTTGGCCTGGCCACAGGTGTATAAAATCAAGCACTTAGGCATGCAGACTGTTTTTACAAACATTTGTGAAAGAATGGGCCGCTCTCAGGAGCTCAGTGAATTCCAGCGTGGAACTGTCATAGGATGCCACCTGTGCAACAAATCCAGTCGTGAAATTTCCTCGCTCCTAAATATTCCACAGTCAACTGTCAGCTTTATCATAACAAAATGGAAGAGTTTGGGAACAACAGCAACTCAGCCACGAAGTGGTAGGCCACGTAAACTGACGGAGAGGGGTCAGCGGATGCTGAAGCGCATAGTGCAAAGAGGTCGTCGACTTTCTTCACAGTCAATTGCTACAGAGCTCCAAACTTCATGTGACCTTCAGATTAGCCCAAGTACAGTACGCAGAGAGCTTCATGGAATGGGTTTCCATGGCCGAGCAGCTGCATCCAAGCCACACATCACCAAGTGCAATGCAAAGCGTCGGATGCAGTGGTGTAAAGCACGCCGCCACTGGACTCTAGAGCAGTGGAGACGCGTTCTCTGGAGTGATGAATCACGCTTTTCCATCTGGCAGTCTGATGGACGAGTCTGGGTTTGGAGGTTGCCAGGAGAACGGTACATTTCGGACTGCATTGTGCCGAGTGTGAAATTTGGTGGAGGAGGAATTATGGTGTGGGGTTGTTTTTCAGGAGTTGGGCTTGGCCCCTTAGTTCCAGTGAAAGGAACTTTGAATGCTTCAGGATACCAAAACATTTTGGACAATTCCATGCTCCCAACCTTGTGGGAACAGTTTGGAGCGGGCCCCTTCCTCTTCCAACATGACTGTGCACCAGTGCACAAAGCAAGGTCCATAAAGACATGGATGACAGAGTCTGGTGTGGATGAACTTGACTGGCCTGCACAGAGTCCTGACCTGAACCCGATAGAACACCTTTGGGATGAATTAGAGCGGAGACTGAGAGCCAGGCCTTCTCGACCAACATCAGTGTGTGACCTCACCAATGCGCTTTTAGAAGAATGGTCAAAAATTCCTATAAACACACTCCTCAACCTTGTGGACAGCCTTCCCAGAAGAGTTGAAGCTGTAATAGCTGCAAAAGGTGGACCGACATCATATTGAACCCTATGGGTTAGGAATGGGATGGCACTTAAGTTCATATGTGAGTCAAGGCAGGTGACCGAATACTTTTGGTAATATAGTGTATATATATATATATATATATATATATATATATATATATATATATATATATATATATATATATATACACTATATTATATATATACATATATACACTATACTATATTATATATATACATATATATATATATATATATATATATATATACACAGTTAGGTCCAGAAGTATTTGGACAATGACAGAGTTTTTGTGATTTTGCCTTTATACACCACCACAATGGATTTGAAATAAAACAATCTAGATGTGATGGAAGTGTAGACTTTCAGCTTTATTTTAAGAGGTTCCGCAAAAATAAGGCATTTACCATTTAGGAATTACAGCCATTTTCAACAAAGTACCTCCATTTTCAGGGGCTCAAAGGTATTTGGACAATTGAATGACAAGAAGTTAATTGACCAGGTGCTGTCCATTCCCTCGTTACTTCAAGACAAATGAAGCAGATAAAAGGTCTGGAGTTGATATCAGGTATTGAGTTGGCATTTGGCAGCTGTTCGACTGGAGCTACCAATATGAAGTCCAAGGAGATCTCAATCAACATCAACAGAAGTCAAGAATACTCTGGAGAAGGTAGGCGTATCATTGTCAAAATCTACAATCAAGAGACGCCTTCATGAATGTAAATACAGAGGGTTTACAACAAGGTGCAAACCACTGGGAACATTCAAGAACAGAAAAACCAGATTAGACTTTGCCAGAAAACATCTAAAAAAGCCTCCAATGTTCTGGAATAAGATTCTTTGGACTGATGAAACTAAGTTTAACTTGTACCAGAATGATGGGAAGAGAAAAGTATGGCGAAAGAAAGGAACAGCTCATGAGCCAAAGTATACCACATCATGTGTCAAACATGGTGGAGGCAGTGTTATGGCATGGGCATGTATGGCTGCCAATGGAACGGGCTCACTGGTGTTTATTGATGATGTGACTGCTGACAGAAGTAGCAGGATGAATTCTGAGGTGTACAGGGCTCTACTCTCTGCTCACATTCAGCCAAATGCTACAAAACTGATAGGACGCCACTTCACAGTGCAGGTGGATAATGACGCTAAACATAATTGCGAAAGCAACTTGAGAATATTATGGTATTTTTGAAGGCAAAGAAATGGAATATTCTTCAATGGCCAAGTCAGTCGCCTGATCTCAACCCAATAGAGCTGCTTTTCACTTACTGAAGACAAGACTGAAGGCAGAAAGACCCACAAACAAGCAGCAAGTGAAGGTGGCTGCAGTGAAGGCGTGGCAAAGCATCTCCAGGGAGGAAACTCAGAATTTGAGTTTTGAGAACATGAGCTCCAGACTTCAGGCAGTCAGCGACGGCAAAGGATTTTCATCCAAGTGTTAAAATTATGGTTATATTTACAATTATGTCACTTTGTCCAAATACCTTTGAGCCCCTGAAAATGGAGGTACTTTGTTGAAAATGGCTGTAATTCCTAAATGGTAAATGCCATATTTTTATGGAACCTCTTAAAATAAAGCTGGAAGTCTACACTTCAATCACATCTTGATTGTTTTATTTCAAATCCATTGTGGTGGTGTATTAAAGCAAAATCATAAAAACTCTGTCATTGTCCAAATACTTCCGGACTCTACTGTACATACATATAAGATATAAGTGAGAGAAAGTGGCATGCCAGATGAAGGCAGAAAAGAACAAGAAAAACATGCCACCAAGGACCTGCAGCTGAATTGGTAACCCCTCTCTTTTTCCATCTTTATGGTCATGATTACCAGAATGTTTTCGGGGATCCGCCAGCTCTGCCGGAATACAAAGTTGCGGATGCCAGGAAGTCCAAGTTCATCCTCCTCCACTTCAGCACATTCAAGGCTGGCTGGGATTGGCTAATCCTGCTGGCTACTTTCTATGTGGCTGTGACTGTGCCGTACAACGTGTGTTTTATTGGTGATGAAGACTTGACACGCAGCACCACTGTCAGTGACATCGCTGTGGAGATCCTTTTTATCATTGGTGAGAAAGCTCAGGGTTGAAATGTATCTTCATTTTATCCGTTTTTTAAAAGGGATGTTCTTATAAAGCCTCCCAGGGTAAGCAAATAATTGGGCTCCTTGAACAGTTACATGAAAAAACTTTGATAAATATGTTTCTCAAACACTAGTTACTTTGCTTATATAAAAAATGAGAATATACTTTTTAGTACATAACTAAACCTTTTCACAATAGCACAACAATTTAAACTCTGCATACAGACTGTAGCTTATTGGAAAAGAGCTCAGAGTGTGTGCTGTCTGAACATCATGCTTTTTCATATTCATTGTAGACATCATGCTTAACTTTCGCACTACATATGTGAGCACGTCTGGTCAAGTGATCTTCGATGCACGGCAGATCTGCATCCACTACATGACCACCTGGTTAATCATCGACTTTGTGGCCGCATTGCCCTTTGATCTCCTCTATGCCTTCAATGTTAGCGTGGTGAGTTCAAAGGTTTGGCTTGTAATATTTTTCATTCAGAGTGTTTTAACCCTCATGTTCTGTTCACTGCGTAGCCATGGATGCCCCGTTGGACCAGCACATCGATTTTAATTCTAGTAAATTGTGATGCTCGGTAATCATCAGGTGTGAGTGTGCAAGAGATGGATGCTATGGAATAGGGACTATTTTCTAGCTTTTTTAAGTCACTTTGTTCCTCTCATATAACTTAAATATATAATATACTGTACATATAACACAGTATAAATATATAATATAACTCAGATATGCACATTTCAGGTTACAAAAATAATTTTTAGTATTTTTTTTTTTTTTTGCACTAGAAGGTAGGAAAATGCACTCACATAAACACATTGAAACATGAGCTGTGTCTTTCATCACCACATGGACTAATCTCACATCAATTGCCAAGTCAGTACACATTCAGTGAGAATTCAGATGTCAGATTGTTAGATCTCATCATGACTGTTTTATTGAGCAGGAATCTGCTCGTCATTTGGTGGCTCAGTTTCTGTAGTGTAACTTGTGCTCGTTTTTCAGTGCCCACTGCAGCGTACCACAGGGAACAAACAGAGTTCCATTACTAATAAAAAAGTGGCAGCACTCATTCATCACCACTCATTTTTCCCTGACTCCACTCTCCCTTCACAAACCGGTGCTCAACCACTCCCCCACCACCACAATTGGATCTGGAGAAAATGCTTTGATCAACTTACTTAATTACACGAGCCACAAATATAATCAAATTTACAGCTGTATGCAGAGGATACAGTGATTTATGTGCATGGAGAGCTGAAACTACTACCATCAAGACTACCACCAATCTCTCTAATGCAGTGAGTTCTTTGTGGTTAGGTTGATCATGCCGTTGAACAGTAAGTATTGCTTTTTTTTTTAAAAGGCATGTATTATTCCCAGGGATAAGGGTAGGGGTTAAGAATGGAACAGTGTTCCAGCACCCTCAGTAACTTGGAGAAGGCTTGAACTGCGGAGTGATGGACAGCAGGAACAAATCTTGTGGTCACTGCGCCACAGAAACAATAAGGTCAAATTGTGTTTTACTGATTTTTTGTCAATCAGAATGAATTCATTATGACTGCGGATGTCAAACTGTTTATTATGTATTCTATAATAATAGAAGTCTGTGGTAACCAGCACATTCAGTGCTGTAGATTGAGTTACTGTGTCCAGCCCTAAATGCACTTGTCACACAAGCGGCGGCTGAAGTGGCTCAGTTTCTGCCTTGGGCCAAATACATCCAGAACTCTCTACAGCACTCAGCCATGCAACTGACACCCTTCCAGTGTGTACTGGGTTATCAGCAACTGCTGTTTCTCTGCAATGCTAAACCCACAGATTCACCTGCAGTAGACAAATGGTTTAGGCAGAGTGAAGAGGTGTGGGAGAACACACACAGGCGCTTAGACCAAGTGGCGCAGAGAAACAAAGAATTTGCTGACATTGAGGAGAAACTCCACAGTTCCAACCAGGTGACTGTGTATGGTTGCAAGAAGCTCAATGCATGATACATTGGCACATAAAAGATCCTGTGAGGTCACATACAAGTTGGAGCTCCCACCCCATAGTAGACTAGCACCTTCATTCCACATATCATGCCTCAAGCCTGTCACACTAGGACCATTAGCATCCGACGTTCCCCTCACCACACCATCCGGACCACTGGACATAGAAGGACAACTTGCCTACATAGTCAAGAACATCTTGAACGCACTCCGCAAAGATGGGAAGTTGGAGTACCTCATTGAATGGGAGGGCTATGGCCCAGAGGAACAATGCTGGATTCCAGCAGACGACGTTCGTAACCCCTACTCTGCCAAGAATTCCATGCCAAACATCTAGAACTACCGCGCTCCAGAGGTAGGCCTAGTAAGGGTTCAGCTCCCGGAGGGAACTCTTCATGGGGTGGAGAACAGACTCTAGCAATGCACAGATGCCAGCAGTTCACAGGCAACTCTCGAAGGAAGAAGAAATGGATACACAAATGGATCAACGGGAAAAAAACGGTGTCTCACTCCTTCTTTTTTGGAGAGAAAAACTTAGCTCTGACGAAAGTCACAAACTGCACAGGATAGCTCCAAATGCTACAAGTGTTCCTCAAGTCATCACAGTATGATTACTGAATGGACAGAAAGAAGAAGTGTTAATAGAGTGAGTTATGCATGGTTGTGAGTGCAGTAAAGTTAATCAATATTTCATATTTACCCGCCATTTGAGTAGATACACAATCTTTCTACGTCTGCACTCAACAAAATCTGACCCCCTTCCTCTTTCTCATCACTAATTCCTCTTACTTACTGGAGTGAAATTTACAGCACTCTCCACTCCTGGCATACAATGGGTAGAAAAAGTCTACACACCCCTGTTAAAATGGCAGGTTTTTGTCAAGTAAAAGAATGACACTATGATAAATCATGTCAGATATTTTCTCAACTTCAGTGTGCAGTTGCAAAATATACAAATAAAGTGAAAAACAATCAGAAACTTTTATAGGGAAAAAAGAAAAATTATTATTTTTTTTTACAATAACCTAGTTGCATAAGTGTGCACAAGCCTAAACTAATACTATGTTGAAGCACCTTTTGATTTTATTACACCACTCAGTCTTTTTGCAATATTTTCTCACTCTTTCTTGCAAAAACATTGTAAATCCATCAGATTGTGAGGGCATCTCCTGTGCACTGCCTGCTCAAGGTCACCCCACAGATTTTTAGTTCTATTCAGGTCTGGGCTCTGGCTAGCTTTTGGTTAAGCCATTTCTTAGTTGATCTGGATGGATGCTTTGGGTCATTGTTGTGCTGAAAGGTGAAATTCCTTTTCATCTTCAGCTTTCTAGCAGACACCTGAATGTTTTGCACTAAAATTGACTGGTATTTGTAGCTATTCATGATTCCTTCCACCTTGATCAAAGCCCCAGTTCTGGCTAAAGAAAAGCAGCCCTAAAGCATGATGCTGCCACTATGCTTCACCGTGGTTATGGTGGCGTTTTGGTGATGTGCTTTTTTTGATCCAAACATAACTACATACAAACTTTTTGAATTATGGAATTATTATACCTTTTGGAATTCGTCTCATCAGACCATAATGCATTTTGCCACGTTTTGGGGTGATTTAGTTGGACTTGGATGTTTTTTGTGAGAAAGGACTTCCGTCTAGTCGCCTACCCCACAGCCCATACATGTGAAAAATACAAGAGATTGTTGTTACATGCAGAGAGTAATCAGTACTTGTCATATATTCCTGTGGCTCCTTTAATGTTGCTGTAGGTCTCTTGGGAGCCTCCCTGGTAAGTTTTTGTCTTGTCCTTTTGTACATTTTTGAGGGACCTCCTGTTCTTGGTGATGTCACTGTGTTGCTCCATTTTCTCCACTTGTTGATGATGGCCTTCACAGTGTTCCATGGTACTTCTAATGTTTAGGAATTTTAATTCCTAATTCCTGCTAATTCCTAATTTTAATTCCTTCTAATGTTTAATTTTTTTCTGAAATTGATTCCTTTCGACAGTGAGACCCTCTACAGTCTTTGTAAGCCCTTTGCAGACCGTGGCTTTCAGCAGTCAGATGACTGTTGTTGGTGCCACTTAAAAACCATGAAGATGGCTCTGGACTGCAATTGATATGAACAATTTTGCTACGATGGCTACAGCCACATCCCCAATTATAAAAGGGTGTCTATACTTATGCAACCATGTTATTGTAACTTTTTATTTTTCTCATTTTTCTCTAAAATGTTTCTTATTGTTTTCACTTAATTTTTATATGTTGTAATTTCAGTGAGGGTGGGAAAAGTTCTGACATGATTTATTTTGGTTTAATTTTTTTCATCACAAAAACTTACCATTTTAACAGGGGTGTGTGGACTTTTTATATCCACTGTAGTCCAGTATGCTGTGGATCGTTAAGTCTGCTGTGAGATATGAGAATGCCTGGCCTGTGTGGAAAGGGACTGGTGATTATAATAATGAACAATATAATGAGTATTATTTACAGACTCTACCTGGGGCACAAGGTAACAAGCTGACAGACAGTATGTGTTAGACTGTGTGGTTAGTGTTGACTTGCATAGTGTGGCATAGCTGATATGTGACTGCACACGTGTACTGTACATATTGTTCTGATTCCAGCCACAACTGGTTCCGCAGATCTGTCTGTCTGTGTGTGTGTGTGTGTGTTAGTTATTGGGGTGCACTGTCAATTGTATATGAGCTCAAAATTATTTTTAAATGTTTATCAATTTAAAGGGATTGCGTTATACATTCATGATTGTGTCTAGGTGTGTTTATTTGTGTGCTCACTTGCTTTACCACATATTTGGTTTTTCCTGCCAACATTAATTGCTTTCCTATAGCACTAATGTCTGTGTCAGGTTAACTGTGGTAATCAGGGATATTTTTTGCCTATTATTCTCTACCTCATGTATTTATTTACTGTAAATGCAATTCAGTCATGAGTTTATGAATTCATGACTGCTATATAATTCATAAACAAAATATGTAATAACATCCTCTTCTCATACAATGTGTATACTGTATTAAAAGGGAAATGTGACAAATGTCAAGAATTCTGCCTTGCAGAAAAATAAGAGATCCTGGACGTAATCAAACTTTCTTCTAGCTCATCACATCATAGTCACTCAGTCACAAAGTAGTCACAGTGCAAATGAGTACAGGACAGTGTCTATCAGTCACTGTACAATATACAGCATCCATGTCCGCTCTAATAATCTACGCCATTCAGATTTTGCAAATTACTTGTGTGTAGTTCACACCAAGGTTGCCAGAGTTTTTCATTCATGACTAGACCACCACGTTTAAACACAAGCGCTAGCCTTTAAGCCCCCACCCAAAAAACAGAAATAGAAAATACAGACTGAAGGAAATAGTGCTTTTTTCTTTATTGCCAAATGCAAACATAAAAGCAAGACACAATTTAAAAATGAGAAATAAAAAAGACTAATATGATGATATACTGTGTGAACGAGACATAGCAAGCATTCATATAAACATCTAATAGGAGTCTAGTTTATTGCCAGTATATTGCTGCATGAATAGTCCTAGTTGTAATCATCACATTACTGTAATCAATGCAAATTTGGTTTAATTTAACAATATGGTTTCTATCCTTGGCACCTTATAAGAAGCATTTGATTCAGCACATCCTATTGTTTGCATTTTTTATATTGCCTTCAGACAGTTAATTGTTTTACTAGACTTGGTGGTCAACACTGTGTTAATGAGTTGTAACACTGCAGAGTTTAGCAGAACAGTGGCTCCCAGAACTGGAGCCTAACACCACTGGGCACCAGAGGAGGTTAACAAAAAGCAACTTGTTTACTGTATGTTAAACTGCAGAGCCCTGAGTGATGTACCCACTTATTATTCACTGTTTGGTTGTAAGTAATATTAAGAAAAACATCCCTATTACTAATTGTGGTTTCTGTCTTTACCCACTTACAGCTGATTATGTTAGGATGTGAGAGTAATGGCCTTCCTTTGTGTGGCAGGTCTCAGTTGTGCACTTGTTAAAGACAGTACGTTTGCTGCGCCTGCTGCGTCTGCTGCAAAAAATGGACCGCTACTCTCAGCACAGCACAGTGGTGCTCACCCTGCTCATGTCCATGTTTGCCCTGCTGGCCCACTGGATGGCCTGCATCTGGTACATCATTGGAAAGAAGGAGATGGACAGCAATGTGCGTACCACTTGGGATATAGGTGAGATAGTTATGCTCAAACATTTGCACATATGCATATTCCCATACTTATGCACACACATGTAAGAAAGGCCCATATGTCAAAGTCTTAAAAACTCATATCTTATACAGTATATAGTAATATTGGAATATTATAACCAGACTCCTTATAACCAGCACATCAGTAGTTCTGCTTTTCCTACTATAATTCCTTCTGCAAACTTTACTCATGTAAGCTTGTAAGCTTCTTCCTTCTCTCTTCTTCCTAATTCCATCTCAGGAAGTTTTTCATTCTCTGTATAACTCGTGTTGCACACTGATTAATAGTCATTATACAGAGCAAAAGGCTCAGACATTGAAATTACTCTGAAATCACCTTATTGACTGATAAGAATCATGGAGAATTTTGTGGAGTGACACAACAATACATTCAGAGTGGCATGAAAACCTCCCTTGATGGAATTACACCTGTCTAATTGAGCTGATCAGTTCTGAATAACTATTCTCATTATGCTCACTGAAAAGGTTTGTCACTTATAATTAAGAGACCTCCCAGTGAGTTCATTCAATCAATATTGTATAATAAAATGAGAAAACATCAAAGTGACAACAAGAGAGTGAGTGACAAACAGCTTACAGGGTAATTATACTACAAGTGTGGAGGCACATGGGGGATAGATGACATGGGGAGATGAAAGGAAGAGATATGAAAATGACAAGAGATTGGGCCCAAGAGACACCTGACAGAGGAGGTAATCAGAAGAAATGCCTCACTTATCTATTGCAGCAGCCCCAGTCTTCCCTCTCCCAGAGCTGTAATTAGGCCCAACCTGAAACGATGTGGTCAGCATTGAGGGACTCCTTCTAGAAGAGGGCTTTCTGATCAAAACTGACAGAGATCCCTTTGCTTCCTCTTAGGCCGCCACTGAGCTCAGGTTCATTCTGGACAGTAGTTACTGTAGCAACTAGTATCTGGAAATTGTATTGACAAAGCTGACGAAGAGGAACTGTGTTAAAACACCACTGCTGTACTCTGACAGAAGAAAAATGCTATAGTGTTATTACAGTTAATCAGGTTTTCTAACTATATTAATACTATTTAACTCAAAAATCTGATCATTTTTTTAGCTGTGGGTTAACAGCCCAAGCAGTGAGCAATGGAGACGTGGTCATACTTCTCTACTTCACTTGTAAGGCCGGATAATGTCGGCTACACACTGGGGCAACAGGATGGCTAGTGTTTCCCGTGAATCAAGCTTCCCCAGGATGCTTTATATGTGCTAATCCAGCCAAGAGTATGGTCCTATTCTTATACTATATGGCCAAAAATATGTGGACACCTGACCATCACACCCATATGTGGTTCGTCCTCAAATCTGTTCCAGCATGACAGTGCCCCTGTGCACAAAGCGAGCTTCATGAAGACATGGTGTACCAAGGTTGCACTCCATTCCATATTTATTCCCCTTTGCTGTTATAATGAGCTCCACTCTTCTGGGAAGCTTTCCACTAGATGTTGGAGCGTGGCTGTGGGGATTTGTGTTCATTCAGCTACAAGAGCATTAGTGAGGTCAGGCGCTGATGTTGGGATGTCGAGGAGGTCTGGGGTGCAGTCGGTGTTCCAGTTCATCCCAAAGGTGTTCAGTGGGGTTGAGGTCAGGGCTCTGTGCAGGACACTCGAGTTCTTCCACCCCAACCTTCACACACCATGTCTTCATGGAGCTCGCTTTGTGCACAGGGGCATTGTCATGCTGGAACAGGTTTGAGCCTCTTAGTTCCAGTGAAGGGAAACTGTAAAGCTACAGCACACAGAGACATTCTATACAATTGCATGCTTCCAACCTTGTGGTAAAAGTAAATTGGGCGATACTATAGTAGGGCCTTTCTAGAGCCATCTTGCTGAAAGTAGACAGGGAGGGTTCAAAAGCAGCAGTATGTCAGTCATGTAATTCCCCTTCTCAGCACACACTGTGGCTCTCAGCACGAACAATGCTTGTTTTTTTTGTTTTTGATCATAGTCCATGTGCATTTGTTTTGATTTGTGTCTTGTATCCACCTCTTTCCTCTTATTGGTTTATCTCCCTAGTCTCCATGATTGTTTTCATCTGGTTTCAGTTACTTCATTTTTAGTTTATGTATTTAAACCCTGAAGGTTCCGAGTCATATTTTCCCACGTTTCTTTGTGTCCCTGGTTTTGTATTTCTAATTTGACTTCCCGCTTTTTATCTGTGTCTGTGTTTTCTTGTTCTTGATTAAGGATTACTCCTGTATTGTTAGCTGCATGTGACTGGAATTATGATGATGATTGTTGGACTCCCCTTATTAAAATATATAATGCTGAGTTTATGCACTTGCCTCCTGCTTCATCGCCAACCAGCATGTTAAATATCGGTTGTTGGCATCAAATTGTTCCTCTTATGAGAGAGAAGATAAAAGTGGGGCAGACAGAGAAGCAGAGAGAGGGATATTGGGGCAGTAGAAGAGAGAGAGAGAGAGAGAGAGAGAGAGAGAGATAGAAACATGGGGCAGAGAATGAATATGAATGTGAGGTGCTAAAGATGTTCCTCAAGGTTTTTGTCATGAAATAAAGGGAGTCAGGTGCAAGTGCAGTGTCTTTAATAGTTAAACAACTAATAAACAAACAAAAACTGGAAAAGAAAAAAAACTAGAACAAATAAAACAAGGACTAGACTAAAGCAAGGCAAGGAAACTCAACATGAAAACAAAAGCTACTCATGGTTCAAATACAACATAATGCTCGGCAAATAAGGAGGGTAAACGCAGAACTTAAACAGGGAGCACAAAACAAAACAGGCATGCACAACAAAGGAAAAAATTTAAAAACTGTAAGTAAGGGTGCCCCCTGGTGGTCTGGGGAAGGGGGTGGGGGGGCTGTCTGCTGTCTGATGGCTATTAGTTGTGGTGTATTTTTGCCCAGCTCTGTTTAGAACCTGCTCATAGAACCTCAAG
The DNA here is from genome assembly GCF_027358585.1 of Pangasianodon hypophthalmus. Classification (NCBI taxonomy): domain Eukaryota; kingdom Metazoa; phylum Chordata; class Actinopteri; order Siluriformes; family Pangasiidae; genus Pangasianodon; species Pangasianodon hypophthalmus. Next base: position 14,911,279 of record NC_069738.1, read on the forward strand.
ATATTTGTAATTCTATGGGATTCTGCACAAACCCGAACATTCATACAAATACATAACACAAATAATGGATACAATGGTTAAAGCAGCATCTGCTTATGCATCCCATTCACTTCTATTGTTTTTACAATTTCTTTACAAAGAGATCTTCTGCCTTTGAAATATGTGGTTACAGCTTATATGCCGAAATAGCAAAAAGTTATGGTACGCAGATACATCATGAACTGTCATGAAACCATCTATGGATCACAGGGGTGTACACAAACATGCATTCATTATCCATATAATGTAACATATATATATATATATATATATATATATATATATAGTCAGGTCCGGAAGTATTTGGACAATGACAGAGTTGTTCTTTTCTGCCTTCATCTGGCATGCCACTTTCTCTCACTTATATCTTATATGTATGTACAGTAGAGTCCGGAAGTATTTGGACAATGACAGAGTTTTTATGATTTTGCCTTTATACACCACCACAATGGATTTGAAACAAAACAATCAAGATGCTCTCGGACTCTCAGCTTTATTTTAAGAGGTTCCACAAAAATATGGCATTTACCATTTAGGAATTACAGCCATTTTCAACAAAGTACCTCCATTTTCAGGGGCTCAAAGGTATTTGGACAATTGACTGACAAGAAGTTAATTGACCAGGTGCGGTCTATTCCCTCGTTACTTCAAGACAAATGAAGCAGATAAAAGGTCTGGAGTTGATATCAGGTATTGAGTTGGCATTTGGCAGCTGTTCGACTGGAGCTACCAATATGAAGTCCAAGGAGATCTCAATGCAAGTGAAGGAGGCCATCATTAGGCTGAAAAAAGAATATAAATCTATAAGAGAGAGAGCAAAAACCTTAGGTGTGGCCAAATCAACAGTTGGGTACATTCTTAAAAAGAAAGAAAGCAGTGGTGAGCTCAACAACATCGAAAGGCCTGGAAGACCACGGAAGACAACTAAAGTGGATGATCGCAGAATCCTTTCCTTGATGAAGAAAAACCCCTTCACAACATCAACAGAAGTCAGGAATACTCTGGAGAAGGTAGGCGTATCATTGTCAAAATCTACAATCAAGAGACGCCTTCATGAATGTAAATACAGAGGGTTTACAACAAGGTGCAAACCACTGGTAACACTCAAGAACAGAAAAACCAGATTAGACTTTGCCAGAAAACATCTAAAAAAGCCTCCCATGTTCTGGAATAAGATTCTTTGGACTGATGAAACTAAGTTTAACTTGGAGAAAAATGTATGGCGAAGGAAAGGAACAGCTCATGATCCAAAGTATACCACATCATGTGTCAAACATGGTGGAGGCAGTGTTATGGCATGGGCATGTATGGCTGCCAATGGAACGGGCTCACTGGTGTTTATTGATGATGTGACTGCTGACAGAAGTAGCAGGATGAATTCTGAGGTGTACAGGGCTATACTCTCTGCTCACATTCAGCCAAATGCTACAAAACTGATAGGATGCCGCTTCACAGTGCAGGTGGATAATGATGCTAAACATACTGCGAAAGCAACTCGAGACTTTTTGAAGGCAAAGAAATGGAATATTCTTCAATGGCCAAGTCAGTCGCCTGATCTCAACCCAATAGAGCTGCTTTTCACTTACTGAAGACAAGACTGAAGGCAGAAAGACCCACAAACAAGCAGCAAGTGAAGGTGGCTGCAGTGAAGGCGTGGCAAAGCATCTCCAGGGAGGAAACTCAGAATTTGAGTTTTGAGAACATGAGCTCCAGACTTCAGGCAGTCAGTGACGGCAAAGGATTTTCATCCAAGTATTAAAATTATGGTTATATTTACAATTATGTCACTTTGTCCAAATACCTTTGAGCCCCTGAAAATGGAGGTACTTTGTTGAAAATGGCTGTAATTCCTAAATGGTAAATGCCATATTTTTGGGAACCTCTTAAAATAAAGCTGAGAGTCTACACTTCCATCGCATCTTGATTGTTTTATTTCAAATCCATTGTGTTGGTGTATAAAGGCCAAATACTTCCGGACCTTACTGTGTGTATATATATATATATTTAGAGAGAGAGATAGATAGATAGATAGATAGATAGATAGATAGATAGATAATGCATCCTCAACTAATATGGATACAGATATGAAAAATAGGTGGAGTATTCATTTTTTTTAGAAAAAAACTTTTCTACCACATTTCTACCATATTTCTGCATGAACAAAAGAAATATACTTTCATATTTCTGCTGCTGCTCCATAAAGCTCACGTAGACTGTGCATTGTACACAGAGCTGCATATATCAAAAAATAATGATTTAATTAATTTTGAACTTGAACATTCATTGCGAATGTTTTTCATTGGTCTTAAATGATTCTTCTCCATTGTTATGGAAAGAAAATCTCTCATAAAATCATATGGGTATTATAATGAAATGCGGCTTAAAGGACCCCATTTTGACTCGTAGCAGCTCTGTGTGTCACAGTAGAGTCTGATAGTGTGTCCAGTGAACTTTTCTGATCTTTCTGAAATGTAACAAACTCAAAAACTGAAGTAAATCGGACAAAACATTATTTATTTTATTTATTATTTATTATTTATTTATTCATTTTTAAATATTAGTAGTTGTTGTCAACTGTAGCATTAATAAGAGTTAGTTGATTTGAGAAAGACGCTGATGTTTTGAAACATAGTTAGCTTCTTTACTGAGTCACATTAGACATTAGAAATCTTTCCAGAAAGTTCCACAGGGCGTCTGGTTCAGGAGATTGTTGTTATAATTTGTGAATGAAAATGTCATCTTTTTCATATGCAATCAAAAATTGCACATTAACACTATCTACAATCTGAAAAGAATTTTAATCTCAGTTTCTAAACTTAATTTCTTTCTTTAATGTTTATATTCAAATATTAAAGAAAGAAATTAAGTTTAGTGACTTGAAGAGAGTCCAGGTGGTTGTTTGTGGATATCATTTAATGGACTTTTATTCATGATCTGTTCAGGTGTGCTCTCATTCAGAAGACATGTATGCATTCATAATGAATAACAAACTGACAGAGCAGAAGGTCCATTTGAGTTCATGTTGCACCACCATCCAGTGGGAATCCATAGTTAGTGAATTCCTGAGAGTTTCTGGGTCCAACAAAAAAGACAGTGTTATCTGCATTAAATTATGGAGGCTATTGGCTTAGACAGCATCACGCCTTCTTTGGAACTGCAGAAAAGAAGTGTACATTAGGGAAATTTGCAATTTCAGATTGGATTTAATCACATTGATTTATTTGGTGGCCTGTAGAGTCTGAGGAACCACATTTAACTCAATGAGATTGTATATTTGAATAGTTCCTAAGCTGGTACTTGCTGTATTTCACCTTGCTGGTGCTCATTCATGTGGTTTTAACATTGTGACTGTTATCTCTTGCAAGTAATGTGTTTGCATTAAGTTAGTTTTGGGGATGCATTGTGGTTCTGCAGTAAGTTATTCCCAAATATGAACATAGCTAAAATAAAATGACTGGATGATTAGCCCTGTTTCCTCAAACGTTTTCAGCGGTACTTCACACCAACCAGCTACTTTCATTCAGTGAAGAATAATGAACATTTCTGATCTGGTCATATTAGGGCAGTCAGGGAATTGAGTGGTCAAGAAATGGTCAATCTATCTTTCAGAATCTTCAACATTTCTGCCCTGATCAAGGTCTTTTCACATACATCTGAAATCTACTTCATATCCTCCAGGGAACCAGGTTTGCCAGGGTATGTAGATGTTTTAGATGGAGTACCATCCTACATTTTCCACAGTTAAAAGCAGAAAGCTATACAAGATTGGAGTAATACTAATGTACAATAGATACAGTACATGTCTACATAACTGAAGGTCAAATTTTTGAACTGGTGTGGCAGAGAAACATGAAAAAGTTTAACAGCAGCCTTGTTTTTCTGCAACTCTCACAGGTTGGCTGCATGAGCTGGGAAAGCGTTTGGAGCTCCCTTATAGCACAGTGAATGGCTCAGCTAACAGCGGTCCTTCACTGCGCAGTGTCTACATCGCTTCACTTTACTTCACTCTGAGCAGTCTGACCAGTGTGGGCTTCGGCAATGTCTCCGCTAACACTGATGCTGAGAAGATCTTCTCTATCTGCACTATGCTTATTGGAGGTGGGGATGTGTGTGTGTGTGTATGTGTGTGTGTGTGTGTGTGTGTGTGTGAGTGGCATAATTGCCACTATAACATTTTGGAATCTTTGTGAGCTTGAAGCATGATTACGTTACTTTTGTGCACCATGTGTGGCAGAAGGGTGTGAGGACTGATGCAACAAAATGAGAGTGCCATGCAAATTGACTAGTGTAAAGGTAAGTGTTTATCTGAAGTACACTATATGGCCAAAAGTTTGTGGACACCTGACCATCACACAAATATGTGGTTCTTCTCCAAACTGTTACCACAATGTTGGAAGCACAGAATTGTATAGAACGTCTCTGTGTGTTGTAACATTACAGTTTCCCTTCACTGGAACTAAGAGACTCAAACCTGTTCCAGCATGACAATGCTCCTGTGCACAAAGCGAGCTCCATGAAGACATGGTGTGTGAAGGTTGGAGTGGAAGAACTCGAGTGTCCTGCACAGAGCCCTGACCTCAACCCCACTGAACACCTTTGGGATGAACTGGAACACCGACTGAACCCCAGACCTCCTCGACATCCCAACATCAGCGCCTGACCTCACTAATGCTCTTGTAGCTGAATGAACACAAATCCCCACAGCCACGCTCCAACATCTAGTGGAAAGCTTCCCAGAAGAGTGGAGCTCATTATAACAGCAAACACAGGGAATAAATCTGGAATGAGACGTTCAACAAGCACATATGGTCAGGTGTCCACATACATTTGACCATGTAATGTATTTATGATTAGAATTCTAAAAACCATGTCTGAATTCAGCACAACCTCTTGGTGATTGCCCCAGCAGGTGCATACAAAATGCTCGCTAAATATGTCTTGGGGTACTGGAATCATAATTATGATACTTGTTTAAAACAGGTATATCTTTTGTGCACTGTGCTAGGCAGAGTGACCCTCCCTAAGGGACCCATCATCAGTGAGATTTCACTATTATACTATTATATTCTTTAAATATACCTTGCATTGGGTATCGATAGGCAAATCAAATCAAATTTGTACACACCAGGAACTCATGGCCTTTCTTTTGTGAAGTTATCTCCCTCTGCCTGAAGCTGACTGTGCCCCAATCCTACCTTGTACTGCAATAACATAAACATACCTATACAACATACAATCCAGCACAAAGACTTTCTCACAACTCCGTGTATACCTTGCCTTATATTACTCTCTGTACATTTACTGTAGGACAGAGTAATTTTTAAATTATCTGACAGACCTTGCTCTAATGTTCAGATGCTCCTGAAGACCTTAATCAGAAGAACATGTGTAATAGTGTAATATTGGAAGTGAGTCTCCCTTGGATTAGCTTTTACACAAGCATTAAGATGATCTGAGCAGATCAGTTAACTGTTTTGAATGTAATAATAAGATAAATGACTGAGATAAATGCAATAAACTTTGATGTAAATGATTGCGGTAAATGACTCACATATATGATATATGTATATATGATATATACAACCAGATACATACCAAATATTTAATAATTACTAAAGTTGTGTGTGTGTGTGTGTGATTCTCTCCATGTCAGCACTCATGCACGCTCTAGTATTCGGTAATGTGACAGCCATCATTCAGCGCATGTACTCACGCTGGTCCTTGTACCATACACGTACTAAAGACCTGAAGGACTTCATAAGAGTGCACCACCTGCCGCAGAGCCTCAAACAGCGCATGCTAGAGTACTTCCAGACTACCTGGTCTGTCAACAATGGCATCGACTCCAATGAGGTACAATTGTCAGTGTAATGTGTGTGTTTCGAGAGTGATTTCCAAAACAATAATTACATCAGTTACATCACATTCAAGACTTGTGCTATTTGTTCTTGATAACTTAGGCAAGGTTTGAGAAATTCACAGCAGAGTCAAGCTAAAACTAAACCTTGCCGTATGTGCAGTGGTGCGTAAAGTACTGAGAAATTATACTTCATTGAAAATATAGATAATATGCCAAAATATTAGAAATAGAAAGTTACTTTTAAATGTACTTAATTATGAAAAAGTAAAAAAGTAAATTTTACCTGATGAAATTAGGTTAATGTCAGGTTTTCATGTGCATAAAACTATTAGGATGATTTTTGATTTTTTGGATGATGTTAAAGTTATACCCGCAATATTGCAGTATTTACCATTAGCTATAATTTGACTTGTTGCCTAACCAATTATGCTAGTTACTGCAATCGATGCTAGTCTAACCTGGCATTAGCAAAGAAAACAGGCTCTAAGACAGAAAACATATCTAAATATAGCCATTTAATGTTAGCAAATTAGCAATACTTACCTCAACATGCATTTTCAAATTAGATGGAGTTCATGACTTCTAGGGCCGTAAAGGAGACATCTTGTTTTATAAGAGTCTTTGCTTACTCCAGCGTATTGAAACATTTTACTGAGGTAGGGCCGGGGTGCTCATCCTCAAATTCAGCTTCAAATGCACACCGTCAGCACTAACTCCATTGTGTAGCATGAGAAGGTCGTTTCTTGATTGATGAACCTGATTAAATGCTTTAATTGAAATGATTGGATGCTAAACTGAACCCATTCGATTGATATATAGCATATAGTCACCAGCTGGAGGAGGGAAGAAGAGCACTTTGAATTTCTAACTAAAAATACGAGGAGTAAAAAGTATGGGATTTTTTTCTTGGAAATTTTATTAAGTAAGAGTAAAAATTTCAATGTCAAAGAGCAGCATCATTGTGGTCACATCAGACCAAAATTACACCTTTTGGTTAAGAAAACTTTTGTTGAGAAAATGGAGAGCTGATACCCCACTGAAATATAGAAGTAGATACATTGATGCTTTGGAGCAGTTTTCTGGCTAGTGATCCTGGGGTTCTCATGAAGAATAAGAAACATACATTCAAATCAACACAGACAAATCAACACAGAAAACACATCAAATCAAAAACATATCAGTGTTTTGAAATGGCTAGTTCAGTCTATGGATTTAAAGCCTTATGAAAATTAAAGAGGGCAGTATACATACAGTGGGGTCCAAAAAAGCCCGAGACCACATTGAAAATCTAAGACAATTTGTCTTTTTTTTTTGTTTGTTTGTCTTTACACTTTAGATATAATTAGATATAATTTAAATATAAATAAAAAAAATAAAACAAAGAAAGGAAATGCTCATTATCTTGAATATTCAATATTCATGATTCTGCACTATTTCTAGGTGAATAATTACATTTAAGCAAATTTAAGATGTTTGTACAAAGGGTCAGATTCAACGGAAGCACATGTTCAGGTGACATACCGCTGGACTTGATCTATCACAGATCATCAGGCCAACTTGTGGAGATCATGCCACCTCGAGTTCATGCTGACATTAAAGCAAAATACCAAATACTAAGAAAATCTTATATCATGTCAATATTTAAGTCTGTTCTCAGACCTTTGGACCCCACTGTACACAATCCTAAGAATATAAAGGAGTTTATAATTTTCTGCTTGAAGGAGCTGAAGGAGAAGATCCCTCTACAAGTGTCTCCAAACATGTCAGACAAGACTCAGTGCTGATGTTCTCTTCAGTGAAGGCTTCACCAAATATTAACTGTTGTGGTGCCAATATTTTTCAAACCATTGTTTTGCAGGAAAAAATGAACTTCTAAAAAATTGTTTATATTTGTAAAATATTGCCTTAAGAATCATATTATATCATATGAAAGCTTGAGGTTTAAACCCCTATCTGTTACACTGCCATTACCCCATTAATGGTACAGTTGGTCAAAAATATTGAAACCAGTTGTATATTATTATTATACACAGTTATACAGTTATATATTATATTATTATATTACATTATTATGGTATTATACATGGTATTATTAATTGGAACTGGTTAGAAAGATTTTATAGGCAGTTGAATGAGAGGGAAAATATGCCCATGAAATGAAGGAGTGTGAGAGAGTTTCTACAGTCTGCCTTTGAACCCAGACACTCTATACCAGAAGCAACAGCAGTGAGGAAAAAGGAGATGGAATATAAACACCTAGCTAAATCACAGAGTTATGAATAATAGATGGCACGCCGACAGGAACGAAGTGAGAGAGTGAAGGAGTAGTGTGACAGTGCGAGAACAAGGGCATGAGTGTGTGTAGCTGATCAGGGAGGGACAAGCTCCAGTCGGGCTGGAAGGATGAGGGATGAATGGACGTTTGCAAAAGAAGCAGGAGAGAAGATGGAGCATCAGTGCTATATTCTTTTACTCTTTGTTAGGAAAGAACAGCACATGAAAGTTACTTACTGCTGCTACATAAAATGCAAAGTGACATAAAATTGCAGGCAATGGTCAGAGCCCCTACTGGTAACATCTGTGCATATTAATAACAGAACTGATTCTGGGTATTTTACAGATTATTATATTTCATTTCAAATTAATTTTTTGCTGCATCTCATGTGGCAGATAAAATTGTGCTAATGCAGTGTTCTTGCTACACAGTAAATTATGGTCATTGTGGTTACTTCAGTGTATGTGTCATTTCTCTTGGCTTAGCTCCTGAAAGACTTCCCTGACGAGTTGCGTTCGGACATCGCCATGCACCTGAACAAGGAAATTCTGGAGCTGGCTGTGTTCTCATCTCTGAGTCGTGGTTGTCTGCGCTCTCTGTCGCTGCACATAAAGACATCATTTTGTGCGCCTGGAGAATACCTCTTGCGGCAAGGAGATTCACTGCAGGCCCTCTTCTTTGTCTGCTCTGGCTCCATGGAGGTGCTTAAGGACGGCATGGTGCTTGCTATTCTTGGTTAGTTACTCATGGATATTTACATATGGCAATGTGCCCATGCGTGTGTATGTACAGTGTGTGTTTACATATATATATATATATATATATATATATATATATATATATATATATATATGTGTGTGTTTATATATATATATATATGTGTTTATATGTATTTACACACACACACAGATATATATATATATATATATATATATACATATATACACAAATATGTGCACCCAAAAATATGTGCACCCCTGACCATCACACACATGTGGTTCTTCCCCAAACTGTTGCCACAAAGTTGGAAGCACACAATTGTATAGAATGTCTTTGTATGCTGTAGCATTACAGTTTCCCTTCACTGGAGCTAAGAGGTGTGTTGGTCAGGTGTCCACAAACGTTTGGCCTTATAGTGTGTGTGTATGTGTGTGTGTGTGTGTGTGTGTGTGTGTGTGTGTTTTGATAATTATTACTTTTGTGCATTTATAGTACTGTGCAAAAGTCAGAGACCACCCTTTTGTTTTCAATCAAATGGCCATTCGGTACTTATGAATTATTTGGTGCCAAACAATAAAGATGGGAAAATGTACAGTACATTAATTCCATTTTCAGGCAAATGGCCATGCAGTACTTATTTACACATTTACAGTATCAAATCTGTAAATATTTTATTGATAAAATAGAACTTTAATACTGATCTGCATAAATAACTGCTGTATAGCTGTTCTGTCTTTTGTTGTTGTCATTTGTCACTGTTTCCTACTCATGTCATGTTCTAGCTGATACTTTGCCTCGCTATTCAACATTATTGTTTCATTGTCTTTCATGTGTTTACTGTGTTCACTGTAAATAAACTACATCTGCATTTGCATCCGCCTCCGTGACCAATCCCTGACAGAAAGCTAGACCTACAAATGGATGTAATAGATTTTTTCACGAGCCAGCAGAAACTCCTGGAGAACAACAACCTGATGTGGGAGCAACAGGGGAAGGGAGATTGGATCAGCACCACGCTGGAATGGCTTGAAGTCAATGTTTTGAGGAGGGGCGCCTGACCAGGCTAGACCTTGTCTTCCACCCTCTCTGACCCACTGAGAATGTCACCCTGTCTCGTTGCTCGGCTGAGGACGTCCCGTTACAGCTCACGGTCTTGCCATGGGCATCACACCATCTCCCGACTCCTCTTCGGACGTCACTACGCCACCCGACTCCTCTTCGGAAGTTGCTCTGCCTTCCTGCTCTGCTGAGGACGTCTCTCTGCCTCCTTGCTCCACTGAGGACGTTGCTCCTTCCCCTTGCTCTGCGGAGATTGTCACTCCCCTCTCTGGCTTCGCAGTGGCCATCGCTCCACTCTCGTGTTCTGCCTTGGACGTTATGCCACCCCTCAGCTATGCGGAGGAGATTGCTCCGCCTCTCTGCTCAGTAGAGGATGTCGCGTCTCCGACCTGCTACGCTAAGGGTATTGCACCTCATCAACCCAAAGGCATCTGGAAATGGAGAGACTTCAGACTTGGTTGCCCAGGACCACCTCTGTGTTTACTGTGTTCACTGTAAATAAACTACATCTGCAACTGCATCCGCCTCCGTGACCAATCCCTGACACTTAGCTGGCCACTCTGATTGGATCACGCTCTCTACCACATCACACATTTTGCAGGCACATAGGAGATAGTGGTAGAAGTGTGACAATCTAATCCCCAACATCCTGTCAGTTGCTTCATGTGTATGCATGCATGTGTGTATATGTTTGTATGCATGTCTTGTGACATTGACAGGAAAAAACACCCCCCCCCCCATTAATCTCTCTCACCATCCCGCTGACAGAGGATGGTCCCTCTGACATTGCGGTAAGGCCATGATACTGTCTCACCGCAAGCATGTGCTTTTCATTGAACATGACAGAGATACAAATCATCAAAACACGCATACACTCCTTAAGCACAGAAGCACTTTCATGATGTTTAGTATGTGTGTAGATTCTGGAATAATGGTTTTATATATGAAATTCAACCCCTTTATATATTCTGTCACTATGGCCATAACTGACCATCACTTTATTGTACACATGTGTGCATATACAGGTAAAGGGGACCTGATTGGGGCCAACTTGTCTGTGGAAAACTGGGTGATAAAGACAAGTGCAGACGTGAAAGCACTGACATATTGTGATTTGCAGTGCATTAATCTGCGGGGACTGTATGAGGTGCTGCACCTGTACCCTGAGTACTCCCACCACTTTGTCCAGGACATCACTCAAGACCTCACCTACAACCTCAGAGAGGGGCAGGAGAGCCATGTAAGTCATGCATCATTTTTTTTAATATCCTTGGCCGATATCCCTGGGCGTACCCCCACCCCCATTTGGAGACAGTAAATATTCTTCTTTATTTCTTCTTAAATTTCATATATAATACCTGTTATCTTAGTGGTAAAGCTGTATATCCACCCCACCTAATCCACCTAAACCATATCCACCCCAAATGAGAGAGAAAAAGATAAAAAGAGAGGCCAGAAGAAGATGAAAATAGGTAGAAAATGAAAAGACACCTACAAGTAGTAACAAGTTAAGTTGTTTCCCTACCCTTGTGGGTTGGGGGTAAGATGGCACCAGTGTGTTTGTCGGCCTGCCGTCAGCTCCATCAGCTCCTGCCTGTCCGACTGGTGTTCTGTTTGTTTGGGTTTCTGGTGCTGTCACGCAGGCATTGTCGATACTATGCAGACTTATGATCGTCCAACATTGCTACATATTAAAAGCTCGCTGGAGACTCAATCTGGAGCTTCTTCTGTCCTATACAACTGATATCATCCTATGTTCCTCCACCCTTCCGCGGCATGTGCTTGCTGGCTACCTTGGTGTATCCTTCACTGAAGGAAATGTTGCTGGAAGAGAGGAAACCACAGAGGTGAGGATCAAGAGAGAAGTGGGTGCTTCCTCCTCGCAGTCTTGGACCTGGTCTTCCACGCACAATGCAGGGCACAGAGGTCTCTATCTGACTCGGCGATCGCAGGACCAGAGATACTCCTGTCATCTGTCCATCGTTCTTGACCGGACCATGATGCTGGACTGCTCTGCTTCAGAGAGACTGCGCATCTGAAGCAGAAGGGTGAATTTCCTGAACATTTGTCCACTGGAGTACATCTAACAATCAACATTCTGTGGCAAAAATTGCCCTGGTTAACGCCAGGTCTGTGTGTAATAAGCCTTTTTTTTTTAAACAACTTTTGAGACATGGACTGGAGCTGATGAGTCAACCATCTTTGGTGAACTTAGTCCATCTAACTATTGCTTCATTAGCACCCCCAGGTGTGTTGGAAGAGGAGGCTCTGTGGCTATGGTTTTTAAGAACTGGTTTAAATTACAGACACTTTCTGTTGGGAGCTATTCCACATTTGAATTACAGTGTGTAAAAACAGAGTCTGCTAAAACCCCATTAGTATGTGTCTTGGTCTATAGGCCCCCTAAGCCAGATAAAGACTTTATAATGCAATTCTCTGACTTCCTTCCATGACATGATCATCTGTTGATCTTGGGTGATTTTAATGTTCATGTCTGTTGTTCGGCTAAACCCATGGTCTACGAGTTTAGTTATGTTCTGGATTCCTTTGGTCTTCTTATCTTGTCTTATGGGTTTTCTATTGATAATATAAATATTGGATGGATGCATGTTTTTCTGATCATAAGCCCATTGTGTTCAGTGTCACTTTATCTAGTCCTCTGTGTATCTCTAAAACCCCAGGTTACTACTCCCTTTATATTAATTCTCTCACTGCAAATCGATTTGCTGAAAATTATCAGAGAAATACCACCGCAACCTCTATTTCAACTGCTGCTGAGCTTCTTATAAACCTAGATAAATTAATTTCCCTTTTCCATTCCTCCTGCTCAGCTATCTTGGGCTCTGTAGCTGTATTTGAGGGGAGCTACAGAGCCCAAGATAGCTGAGCAGGAGGAATGGAAAAGGGAAATTAATTTATCCCAAACTTAAATCCCAACAGTTTAACGGTCGGACATAAAGCAGCCAGCCACTCCACCGTCAACACAGTGAACGCTCCTTTACCTAAGAAAAAGCTGTGTGGATAACATGGGGTGATGTGGCTATCCACCACATCCACTGTGTTTATTCACCTACTGGAGCATCCAGACAGTAAGGCATTACAATAATCCAACCTAGAGATAACAAAAGCATGAACTAATTTTTCTGCATTGTGTAGTGACATTATATTTCTTTAGCAATATTTCTGCTATGAAAGAAATCTATACTAGTAATAGTATCTACATGAGCTTCAAATGAAAGACTGGAGGCAATAATCACACCAAGGTCTTATACTGCTGCACATGATGAAACAGAAAGGCCATCCAGAGTTATTATGTAATCGGAAAGCTTACTTCTAGCTGCATGTGGTCCTAGTACAAGTACTTCTGTCTTGTCAGAATTAAGTAGAAGGAAGTTAATAAGCATCCAGTGTCTAATGTCCTTTACACATTCCTCATCTTTATTAAGCTGGTGTCTGTCATCTGGCTTTGCTGAAACATACAACTGTGTGTCATCAGCGTAACAGTGGAAACTAATACCATGTTTATGAATAATTTTACCCAGAGGTAACATATATAAAGAAAAAGAGCAGTGGGCATAAAACAGAACCTTGTGGAACACCAAACTTTACCTTAGTATGAGAAGAGAAGTCACCATTTACATCTACAAACTGAAAACAATCAGTCAAATAAGACCTGAGCCAGGAGAGGGCCGTTCCCTTAACGCTTACAACATTTTCTAGGCTCTTCTATCTATAAATGCTATTTTCATATCTAAAAAAAACACTGGAGGAGAAATAAAGGATTTCTCCTCCAGTGCTCTCTGTACTTTGCTGAACAAGTGGGAATATCAAAACCTACGAAAGGTGGCAGAGTTCATTAACCTTCTCTCCAACAAAGCAGTTATCTCTACTACAGTCATATGGAACAGAGTGGAGAGCACATCCTCATATAACCAGTTCATAGAGTAGTTTCGCCATGTGTTTGATTATGCTCCAGAGGGAGAGGAAATCAGTGAGCAGCTGCTCGCTGCTAGTAGTGGCTGTAAATGGGCTGCCTGAAAGCTGCTTACTGCAAAGGACTGAGCCCAGCTATACTCACTGAACTGGTGTGTTGTGATAAGCAGAAATCCCTGGAAATGCTTATTGATCTCTCCATCCACTTAGACCACCTGTTGTGGAATCATACACTTCCTCAGTTCTTTGAAAAAATATCTTCTGATCCAAACCCAGTGGAAAGCATGCAAATAGGTCATGCTAAGCTCACGGGTTTCAAAAGAAATGGAGAACGAATTATGTTCTTACTGTGGCACTGATCAAGACTGAGTCTCCCAGTGCCCAGTTCATCCAGCTCAACAACGGCCACCACCCATGACTGAGCAGGCCCCATGCCATCAACACCTGCCTTCAGTGAGACCCCTTAAGTATTTATCTTTGCCAGCTTTCTTGATTCCTGTTCAGATAAAACACTCAGGAAGTGTTTCTGTTCTTGCAGCGCTGATTGCTTCTGGTGCCGCAGGCAGCTTCATTGACCAACACATCGCAGAAGATCACCAGCTGAGCTTATGACTGTTGCAACACCCCCTTCACATCTAAGCCTTCAATGGATCTCCTATAGGGGGAGGGTACATCACGCACAGTACCAAACCCCTTCAACTGCGAGTCAGCACCCTGCATCTCAAAACCATTTCCCTGTTAATCACCGTCACCTCCAAGTACCCCACTGTTCTCAGCTTTCCCTGGATGCAGCAGCACAACCCTCGTAAATCATGGAAAGAGAGAGACATTATCAATTGGTCTTCTCAGTGTTTTGAATCGTGTCTCCAAGTGCCTGCGATGGTGACAGCCTCCGCCTCCGTAGAAAGTCCTGAGTCATCACACACATTGACCATTCTCTGGGAATATCATGAATTCAAGGAAGTCATTAGTAAAGCAAAAGCCAGTGGCTTACCTCCTCACAGATCTTACAACTGCACCATCAATCTCATGCCTGGAACCACACCCCCTAGAAACTGCATTTATCCAACCTGAAAATTTTATCCGCCACTGAAAATCAAGCATTGCAAGATTACATTTCCTGGCCCAAGGCTACATCAGACCCTGGACTTCTCCTGCATTTGCTGGCTGCTTCTTTATTGAAAAGAAGGGAGGACGTTTCCGACTGTGCATCGATTACAGAGGGCTGAATCAAGTCTCGGTCAAGTACTGTTACCTGCTGCTATTAAGTGAAGTGACGTGTAGCCAAGTATGGTGACCCATACTCAGAATTTGTGCTCTCCAAGTGTGGCAGCAGCGGGCAGCCTTTTTTTTCTTTTTTCTTATTGGCTACAGCGCCCAGGGAGCAGTTTGGGGGTTCGGTGCCTTACTCAAGGGTCTCACCTCAGTCGTGGTATTGAGGGTGGAAGAGAGCGCTTGTCATTCACTCCCACCACCTACAATCCCTGCCGGACCTGAGACTCAAACCCATGACCTTCAGGTTCAACTCTCTAACCATTAGGCCACGACTGCCCCCATTAGTCCCTGCCGCCCTAGAACAACTAAGAGAGGCCAAGATAATTACCAAATTGGACCTGTGTGGTGCCTATAACCTGGTGCGCATCGGAGAAGGTGATGAAAGGAAAACACCCTTCAGCACCACTTCTGGCCACTACAAGCACTGCTTGATGCTATATGGGCTCTCTTCCTTTTTCCACATCAAGCAAATATCGTTCAAGGTTCAAGGTTCTTTATTTGTCACATACATATTACATACATGTGATGTAATGTAGTGAAATGTTTTTCCTTAGTGCCTCGTCCCACAGTGCAACTATGATACATAATAAAAACAGAATATAATAAAATAAAATAAAAACTAGTAGACTGTTATGTAAAAGATTTTAGCAGTCTTTAGAGGAATGAAATGTGGAATATGAATATGCATAAATAGAATATGTAAAAAAACAAAAAACAGATATATAGAGCTGTAGTGTGAGTTTTTTATGTAGTGTGCAAAAGATTCGTTTTTCCATAGTGGTTCCTGGGCTATATAATTAGTGCTGAAGGTAGGCCAGCCCCTACCACAGCCAAAGAGTGCCAGTGATTTCTAGGCTTTGCCAGCTTCTGTTGCTGTTTTATTAGGGGCTTTAGTTCCATTGCCAGTTCACTGACCACATTGCTCAAGAAGGGCTTGAAGAGGTTAAAATGGACCCCTGAGGCAGACCAAGCTTACAATGCTGGAAAACTGCATTTACCAGTTTTTTTTTTAAATAAAAGCACTCTCTGCAATTGTTGCTGTCTCTGTCTCCTGACACCAGTATGTTGCTCATTTTGATGTCTAAACTACCTCATTGTACTGATATTATATCTAGCAAACCAAAGTGAGTGCACGAAATTGTAGCATAATCCAAGGCTGCTAACCAAACACTAGCAAAATTTCATAATGATTTACTATTGACTGTATGGCCTTAGCTAACACTCAAAGTAGCTTGGTAAAGTACTAAGTAGCCACTCCTTTTTAAACGTATTCCACGAACAGAACGAACATGAAAGAGAACACTTCTCCATTCAGATGGGTAATTTACTGCAGATGTCAGAGCTAGATGAAATTCATGGAGAGCTGCGTTTTTTTTCCTCAAAAAATATGTTGTGTTGAGTGTAAATGTTGACTGCTGTTTAGCAGTATATTTTCAATTGGCACATTACATTGTACTTACATTACTTTGATTAACATGATGAGTTAGTCAAGGGGGCACAGTGGCTTAGTGGTTAGCCTGTTTGCCTCGTACCTCCAGGGTTGGTAGTTCAAATCCTGTGTGTGTGTGTGTGTGTGTGTGTGTGTGTGTCTTGTTTCCTCCCCCAGTCCAAAGACATGTGTTGTAGTCTGATCTGCATTTCCAATAGTCCGTAGTGTGTGACTGGGGGTGTGTGTGTGTGTGATTGTGCCCTGTGATGGGTTGGCACCCCATGCAGGGTGTCCCCCGGCTTGTGCCCCGAGTTCCCTGGGATAGGCTCCAGGCTCCCCTGCGACCCTGTGTAGGGTAAGGGGTACAGATGGTTTAGCCAATGTCAGCTAGCTAGGAAATGGTACATAGTTTGTCATGACTCATACAACATAATTGCGCAAATTATACAGTAAAACTACAGTTTAGAATTTGTCAGTTAATTAATTGACAAATTAATTTATGAGTTAATAACACTATACTTACCACTTTGAGATAGTGTTCAATGTGGCATCTTAAGTTGCACTTCGGGCCATAGCTCTCAATGTGTGTGCTAGCGGCATAGAGCAGAGGAGTGCTCATGACCATAAGGGCGGGTGTCATATCTTCTGCGCATGCTCTGGCTCCAGTTTTGACCTACTCAGTCAAGATGACGACTTTCAATTCAACCAACAGGCTTCAAAGCAGCACAGTGAGAATAAATGGTGCCATGTTGTCCACTCATTTATACAGTCATTGGTGTATTTCTACTCCTTTGTTTGTGTCTTTGCTGTGTTATACTGTCATTTTAAGCTTGTGATATTGTTTCTCATTTCCCTAGTTATATAGTTTCTTGTTTTCCTAGCCCTGTAGTTTCCTTGTTTGCATGTTTTCTAGTTCCTAGCTCTAGTTACTAATTGTACATTTTGCTTTTAACACTGAGAGTGGATGTGCCTGTGTCAGTGCTGGATAGCCTGAAAAGTGACCATGAAATTACTGTGAAAGGTACCACATAAAAACCACAACGATGGCTGTGGATGTTCTTCTTTGGATAGCCTTAAGACTGCAATTGCTAAGAACAGTTTGCACTCAAGTCTCCTTCATTGAACAGTTAATAAGGTCAGTTTGATACAATAGACTTAAAACTATAATGAATATAATGAAAACTATAATGAATTCCTTTTTGATATATAGTATTTATAGAGTATACAGTTGTAGAAGAGAAATTATTTATAATTGTACTATGCAGTGCAATAATTTCACTATCACGAGGATGGGTTCCCTTTTGAGTCTGCTTCTCAAGGTTTCTTCATCGTCTCAGGGAGGTTTTCTTTGACACTGACTTAGGGATAAATTTATAAATTTAAAATTTATATCTGGATTTCTGTAAAGCTGCTTTGTGACAACATCTGTGGTTGTCTGCTGTGGACTCAGGCTATGTTTTGGGAACATATACACACAAAAAAGCTACATTTCCTCTTGTTACCTCGGTCATGTTTTGAAAAACTCTGTAATTTCTTTCCTAGTAAAAAAGGAAGGGAGCATGCTGTTGATATTTTTCCTTTAGTATTTTTTTTCAATGCTAAGTGTGTTTTTTTTCCCTTTTGCCTGACCTACTATATAAAACCTACCAGTTTCCCTATTGTTACTGTTCAGATGATTGAGCTACTCAGGACACAGTAACTACTGACATTGTCTTATTAAGTAAACTGCATAATTTGTAGCAGATTTGTGGCAGATTAGAGGCCTGCATGGGCTTTAAATCAAAACCCGACCCGATCCGACCCTACCGCTACTGATAATTTTAAGACCGAACCCGACCCTGTAATCGATTTCTCTCCACAAATAACTTTTCGCAATATCCTGTATTTCAGGATTGCATGCAACATTGTCAGTAAACAAACACAGTATCATCAAGGCACAGCGGCCCCCTCAGCACACAACAGCAAAAGAGAAAAAACATCTACTTATCAGTTATGAAACTTTGCTTTGCAAAAAACAAGTGATCAAAAAAAAAAAAACAGGTTTGCAAGCCCTGCACTGTACGTAACTGTTGAGCTCTTTATTGATTGTAATGACAAAGTCATAATTCCTCCACAATGCAGTTTTCCCTGCATCATTTGGCACTAATAAGTTTTCCCTTAATAATTGTTTTTGCTTTATCTCACTCATTGTGCACAACTAGCTACCTCGCTAAATTTACTTATCAGGTGTGTGTGCTGTCTGCTGTGTTGTGACAGAAAGTGTGTGTGGGAGCACATGCCTGAAACAGGTAAACAAATTCTGTTAAAATATTTATTTATTTATTTATTTAGTTAGTTAGTTAGTTACAAACCCGACCCGAAACCCGTGAGTTTTTCGGGACCTGTCGGGCTCGGGTCGGGTAGCACACCTGTATGGCAGATCCATTCTATAAAATTTAAATTTAAAAAACGGGTCTGAGGGAGGGGCAGAGGAATAAGCCCAAATAAGATCTGACTTTTCTGTTTAATCTAATAATCTAATAGCAATCCGTGTAGTTACGGACGGACTTATTTTAATGTGTGTTTTGTGCTTGTATTTGTATCACTTCTCAGGTAATCAACTGCTTCTCCAAGTCCATGGACACATAGGCATGTCTTCCTGTCTACTGTCACTCAATGCACTACTTTGTGCTTACAAAACTGTGTAGACTGTAATAGCTCTGGGCTCATTTCCTTAATGATAATCCATCTCTTGGCTCATTTGTCTAACGAGGGGAAGCTAAGGGTACTATAGCACCAAGACAGCAGAATGAGAGAGGGAATGAGAGAGTGATGATCATCATGACAATGAGCCTTCTTTTCCACCTCCTGTCTGATCATGCCTGAAGCCATAATAGTGGAGGGAGGAGTGACGGTGGAGAAACGAGCAAGGAAGAAAGGTAGAGAAAGGAAGCAAGCAAGGGCTCATTGAAACTCTGGTTGACTTCTTTGGGGGAAACTGGCCCTCTTTCAATTACAGTGTGAAGGAGATTCAATTATTTAACAGGGAAATTGACCAAATTACTCCATGAAAATATTTTACAGTGTAATTAATCAGTTATAAGTGCAGAAAGGGGTGGAATGGGTGAACATTCATCCCCTTTGTCATTCACTGAACCTTAAAAACAGTTTTCAAATGTCACACTGAAAAACTTTGACATTCTATGAGTATGAATAACTATGAGCGATCCTTGCCTCATAGGTGGAGGGGAGGAGAAATGGAAGCTTGAACCAACACAGTGGAACCATAAACTCTCATCAACATGAAGAAGAACTTTGCATTCAACACAATGCAGTTACCAAACCTGACCCCTCTAATCTCAGTCCCAGGTACACACACACACACACACACACACACACAAAGACACACAAATACAGTTTTTGACATTTATGTTTGACAACAGCTCAATGTATTTAAATGCTCACTTAAATTAGGTGAATTTTTAAATTATTATTTCATCATTTATTCAAACAAAAACAGCATTTTACTCAGTTGAAACATACGTTATATCAGAGTTTGACAAGACTGTGGGTGATGGCTGCTAATTAAAACGAAAGTTGTACTTTATGAACGACAATGGATATGAGAAAAATGGTACCAAAAATCACGACTGTAGAGTCAAAACCAAGCAAAGGTATCAAAAATTATACAACAAGCAGAGGCAAAACATCAATATAAAAGGCTTAAAAGGCAGAAACAAGGCTCAGCAAAGAACTGTGCAAACTGAATGCCGAAAGGAAACAATCTCTGGGCTGATGAAATGGAGTCACCCTACACTGGCTGGGTGTTTCTTCCTTCAATGCGCTGCTGTGTGTCTTCCCACATCTGTTTGCTCCTTCTAATCCATTCAGCTATGGCAAGCAGGTCAGTGGGTGAAAGTCTCAGGGAATAATAGGCAGCTAGAAACCTAAAACAACCTAAAACAGTGGATGAATGTTTGATAGAATTTTGGAAGTCAGGTATCTGGATCATACTTCTGTTTAGCTTGGGAGAAGATTCTTAAAATTTGTGTGCAGGGATAGTAGAGGGATAAATCTGATGGCCTCGGAGAACATATCTACCACTGTCGAAACAATCGTGTGTCCATATGAGAGAGGCAAGTCAGGTACAAAGTCCTCAGCTGTGTGTGACCAGGGATGTTTATACACTGGTAATGTTTGTCAGTTGGGAGAGTTTTGGGTTTTTTGGGTGTCTTACTGTTCTTATCACTTAAGACTAGCCCAAAATGTTCAGGCATAGGAAAAAGTAGACGGATGTTTCTTCTTTTCGTCTTTTAGGGGAAGCAAGTACACAGTGCTGCGCATTTTATGAACATGATAATAATAGGAGTTCTTTAAATAAATAAATCTTCTTTTTTCATCAGTGGCTTGTTCCAGTTACCCGACCTAAACAATGAGCTCCAAAATAAAAGCACATTTCTACCATGTTTTTGTACAAACAACAGAAATATGCTTTAATATTTTGAGCTGTTGCTCCGTATAGCTCACGTACATCATGCACTGTGTACAGAGCAGAGGACTTCTGGCATCCCCCCAAAAATAATCACTTATATCATCTTTAAAAATATGAACTTGTGAGCTTCTGGTATAGACCGGAACATCTGATTTAAATCCAAATATGAAAACAGATATGAATATTTTGAGCAATAAACACATACAGATAATGGCATTACGTTACACTCGCTATTGATCAGACAAAAGCTATTAATTGCTTTTAAATGTTTTTGTTGCTCAAAATTGTAACACATCAATTCTTGGTATTTATTTATTAGTAGTGGGCTCTGGTTTTTACACCTTGTGTGCATCTGTGTTTAGGATTGTTGATGGTACAGAAGCTAGTGAAGGAACAGAGACAGAGAACTCTTCAGCATTCTCTTTCTTTCCTGGTCACCAGAACAGTTCAGCCAACACAACCACCAGCAATACAGGTGCGTGTTTATAAATGTGAGGGGAAATTAATGGCTATATGTGTAATAAATTGATCATTGGTACTATGTTTAATTTTAACAGCCTCGTAACTGTCTAAATTATATTTGTTTTCGTCTGTATTCTCTGTTTTTTTTAGGTATTCTGCAGGTAAGCTCTGCTGAGCTAGCAGCAAAATCAGAAGAGACCAGAGGGCAGTTAGGCCACCTGGACCAAGAGGTACTGTAAAACAGCGTATATCACTTTACATTGAGGCAAGCTTGTTTGTCTTGTGGAAGTACTACAACAGCTTGTTTTAAAGTTCTTGTAGCTCACTCAATTGCTTCTGAAATCTCAGTCTCCCATTACTCCCTAACCCTAGTCCTAACCCTAACCACATATCTGCACCTCCCATTCATGACTACAGTGTTCAGTCAGGTTAAAAGTCAGACTGTCCTGAAGCCATTACTCCTTTTTTCGGGTATTTTGGCTAGTGTTGTGTTGGAACTTTTGCCCCAGTCTGAGGTTCTGAGCACTCCTGAGCATTTCTTGAGCACTTCTTTTTCAAGGATGCCTCTGTACTTTGATCTGTCCATCAATCATTTGATCTTAACAAGCATCCTAGTCCCTGCTCCTGACAAATATATCCAGATCGTGATGGTACCAAAAACTTAGTTCACAGTAAGGATGGAATTGGCCAAGTGATAAGCTGTGCCTTGTTGCATAAAATATTAGCATTCAGGTCAGTGTGTTTGCTCATCTCCAAACAGAACCACCTTGCATCAGAGTGACATTGTGTTCTTAGACATCTCCCTGATTAAAGCCCTTCTTCCCCATTTGCTTATTTTGGCTAGGAAGAGGGCTTCTCCTACTTAAGAATGATGGAACTCACTCTGTTCTTCAGGACCTTCAAAGCTGCAGACACTTTTTGGTGCCCTTCTCTAGATCTATGCCTCAGCACAGTCCTGTTTACGAGGACATTTCCTTTGACCTCATGGCTTATATTTTGCTCTTACATACTGGCAGCTGTGGAGCTTTATAAGGACAGATGAGTGCTTTCCCAAATCATGTCCAATCCACTGAATTTACTACAGGGAAACTTTCCTAAAGTCATTGAGACATTAAAAGGATGATCATTGAAATCAGGATGCACCTGAACTCAATTTTGTGTCAGTTTATATTAAGCTTGCTTTTTTATTATGGAATATAGGGGTGGGTGATACGGCCTTTAAATAATATCAAAATATTTGGGATGTTTGTGGGATAATGACATTATGTAGCAATAATGGGAAAAAAAGAAGCTTATTAGACCTCGTTTAGTGGTTTCACACCAACAGGAGGTACATACAATATGTATACGTACAAATGTGTGTATACATACGGTACCTTGTAAGTTTGAGACCCTTTTGAATATTTGTTGTTCAGTCTCAATTCTAAATTTAACACAAACACAAGATACAAATACAAATCCCCTCTATACACAACTCTATACACAGGTTATGCCTTAACATCTACTTTTATTAGCATATACCGTGGTCCTGCAACCTACAGCAAGATTACAGTCATACCCATTTCTTTAACATCACACAAATAAAGTGGTTTAATCTGGATCACGTGATCTCAAAGCAATTTGTTAGTGGTGGTGGCTTTGCATTATGCTTTGCTATATAAATAGCCTAAAGTTTTAGTAAACCTACATTGTGTACTAAAAGAAATTGTAATGATCTTTATTAATACTTTGATCTTTATTTATTAAAGTCATTATATTAAGTAACAGAATGAGTTAACAAGATTTTACAAGAACAAGAACTTAATGACTACCATTATTAATGGCTATTCATTTAAGACTCCATAGGATTATTTCCTGATGCATTAAGGATTAGTGCATTAGCGCATTCATCATTATGAATGTATTAGTTAAAGTATAAATATATTTCTTACTTGCGGACCCTATGGTAGCATGTTGCCCATTATTGTTTACATTTAGGTTAATGTTAATACTGTTGAGGATAATATTTCTTTAGATGTATGAGATAACATGGATAAAAGTGTAAAAAGGCCTGCTGTCTCTGATTGATTGCTGACTGTGTATTGCAGGTAAGCGCCCTTGGACAGGAAGTAGCTGAACTGGGCCGGGTAATGAGGAGCATTGCTTTTCTCATCGAATCCATGATGGCTATGCCACAACCGGCCAATATCTATAGCCCTCGCTGCACCCAAGGACATCCCACACAGGCCATTACTCCTGAGGACCAGGTCATACCTTGGATTAATCGGCTTCCTTCCCGACAGGTGCAAACTGGGTTACCTCCTGGAGGAGTTGCAACAATCACAGCACAGGAACTGTAGGTTGTTTGCACCTCAGATATTTTATTCCCTGATGCCATCACCAGTTCTCCATTTATAGACCTCTCCCCCTCTGTTCTGTTGTCCCAATCAGACATTAATAGATCCAGTACGCTAAGAAGCAGATCCCAAAGCCTGAAAACTCACACCACTGGAACATTACTTTGTATCTCCTGAACAAGGGACAGGTCACAGTCCCCTGGGTTTATAGCAACAAAACATGAATGTACAATCTCCAGGTAATCCTAAGTGAGACCATGAGGCATGTGAACTATGACTCAGAGCAGTGTGGATGAAGGCACAAATTAAAGCCATTAACACTTATTAAAATGCACATTGAATAGAAGGTATTAAATGAAATAGTGGTGCCGGTTTATATTACCACTCTACTGGGATATTAGATGATCATTATCATATTCTGTCCCTAACCAGACCACTCTTAAATTCAAGGTCTAAACAAATTCAATATGATTGTGGCTGAAGTCAAGGCTGGGCCTTGACTATAATGTAATGGAGATATATATATAGCCTAACCCATTTCAAAACATTGTGGATTTAAATCTCTTCCAATATACACATCCCTCTAATAGATGATTTTGAGCAAAGTATTATTTATACCGAAGAAAGGGTTCTCTGCAGACAGTAACATGCATTGCATCTTGTCTGCATTTTTGGGGGGTTTGAAAATTCAGAAGAAGCTGCAGCTTTTGTACATCACACCATTTCGTGTTTCTCTACCTACCTATGAATGATCATTCATTCATGTTTGACCATGAAAATAGTACAAACACTAAAAAATGCTGTGTGCCCAACCGAAATAGCAACACGTTTCCATTAACTGGCAAATAACACTTGCCAAAATGGAGGCCTTGAAAAATGCTCATAATAAATGCACTGAACCTGTGAAAGAAGCCTTCAGAAAACTACTGTAAAGACATTTTTATTTAAAAGGCTTCTGGAGTTTAACGAACCTTTTGAAAGCATGCTTGTGCACAAACTCAGTACAATGTTTGTACTGACCTTTACAGTCAATTACTAAGACCAAGGTTTTTAAACTTGGGTGCATATTTATTATCAGCACAGTTTTATTATCTACGGTCTATTTATGAATGCCGTCACAAAAATCTTTTCAGTTTTTGCGTGTTTTCTTTTTTAGGCGCATGTGTAATGAGTGGGCGTGGCATAACAATAGGTCATTGAGACTCCATATAGAGTTATTCAGTAGGCATGACAGAAGCATGAAGGTCAGCTTGCCATTGTGTGTTTGTTTCCATATTTTCTCTTAAAAGAAATAGCAGGGACGTGTCTTACATGGGGTGTGTGTGTGTGTGTGTGTGTTTAAGTGGAGAGGCAGTGTTGA
Organism: Pangasianodon hypophthalmus; assembly: GCF_027358585.1. Classification (NCBI taxonomy): domain Eukaryota; kingdom Metazoa; phylum Chordata; class Actinopteri; order Siluriformes; family Pangasiidae; genus Pangasianodon; species Pangasianodon hypophthalmus. Next base: position 14,936,498 of record NC_069738.1, read on the forward strand.
TGAAGATGGATAAACTTGTTGGTAGAAAGAACGGTGCTTGTGGGAGGGGAGTGCTTGCCCTTTCACTGTGCTTTAGCTGTGGTCCTGGGAGGCCGGCTATTGGTCATGTCACCACTGACTGTGTGGCGCACTGACTGCTGTCTTTTCCTGTTTTGTCCTTTTCCTCTCTGCCTTTCATATTAATCTCTCTCTCTCCCCAACTGCATGTTAGCATTTCTTAGCAAATTTTCTATTTATTTGTTTCTTTACATAATCTTAATAGAATTTACCTGCATCCTAGTTTTAGAACTGTCAAAAAGTCAATATAATGCAATAATATATTATATATTACAGCATTTTGCAATGCTCACTGCAACCCTGTTGCAAACACAGACACTCCTACTCTGTCCCTCTTCTACTGGAGCAGCTTGTCCCAGAATGATAACACTGCTAAAAAATTTATGAAAGGTATCGCTACTGTAGCATTTTGGTCAGATTTTTCCTTCAAGTGTCAGACTCTTCTCAGTCTTTTAACTGGTAAGAGAAAAACTTAATATTGGGATTTTTTTATACATATTTATGAAAATCACAACTTAAAGATGTATTTTTATACCTCTGATACCCAGGAACAGCCCGGGCATTGGTGTTTTTGGGGTCAGATGGTGGGTAATGCTGGATAAAATGTGCAGTGTCTGGCATACAGGGTACAGTGTAGTGCCAATTACACTCTCACTCTGGCCGTGTGACTCTCTGGCCTGCTGGGTATGTAATTGAATGATTAATTCTCTGTTATTTAATATTAATATTAGTCTATTAAGGTAATAAATGAGTACTCCTGTTAAACTGATATATGGGATTGTCCTCCTTATTTTCTCTTCTACGTCTTTCATACCAAAAGATGGAAAGCACACACATGGTTAAAGTACCTGATATGCAACTTATGTCAATCATAACAACACTTATGACAATCTAATTGTCCTCCTCCAATGAAAATGCCAAAATACTACAGGAACGTAGAGATTCTGCACACAAACATAACACTGAGCACCTGCGTTCTTATTTTATGGAGTTTTAGGCTTACTGCTATTTCAGGGGTTTGCTTATTCTTATGTTTTCTCATGTGTGGTATGTGGGAGAATCATTTAGTGTTTGTGTTTTAGAGTCTGTAAGGGAGGTGTCTTAAGTCTAAAGTTGGGGCATTTGAACCTTGAACTGAAAATGCCAAAGAGGAATGCCAGAGCAGGTGGAAGAGACAACTAAACTCCAGCACAACACATGGCTACACTGCTAATAAGACCATCGCTGAATCCAGAGAAATTACATTTTACATTTACATTACATTACTGAAATCAGAAATTACGTGTGCTTGGAAGAGACAGAAGTTATATTCTAAATGGCAGGTTGACATACACAGAGAAAAAATGGAAAGGGAACATATGAGGAAAATTAATATAAATATGAATGCAATATTTGAACAGTGGCCAATTTGATTGAGTATAAATTACTAGAGGGTAACTAGACATTACAATAGCTGAGTGTTAACCCTGTCAAATGCATGCTGAAAGCTGATTGGCTGGTGGCAGCCATGTTTTTACATAATCAGGTCAGATTAGCAGTATACCAGATTTCAGCTCAAACAGACTTATGCAAACTCAGTTAATTCTGCTCTCTATGGATGACCACACAGCAAGCTTTATGGACATTGTGAGAATCTTGCCCTGAACATGCCTGTCAAGTTTCATGTTTTGAGTAAATAAGGATTGGCTCACTGGTATTTATACTATAAGGGAGAAAAAGTTAGTCTGTGCCTGTCCCGGTAGCAGATGCACTGCCATGGCTGAGCTGTATTACTGGAAGATTTAGGTCGTTCTGCTCTTAGGAGGCGCTCTTTCACCATTTACTCATCATTTTGTTGTTTTCTGTCAGCTTTCTGCCTTTTATGGAGTTTTGTGAGCGTAACTAAATTAGCTGTGTTGTGATTGCGCTTGGCAAGTTGCGTGTAATGGAGATGGATGCTCATTTCCATCAGAGGCTCATCAGAGGATTCAGCTCTGTGGCAGCTCCACCAGCCTCCTTCCTAAGGGGAAAACCGAAATTTCTCAAGTGGAACGAAAGAGTAGTGCAAGTTTTGCAGAAGCTCAAAGATTGTTTCACCAGTGCACCTATACTCCACCATCCAGACCCATCACTGCCTTTCGAAGTAGAGGTGAGTGAATCAGAATGTGGAATAGGAGCAGTGCTTTCTCAATGAAATCCTCTAAAGCTGCATCCTTGTGCATTCTACTCTAGGAAGCTAAAACCCGCTGAACGCAGCTACTATGTGAAGAACAGGAATTAATCCAGGTTAAAGAAATCACTGCGGGGATTGGGAAGTTTTTAACTGCAGATATAAGTCCTGTGCTTCAGCCACGCCTCCTTGAGAATCACACAAGTAAAAGTAGGTCCAGAGTGCTACTGTTAAATCAGCCATGTTTAATTTGCTTCCTAATGCACAGCTTTCGTTTTGTTATATGCATGAAGAATGAAGTCTGAATGGATCACTGTTTCATTAAGCTTCCGTTATTGTACTGTTATAATGCTGAATGTTTTAATCAATTGAAAATGGAAAACTAAGGCACATATTCAAGCAATGCTTATTTATACTGTATTGATAAAGTATTGTATCGAATTTGAGTTTCCCGAATCATTACACTCCTACTTATTTATTCTATATCCTAGTTATTATTTACAATTGTACAGGTTTTCTGGAGCTGTTTATTAGATGGATAAATTAATGTGGGATGGGTTTCATTATGAGTTTTGCAGTTACATTAACATCAGTACAGTGTGAATGAGCTTGGTCAGGGGAGACCAGTCTTATCTGTAAAGGACTGTGTGGCTGAAGGGTTTTATTCCAAACCAACAGGAGCACACCTGCCATAAAAACCTTTGCCACACCAGGTCAAGGTTCCAGCAATCACAGACAGGCAATTTAATGTAGCCATTTACTGCCATGTTTTTTCTGGAGGTGAGAGGAAACTGGAGAACCCAGATGGAACCCACATGGACATTGGAAGAACATGCAAAACAGATAGTAGCCCAAGCTGTGAGGCAGCAGTGCTACCCGCTGTGCCACCATATCGCTCCTGAATAAGTCCCTGGCCAAAAATAAATGGCAAAACTTTCTGGAAATATTAATTTATCACAATCTTTTTCTTATTCTTTAAAAAAGGGATTTCCAAACCTTTCTTGTATTATAATTATGACATTTTGTTAGCACTAACACTGCATTTTGGTTCAACTCAGTAAGAAGGTTTTAAGTGTTTTATGCTGAATGCCAGACAGATTTCCCTCACCAGTTAATACCTGTACTGGGAGCAGTGATGTGTCTGGGACTGAAGAATAGCTGTCTTATTACAGCAACTGATTCCTGACAGACTAATCAGACACTTCCCTCTGAACTTAGTGAAAAAATAATCATTTTGCCAACACGCCTGCTTTCTATTATTTGTGTGTTTGGTGCCATCAGTAGCTCAGCAACATTAATGTAGGTGTGTAAAATGAATATCATTAACGTTGAGAAGGAGTGAGGGGGAGATGGGGAGCGTTTCAGGTTCTTCTTTATGTGGAGCGACACCTAGTGTTCAAACTAGGAACCTTTAAAACTTTCTTAAAGGTGCAGCAGTAGAGTTATTTATTTCTTACTTGTACCAATAACCTGGAAAACATGCAGCACATGATAAAACATAATGGTTTAAGCAATTGTTTGGATTGGCCTCCTGTCAGTCATTTTGTAGACACGCCCCAACGCCCCTTCGCTCCGCCCCTTCGCTCCGCCCCCACCGCAGCTTGTTAGGAAAGAAAAGAAACATGACTTAAGGACATGAAATGCAGTAACACCAGGATAAACACTGGTAGTGCTTTTCCAATATGGAGTATTTTATTATTTATGAAGGAATGAAGCTGGATGTGCAGTTAGAGATGCTGCTCATTGACAGGTCTGTAAACACAACCTGTATAAAGCTCTGAACTGTTTCAGTGGCTTCTTCACAGAACCAATGCAGCAGACAGGTTCTTCACCTAGAGAGTCGTGTAAGGACTATTTCTAGTGCTGTAATTTGCCTATCAAGCTGTTGATTGGGCAAGAGGGCAAACTGTTTTGTAAGTAAGTATTTAAAAAAAAATACTTACTTTAAATATGTAGTCAGCATGGCACTTTTTATGAAGCGATGACATTTTTATGAAGAATAAAACAATTCTTTGAAACACTTTCTGCATCTGGTTTTGTACCTGTATATTGAGTTTCTGCCTGTTAAACTCACCTCTACATGTCTTTTACAATCATTTAACCCACCTTGTGCAACGGGAGAAATGCTGTTGCCAGCAGTGTAATGAGCAGAACTGCTGCTGTTTTTCACTCCTACTGCGCAGAGGTATACTTTTCTATAATCAAAGAAGTGTGTTTTTTTTTTTTTTTTTTTTGTATTTTCATATTCTTTTGATGACTTCATCTCACAGCATGACAGCCATCAACTGCAACTTTGACAGGGAGATGGAATGAAAGTGGAAGAACATGCAAAGGAAAACGACAGGTAATAGAATTTAATGGCAGGTAATATAGTGCATTTATAAATTCCCTCTCTGAGTGTAACTTTGTCCACACCTAGTTACAAAGGAGAGAACAATCAGGATACTCTCTCTCTCTCTCTCTCTCTCTAAAAAAACCAGATTTGTACATATTGTACATCATTCATGCGTATCAGGGAGCTGCTTTCAATTTATGGGAAACTCCTGGAGCTTCTGGGAGAGGTGGGATGCCTGCTTCAGTAACATTATAAGTCAATAAAGTGACTTAAATGAAATATAATTGCTATTAATCGCCAAACGCAGTAAATCAACGGCTGCCGAGGGGAGCTGCTAATCTAAGAGCTGAGTTTCTGAAAGCCAAGCACAAGCATCCTGTATGTAAACTAGCCTATAGCCACGCTCTTCACTGTTGTTAGCAGCTAGTGAGAGTGTTGCAGCTGTGAATGAGGCCTGCAGATGTGCTCCTGCTCTGTCCAGCACTGAGGCACTGAGTGGAACAGACAGCGAGTCAAAAACCAGCTGGTTACTTAGAGAAAGCTTTCGGCTTTATTAACTACTTCTATATAAGAGCTGTGTGCCGAGTGAAATGTAAAGCATAATTAATCAAATCAAATCGTGTTTCATGGTTTGCGCGCGCGCGCGTGTGTGTGTGTGTACGGATGGCAGCCGGAGCCCAGGAGCTTCTCCCTGTCAGTGTTCACCTGCTGCGTCTGCGGTTGTGCTTGCTCAATCTGGTCCATGTTTTACGGTCATATTTCTGTTTTGAACTGGGCTTATCCAGACCACGAGCCTGATCTGCCCCTTGGATTTTGTTGGCTGCCTAAATGTGTAAATAATCACAATGCTTTTTTTTTTTTTGCAAATATCAGCAGGTATATATTCACCTGTAGTAGGGGTGTGACTGCCATCCAGTTTCTTTGTGGTGTACAGCAACTCAGAAATTGTATATTCTATATTATATCCTAATACTTCACTTTTTGAGTTAACTCCTGTGTGTGTGTGTGTGTGTGTGTGTCTCATTCCTGACTAACTCTTAGGCCACACAATACTCATTTCATTATTGCTATTACTCTACTGTCCATTATTATGCATTTCCCCACTATTCTGTTATTCTATCATCATTATTCTGTAGTTAGGTACTTTTATCACCTATATCTAAATAATGAAGTAAAGCAATGCCCTTACTAAATGAACAGCCTACCTTGCTATTTGAAAGTGATGTCATGCTAATGTTAATGCTAATCTTTATGATAGCTGAACTTGGTAACTCTAGCTTGTCTGGCGGCGGAGACGGCTGCAGTTGCAGGTGAGATTTATTACAATACAGAAAAAACAATCCATAAAGTTAAGCAGGAGCAGCGTCAGAAACAAGCAGAGATTCAAGTGATCAGTAAACAACACAAACAGGGCAAATTCAAACTCATGAAACCATGGACAAAGAAAGTCATAAACCAGAACCACATAAAGAGTAAACAAAGGCTTGGTAAGTTAAGCAGTGAAACACCCAGTATTACTTCACAAACAGGCGCTTCCTGTGTGCTTATATAGTGTGGGTTGTGATTCAGTTCAGTTCAATTCCATTTTATTTGTATAGAGCTTTTAACAATGGACATTGCCACAAAGCAGCTTTACAGAAATAAATACATTCAGGATATAAATTTTAAATGTGTGAATTTATCCCTAATGAGTGAGCCAGTGGTGACGGTGGTGAGGAAAAACCCCCTGAGACGACATGTGGAAGAAACCTTGAGAGGAACCAGACTCAAAAGGGAACCCATCCTCATCTGGGTGCAACTGCAGCCCCAAAGCCACTACAGCAATCGCAGTCCCAAGCCATTACAGTACAGCTCCCAATATGAGATCCCCAAGCCATCTCCACAGCCCCCAGGTGGCACCATCCCCAGCAATCCAAACGGTTCTTCAGGCAGTCCATATCTTCAGGCCCCAGCAGCAGCGAGTGAGCGAACTCAACCGATGAGAACTCCAACCAGAAGTAGGGCATCAGGATGGATCAGGCAGGTCCGGGGAGCAGAAGGGGTCAGGATCACTGGCATCTCAGAAGTAGCATGTGTAGCTCAACAGAGAGAGAGAGAGAGAGAGAGAGAGAGAGAGAGGGAGATTGTTAGGTAAGCTTTTGTCCTCTAATGGTTAAAGACAATGTACTTTGTGTGCAGAGTGCAAGCAGGGACTCCGACAGCTATGACAGCATAACTAAAAGGGAGAGTCAGAAGCTAACACAGACATGAGGGAGTCCTGGGACATAACGCAGCCACTCCACCATCAACAAACCTGAGTAACAAACCATTCAGTGTTTCAGTGCATTCACTGCAGTCGACAAACCATTCAGTGCTTTATAGGTCAAAAGTAGTATTTTATAATCAGTGTGAAATGTGATTGTGAGCCAGTGCAGTGTGGATAAGATAGAGGTGATGTGGTCATATCTTCTTGATTGAGTCAGGTGTGCGATCAGTAATCGGATGACTGTGAACGTGGAAGTGCAGGTGAGTGCTGGGAATCGTAGTCCGTGGTGGCCATGTTTGTAGGCCGCAAGTCATTCTAGGAACTAGAGTTCAGCGGAGAACCTGGCACTGACATGACATAGCTGAAACTAGTGAGCTGTACTCTACAGGCCACTCTAGGTCCTCGGGCAGAGCTTTGTGAACATGGACGGGAATTGGGGTGGGCTCAGGAATAAAAAAAATCATTCAAATGTTGAATGCACCCACTTAATCATCAGAGACCTGTTCTTGAAAAACAAAGATTAATCTTGCCTCATCCACCTTTAAGTATCTGATTAAAATACAGAAAATACTGTTTACTGAAACATGCTGCTAGTGATGAAATCTTACTTTGCTGAACAAGCTGTACTGTTGTGTTGACTAATAAAAACTGGCCCAACTAATTGCCACAGAATTGGTAGCGGAGGCAGATGCAAGTGGAGGAGTAGATTTATTATAAGTGAAAACACTCGAAACAGAAACACCATGAAACAAAACGAGAAGTAGCGACGTGAACATGACCTGAACATGACCCAGTGACAAGACAAAAGCTAGACAATGAGTGCTACACAAGACATGACTTCAATACTAATATACTGGTGAGAGGAGGACGGAAGTGGAGCAGAGAGTTGGAGTAACTCCCGAGGCGAGGCCATGAGCCATTCCAGCATGGCGCTGACCCATTCTCTCTTTCCTTGTTGCTGCGGTTCTTCTCCAGATGTTTCTGCTCATTATACTACGACGTGATTCAGGTGCAGGTACGTGTCGTTCAGTCATGTGACAGGGTGAGTGTCGTGGGTCAGGTGCAGGGACTGATGGGAATCATAGTTCTGTGCCTGGATTCGGCTCAACCATGACAGAACCCCCATTAACGCACGGCTCCCAAAGCGCAATATGTCTTCAAGAGGGGGTCCTGGGCAACCAAGCAAAAAGTTTCTCCATTTCTGGAGGCCCTTGGGTCAACAAGAAGCAGTACCCTTAGTGTAGCAGGCATGAGACGCAACATCCTCCACTGAGCAGCGAGGCAGCAAGATCTCCTACACATAGCTAAGGGGTGGCGTGACGTCCAAGGCGGAGCACAAGAGCGGAACGATGGCCACTGTGAAGCCAGCGGGGGAGTGAAGCCCAAGACGGAGCCAGAGAGCAGAGCGATGTCCTCCGCGAGGCCAGAGGGGGGAGTGACGTCCTCCGTGAGGCCAGGGGGGGGTGACGTCCTCCGTGAGGCCAGAGGGGGGGTGACGTCCTCCGTGAGGCCAGATGGGGGCGCAACGTCCTCTGTGAAGCACGAGGGGGGAACAATGTACATAATGTACAAAGCAAGGGGAAGGACCAACATCCTCAGTGGAGCAGGAAGGCGGAGCGACATCTGAAGTGGAGCAGGTGGTGTAGTGATGTCCGAAGTGGAGCAGGGAGGAGCTTTCTGTCAGGAATTGGTAGAGGAGGTGGATGCAAGTGCAGGAGTAGATTTATTATAAGTGAAAACACACAAAACACAAAGACCATGAAACAAAACACAGAGTAGCCGAGCAAGGTGACAACATGAACCTGACCTGAATTAGGTGACAATGACAAAAGCTAGACAACAAGTGCTATACCAGACGTGACTTAAATACTAGTGCTCATTACACTACAGCGTGATTCAGGTGCAAACGGTCATGTGACTTGGTGAGTGTCGTGGTTAGGTGATGTGCAGGGGCTGATGGGAATCGTAGTTCTGCAACATAACTTGTCCACCCAACAAAGGAAAATGTGTCGAAATTTTATTTATTTATTTTTTTTAATGTGTAGCGTGTTATTACTGATTGATGTGTGTGTGTGTGTCTGAGAGATATTTTATGTGATGGAGAAATATCAAGAGCCTAATGACCCAAAAGGTCCGAGATTATTAGCATCTGAAACACTAACGCTAAACCAAAATAACCACAATAAATACAATTTAATTAATTTTATTTTATTTTTGTTTAGGTTTATATAAATTAAACTTATATATACATATATAGACAAAAGCAAACAGTTTGTTTATTTATTTATTTATTTATTTCAGTTCCATTTAATTAAATTGATACAAATTGGCACAAAGCAGCTTTACATAAATTCAGGATATAAATTTTAAATGTGTGAATTTATCCCTAGTGAGCGAGCCAGAGGCGACAGTGGCAAGGAAAAACTCCCTGAGACATCATGAGGAAGAAACCTTGAGAGGAACCAGACTCAAAAGGGAACCCATCCTCATCTGGGTGACTCCGGATACCTAGTCTGATATTTATTCATTTTTATTTTAATATTAATTTGTATTTAAATATTTATCTTTTTTTTTTTAATTTTGTATTTATTTGCTTGTATTTATTTTGTATTATTTTAGTTTTTTGTTTTGTTTAATTTTTGAGTTTTTTTTTACCTACTTTACCTGTTCCTTTTCTGCTTCATTTCATTTTTACCTGCTCCTTGGCCGGCTGTGGACCCTGAAGCGATAGACACAGGTGTATTCAGCGTGACCCCAATTACTGAGGATCTTCAGCTTCACCAGCCCAAACACCTCACTGGGAGAGTCCTGAAAAACACAACCACAATATAATACACAGGAAGTTCCAAACTGTTCATCACATCACTCATCCCCAACCTGTACAGCTTTATCAGTTTATCCAATCTGTTCATCACATCACTCATCCCCAACCTGTACAGCTTTATCAGTTTATCCAATCTGTTCATCACTCATCCCCAACCTGTACAGCTTTATCAGCTTATCCAAACTGTTCATCACTCATCCCCAACCTGTACAGCTTTATCAGTTTATCCAATCTGTTCATCACTCATCCCCAACCCGTACAGCTTTATCAGTTTATCCAAACTGTTCATCACTCATCCCCAACCTGTACAGCTTTATCAGCTTATCCAATCTGTTCATCACTCATCCCCAACCTGTACAGCTTTATCAGTTTATCCAAACTGTTCATCACTCATCCCCAACCTGTACAGCTTTATCAGTTTATCCAATCTGTTCATCACATCACTCATCCCCAACCTGTACAGCTTTATCAGTTTATCCAATCTGTTCATCACTCATCCCCAACCTGTACAGCTTTATCAGTTTATCCAAAATGTTCATCACTCATCCCCAACCCGTACAGCTTTATCAGTTTATCCAATCTGTTCATCACTCATCCCCAACCTGTACAGCTTTATCAGTTTATCCAATCTGTTCATCACTCATCCCCAACCTGTACAGCTTTATCAGTTTATCCAATCTGTTCATCACTCATCCCCAACCTGTACAGCTTTATCAGTTTATCCAAACTGTTCATCACTCATCCCCAACTTCCCACTAGACTGGTACGTCAGTGCTAGGAATATTACTTTAGTGTTTATTCACTCTCGTTACATATACGTGTGTTACTGATGTAATAAAATGGTCAAATGTTACATTAGTCCTGTATTATAAATCTGGAAATTAAAACTGTACAGTGGCGCAAACGCCTGCAACAAAGTTTGGGAAGCGCTGCTTTACACGCCGAGTCTCTACTGCCTTCACTCACACATTTACTTCTGTTAGTGAAGAATTGTGTAATTTCCTTTGAGAAATGTCATTTCTTAAAAAAGTTTTCAGTAGTGGGTTTGTTTTTTTGTTTAATTTGTTCTTTCTCACCGGAAGTTCGAAGGTCTGGATCGGATCTCCGTCCTGGTCATAGGTGAATTTTCCGAGGAGATTTCCTTCCTCTTTCTCATTGACCATTCCCTGTAGGCAGTGTAATAAAATGTAAAATATCATGTTTAATATGATTAAATATTATTACTAAATCGTAGAGCAGAAACTAGTATTAACACATTATTACTGGTGGTTGGTTGGTGGACTAAATTTATTCGCTAGGTTAAAGTGCGATATTATCAAAACTTCACTATATAAAAGTTCTAAAGCTTATTTGTGCTCAGGTGTAACAGGTAGTGTTACTCCTAAATACCTAGAACTGGACTGAAGGAACACACACACACACACACA